>NC_088201.1:64584821-64898809 GCF_037126465.1 Ornithodoros turicata | reverse complement strand
TAAATGAGCTCTTTGTAGCTCGCCATCCGCCTGTCTTATCGTGCAGATGTAACTGCCTTCGGCATGCAGCACTGCAGCAGGCACCCGCTTGCTGCGACGGTTGGAATTCTAAATGAATGCATTGCCTCTCGCTCGAGATCTGCGCTTCTCTTCATGGTCCTCCTCTCCGCTAGCTAATATCCTCTGCAGAACAGTATAGTTCATAATCAGATCTGCCGGTGATTTATTTTCTCTTTACCGTGTCGTCTAACGTGGAAACAATACTCATGGCTAGAGTGCGGATAAATGTGCACTAAAAACTCCCTAAATATGCATGCAACCTGATGAAACGCGATGTGGGCAAGTGATAGACAAGTGGGACGTGAAACTTCAAACGTGATGTGCCTGTCCCATCCTTCAGTTGGCTGTACAATTACGAACTGAAAATATTAGAAATATGTAGTAAAAATCCTCAATAGTATATACAATATTTTCAATTGTTCTTGGTACGAAAGCAATGCACCAAAGGCCTATTAAAAAAAAGGCGCGTATTTTATGAGGGATAACCCTCTAAATAAAGCCGCCTTCGGTCTGCAGCACACAACAAAGAATACTTGCGCCAGAGATATCAATCATGGAGTTGGAGGATTTGCGTTCGTGATTGATCAAATAGCGTAAACTCAGGCTAGCTGGTGGACGGAGCCCATGACGAAACAAGCCAATGCATGGGCAACATGGAAAACACGAACATACACTTATGTGTTTTTCGTGTTGCCTATGCTAAGGCTTGTTTCGTCATGGCTTTGCGTTCGGCACTGCATTATACCGATTAAAATGCGAACGCCGCCCGTCTTCGTAACCGTAATGTGGCGAAGGTGAAGTACGACCCATCGGCCATGCACGGCAGCACCGAGGATGGAGCAGCGAGGGCACGGGCGGAACACCGCACCTCACCCCACGGAAACATGCAAAATACTCGATTCCGACCAGAATTTTTACGAAAGACGACCCAGTGCCGTCCCGAAACGAACAAAGCTATCCATGAAAGAAAAGAAGTAAGCTCTCGCACCTGAAAATAGGGCAAAATATGCACTTTTCACGCACTTTCATTCGAAATATGCCACAACGTGCAAAACATGCATTTATATCTATGCACCATAGAACCCTTCTGATTGGTCGCAAACCAAGACCAAAAGTGTTTTTCATCGTCTAGATACAAAACCACTTAAAAAAAAAAAAAAAAAAAAACACATGCATCTGCATGAAAATTCGCGCTCTACATACACTCGGCCGAACATAAGATGCCTAAAGGATGAAGTCTTCGAGAAACTTCGAATATCGAAATCGCTTTCGTTGTAAAAATACTTTTTCTTGCTGATTTGCTTAGTGACCTTTTAGTGTTTTTAAAGTTCTCGTGCCATGGCACTCACCCACCCCAGTCAGGCATCAGGCGTTCAGCGTTGTGGTAAAATATTTCCGCGACATTGAAGCTGAAAAGGGTTTTGGCGCATAGCGTCAGGACAAAACAGGAGACCGTTAGTGGTGTCCCAAAGATATCTTGCATGCCCATGAGCTACTTTACTCATTTCATAATCTTTTTTTAGTTGTTCATTCTTTATGATGCCATACGCATCATCGTCTGCACCAACCCCTAGTGGCCAATGCTATTAACCGCTTGTTCGCGTTACATGTGAGCTGGAGTCGCCACCCCATACAATTTCTTTATTATTTTTAACTCCAATCCAATCCAATCCATAAAATCAGGACCGATCGACATTCTCGGATCCCTTAATATATTGTATCTTGAAAATACTCTTGTAGAGACAGGTTATATCGCAAAACATCGGAAGTGTAGACACTTACTTTTCTGTACGTGTTCCAATGGTTGGTGGCCTGTTTGTACCATGAAAGTATGTCCAAACAAATACCAATGAAATTCACGGATGGCCCCTACTAAGGCTTACGCCTCTTTCTCGATGGTAGTGTAGCGACGACGACGAGAGTCGTTGTGCGGACCGGATGCCCCTCAATATTTGGTGACTCGTTCTTCGGACATTATCGCCACGTCGCTACCGCGCCTGTATAGCGCTTTCGAATGAAGCAGACCCGCCCCATCTTGTCCCGAAGAAGACTGGTGATTGGCGCTCATGCGGTGCCTACCGTGCGCTGAACAAGGCCACCACTCCCTACCGCTATCCGCTGCCCAGTCTCCGGGACTTCGCAGGCCAACCTTCACGGGGTCAGGAGCTTCTCGAAGATATACCTAGTTCGGGCATACCATCAAATCCCGATTGCTCCCGATGATATTCCGAAAACGGTGATTATCACACCGTTTGGTCTATACGAGTTCATCCATATGCCCTTCGGTCTACGTAATGCAGCCCAATCCTTTCAGCGCATCGTAGACCAGGTGCTCAGAGGACTAGACTTCTGCTTTACATATCTGGACGACATCCTCGTCGCATGCTCTTCAGAAACGGAACAAGAACACCACCTCCGCCTTCTCTGTGAATGCCTTGATGCAACACGGCGTTGTCATCAACGCCGCGAAGTGCGAGTTTCGAAAAGCTCCACTTCCTGGGGCATCATGTCGACAAACACGGCATCCGGCCACTCAAGAACAAGGTTGATTCCAAGCATCCAGAACTTCCCTTGCCCAAGAAACATTCGACAGCTCCGGGAATTTCTATGTCTCGTAAATTTTTACCGTCGTTTTATCCCCGGATGTGCTGAAGTTTGGCAACCTCTCAACGAGCTTTTATGTCTCCGACGAAGTTCACGCTCTCAGCCGCCGCTGCTTTCACGGAGGTCAAGAACAGGCTGTCCCGCGCAAAGATTCTTGTACACCCGAAGCCAGATTTTCTCACTAGCATCATGGTAGATGCTTCGAACATCACAGTTGGCGCGGTTCTCCAGCAGCACGTTGACGGCCAGTAGGCACCGCTCGAGGTCTTCTCAAAACTGCTATCTCCACCAGGAGCTCACTATAGCACATTCGGGCGGGAACTTCTTCCCATGTACTTTACCATCGAACACTTCCAGTGCTTTATTGAAGGTCGCACGTTTTTCATGCTTACTGACCACAAGCCGCTGACCTTCACACGTTCAAGTAACAGTGCCGGACATACACCTCGCGAACTCAGTCAACTCGCGTTCATCGAAGAGCTCACGACGGATATCCACCACATCCACGACAAAGACAATGTCATCGCCGACGCGCTATCGCGAGTTCACATTACGGCATTACAAGTGCCTGGCCTTTTGAAGATTGATTCCGCCGCCATGGTCCAACAAAAGCAAGGCAATGAGCTAGCGGAATTGCGCTCGTCATCTTCGTCGCGCTTGTAAAATCATTCCGTCCCGTATACCGAGTCAAGTTTCTCTCCCCCCCCCCCCCCGCGGTGTCTCCACAGGTTCTCCTCGACCATACGTCCCATTCAGCGTCCATCGCCAAGTTTTCGACGCTCTCCACGGGCTTTCCCACCCTGGCGTTGGGATTAGTGAAAAGCTCATCACCACAAGGTTTGTCTGGCCCAAGGTGAACACCGATATTCTTACCTGGACCTGGTCATGCATACACTGCCAGAGAAGCAAAGTTCATCGGCATACCATCACCCCTGTGTCCGGCATCCCGCTTCCGTCCCGTCTTTTCGACCACGTCCACATTTACCTCGTGGGTCCATTACCCCCATTCAACGCGTCCACCTACCTCCTTACGTCCGTCGACAGATTCACACGCTGGCCTGAAACGATCCCGACAGCAAACATCACTGCGTCCACCGTTGCCCAAGCTCTCGTCACTGGATGGATTCCGCGTTTCGGCGTGCCGTCCATCATCACAATGGATCGCGGTCATCAGTTCGAATCTCGACTCTTTTCCGATCTGATTAATTTTCTTCTTGGCACGACGCGGATCCGCACGACGGCTTGCCACTCTTTAGCCAACTGCTTAGTTAGAGCGATTCCATCGCCAGCTGAAGACTTCTGTCCGCACCCACACGATACCAATCGTTGGAAAGAAGTTATTCCTGTTGTACCCCTTTGCATTCGTTCAGTCCTCGAAACCGACCTATACTGCTCCTCTGCCGAACTGGTTTAAGGGACCTTGCCTGGACAGTTCCTGCACGCTATGGCTCCTGCACTGCCGCAGACGTTCCAGAACCCCAGCAGTACGCTCGATCGACCCAAAACATTGGGTTAAACATTATTTCCCCCTCCCCAATTACGCGCTTCGACAAAGAACCCCCTCCCCCCCCAAAGCGAGTGTCTGGATCAGCGAGAATGTCTTCTGACGTGTAGAGTTAGTGTCATCGTCAAGGAGAGTGAGAGAGAAAAAGAGGCACGGGTGCCGAACCGAAGCGCGAGAAGGAAGAGGCTGGTGGGGTTCGACAGAGATTGTGGCCTGGATGGCTCACGACGAAACGGCATCGATCCTTGCGGCTAGTTTAAGCGTGGCCGACTACGGCAAGCAGTTCCATCATCACCACTACCACATTGCAGACTTTTCACAGGGGCTTCTTCCTGACGCCTGGGCTCGTGCAATGTCTCATCGACAGCCGCTCCCGATTCCCGGTGCGCTGCCCCGGAATTCTTCTACGACAGCAGTCCTTGGCTCCGTGTACCCTGGCTCCGTGCACGCAGTCCCGGACTTGGTTCACATACCTGGCCTTGAGGCGTCTGACTTGACCCCCTAGCGCCATCCCAAACTGGCGCTCACGTCACACCACTTACTTAAAGCCTTTTCTGCTCCGTACTGACGTCTCAAGCTGACTCTAAGCCACGAAACACTGATAATCATGTCGTCCTCTCATAATGCAGGCACTGTGAGCACGCCTTCCCTTATGCAGGCTCAAGTCATTACAATCCTACCAAAGCAGTACGAAGGCCAAGCTTGGATGCACAAGAAGAGCCCCATCGGCAAACTGCCAAAAATCGTAAGATGTATATGATCGAAGTATCTAGTATGGCTTGGCATCATTCCTGCGGCGTGACGACTCCAACAAGCTAGATGCCGAAACTCCGAATACTGTGACTCCGCAGAAGTGAACCGCCACTTGTTTGAGTTCTTCAAAAATACTTCCCAGGGATTGGGGGGAGGGGGGGTCGCGTTGACCATGTTGGCTGGTAGAGGAGATGCTCTTCCTCTACGCGATGATGGAATGTCCCGGAGGGCCGGACGTGCCCCCCTCCCCCCTCCCCCTTGGTGGTTCTCAAGTTCTCATCTCGTGGAATCACTAGGACGTTGCCGATAGAACTGGCGAGCCAGCGCAGTAGCGCGTGGCGGCAAGGCCATGTCGTCGTCGTCCACGGGCCGCCACAAACTGTTCGCTCCAACGTCAGTGTCCAGCGATGTATATGCGGTGAGAGTACTTTGGGCTCCTGCCGATGTGGGTGCACTTTTCCGAGTGACGGCTTGTGCCCTGTGCAGTGTGAGAAAAATGATTGGGAACACTTTTATGCCAATCTGCACACAGTACCGCTCACTTGCTTGAAGTGCTTGTGAAGCAGAAGCGATAGTGGGTGTGTGTGTTGGCGAAAAAAATATTAGGGAGAGGTTAAAGCGATAGTTTCCTCTTGCCTTGTGTTGCCGACATGTGACAAGGTTGCACCTACTCCATGGGGTGATGCATCGCATTGTACCAGGTCCTTTGACGGGTTGTAGTGGCACAGGCAGAGGTTCAGAACTCAATGCCTTTTTCATCCATAATTCGAAAGCTTGCACGTGTAGATCTGTCCATATCGTTTTGGAACCTTTGTCGAGTAAACGATGCTATGTCCTAGAAAGTGTTGCCTTGTTCGCTACGAAGGGATCGTAGACATTTTCCAATCCAATAAAGTGCTTTTTGTCTGGTATCATGAATGGCATTTTCTGCACTGATGTTGAACCCAAATAAATCTAAAGAAGATATTCAGAACATGCATGTATGTATTGCCATTATGTCGACGTCGTTCCGCTACTGCGAACTCCCGGATGATGATTCTGAACTGTCTATCTCGTGGTCACAGGTTGAGGGGTTCCAGGTGTAGCAAACGCATCGAATGTTAGACACTTCATATCGAAACGTCCAAGGATGTGCTGAGTGTCAGAGTCATTGACGAGCCCTCATTAAGACTGCAAGTAAGACTGCAAGTAAGACTGCTCTAGGTCATGCTTTATGACAATCGTATCTTCAACGTAACTATACGGGGTAACGTTCCAATAGCGATATCACGAAACCCGCTCCATATACTGGAACGCTCTGGGTATTACTGAGGCTCTTGGTCATGTTGTCCAGTTCTGCAAGCGAGGCGCACGCGACATCATGAGTAGAGCAGGTCGGGGACGGAGTGCCGCGGCAGGTGTCCGATAACCTTTCCGCCTTTTCTCTGCTCTCTGATAACCTTTCCGACGGCATCGAGTAATTTAACTTCGCCTTATGCGTCCAGGACACGAGCTCTGTTGGGGCAGGTAACTTGATGAGAGTGCATGACTTAGGTCATGCGTGTAGGGTGAATTACGTATGACCTACGGGTAACGTGGGAGGCATTGTGACTCGCGGCGCAATAAGACCGGGCCTTTGACTTATTCAAAGACCCGCCAAAGACTCACCTATGATGAGCAGCAAGCAGGTACGATGTGTCGCAATAATTCTACTGGGGCTATACCCCATTCTACTGGTGCTATGTACTGGAAACTATAACTCAATTCCACTACTTCCATGCCAGTACATGGCAATCTGTACAAGTGTGACTTAATTTAGAAGTATCATTGCGCGGATAGAGAAATAGAAAGAACAAAACGGAGACATAAGTTTGCACTGGTGCGGCTCGGAAAGCTTGTTATCAAGACAAAATACTAATTACTTTCTGGAGATTTTCTGCGCCATGTTTGTCTTCAAAGATGACCACAGCCACTGTACTTTTTCCCCTCTTTTGTCCGTGGTCTGGTTAACATTTCCTTTCATACCACAATAACTTTAATAACTTTATTTTTTGTTCAGGTGCCCCAAAACAACCACTAGGGTCTTCTTATTGGTGCACCACAAAAGTTATATTTGAAAAACAAAGGCATTCAAGTATACAATAAGGCAACAAGGTTAACAGAGAAACACGAAGTTGAACAGAAACAATGGCACTAATACTTGTAAGAAACTCATGAGAAGGAGCGAAAATGTCAATGTCATAATGTTGTGACGCGGAGTTAGATTACGCGGTGTAGACGCGGAGTTCAATATTAGTTGTAAACGGTTGATTGGATGATGCTTTGCAAAAGAGTGAGGATAAAAAACAAGATGAGACCTCAGAGAACGTGAGGGCACTTGGAAGTTCATGCTCGATAGTAATTCGGGACAGTCAATGACAGAATGTATGCTTATATAAGAAATGACAGTCACGAACTGTTCTGAGATGAGACAATGTGGGGATAGCAAGTTTGTTCAGAATATTGTAGTAGTTGTAGTATGTGCTGCAACCAAGATGACGAAGATGAAAAACAGAGATGAAGTGTCGCTGAACGTTTAGTATTTTAGCGGTCTGAGTGATATTTAGGCAGTTCCAGGCCACTGATGCAAATTCAAGAAGAGGGAGTACAGAGGAGAAGAATAAGCGAAAGAAACAAGATGGATCCCGAAAGTTTTTAGTGATCCGCGAGATGATGCCAAGTTTACGCATCGCAGAGGTGCACAGCTGAGTTACATGCGTGTGAAAAGTTAAAGAGCTGTCAAGATGAAGGGCCCAAGTCTTTAATGGACGATTCACGTCTAATATGAACACAGTCGAGGGAGTAAGTATAATGACATGGATGCTGCTTTCTAGTGAAGGAGATGACGGCTGTCAGATGAGAGTTGGAGATGACAATAAACATATCCCCCTGCCCCTTTCGTTTTCAGGAGCCGTATTAGGTTCTAAAGCGCGGGTTGTCTTTGCGGACTTAGCGAGTCCTCTAGAACCCTCTCTACGGCGAACTGTGTGTTGTCGTGATACCAGTGGTGCTCCCCGTTCTCTTGCACATACCACAAGTCTAGAAATTAGGCGCACTAGTGACTCATACGTTGTTTTTGGGCAGCTTTTGGTAGAGGAACGATAACGTGTAGACGGTGGATTGCGCGGGTTCTAAGGACTCTATCATCCTGGAGGGGAGACAGTCAAGTTGAGTTGGGGTCTATCACGTTGTGCGTACCTGCTGTTCACTCAGTCATGTCTACGCACTTCGCCATGAGGTCGAAATTTACCATATATCTTATATCAGTTCGACACTTCGTCGGAATTTTCACTTAATTGTTTGCAAAGTATCGACAGCCATTCGGTATCTCCAGACAATGTTCGTTGATTTGATAACGTCAGGTTGCTAGCATTCGATGAGAAACCCAACACGTGCCAGACGAGGAGAGAGTCACGAAGCGCGATGTTTCTCTTGCGTCCGTCCTAAAACGGTGCTGACCTGCCTTCTGCACCAATTGAGCAGCTGGAGTACTTCCCACAAACCGACGCAGAAATAACTAACAAAAGGTAGGTTTCTTCCCAGACACTTTCGGTAAACGTTGGGAAGTGAACGCCTGTCCGGACAATACTAAACACCAGCAGGCTGCTATTTTTCGACATGTTATCCCGTTATTCGAGGCACACAGTCCAGTGACGTGGCATTCCGTGAAGTGTGGCTGCTGCGAAAGTTGCGTGGTGCGCCGCGAGAGCTTTTCCCTCCTTAGCACATTCTAACTTCTGCTCTAGCGTTAATATGAAAAAGAAAATTTCATTTCATGGCACTCCACTCAGATTAGACCATTAGATATTAAAAAATAATCAAATGGTAGATCATCCTTGGAACATTCGTAGGGCAATCATCAAATGAACAGATGTCTATACATCTCCCGGCGAGTACTAGATTAATTTTTGTTGGTCCAAAAACGGTCTGTTAGAACTAGGACACCAAATGTGCTACAGAACGCTACTGGAGTAACGTTATCAAAAAGAGGGAGCTTAGTAAATGCCCAGCCTACAAAACTTTCCACAATTAATTATTGTCGCAGCATTCGCAAATCCAACCTTTTGCGTATATATGTTCCTCGAATAATTGTCATCTCTCGGTGGCTAATCTCGGCGTGCGATAATTCCAACTTGACAGCAGACCGATAAGACGAAAGCAAAGTCACATGTAGGAGGCAACCATTTATCTCGGCATTTAGCGGACGACAGCGCAATGACAGCTTTCTAATGGTTTTGCTCAATTTTCTTTTTCTGCAAATAAGATGGCAGAAGCCACTACCGAGAAAAGCCGCCCTTTTAATGACGTGTTGCTTCCCGTCCTCCTCCTCGACCGTTTGGTAGAGATATAGAAAGGGCATTTGTCGTTATTACAACCGCGCCACTCTGTCTGCCATCCTCCGTAAATTTCGGGGCTTTTTTTCTAAATAGGATACACGGGGCATCTGGGTCCAAGTTTCTTTACGACAAATAATGAGGCTTGCGCAGTGAAGTCACATTTGGTCACGTGACATTGTAAAATATATTGCCGCTCCGGAGTCACAGTAGGAGGGCATGCCGTGAGTTGTTTTAGTATAGTAGTAGTTTAGTGAGTTGTTTTAGTATACGTGCAATGAGGCTTGTGCAGTGAGGTCACATTTGGTCACGTGACACTGAAAATATGACACTGAAAATCCGGCGCCCGGATTCGGACCACATTCAACACATATACACCAATGCAAGCAACTCTGCAAGAGACAGCACGCGGACTCGTTTCGTCTTCGTCGTGGTTGGTGCATTGGCATCGTCACCGTTGAAGGGCAAATGTGAAAGATCAAAAGTAAGCCAAAGCTCAAGCGCTACTCAACCTGCAACGAAGGACAGGTGCTGCGCTTCTAAAGAAGCCGTGCTCAGTGTGCCCATCATGCACAGTGTACCCAGTCATCTCATGCCCAATCTGAACATGCATTGTGAAATTTATTTTCCAAAATAACACACACCATGTTCGACGTGTGACCATTTTAACACTATGCTGGAGTTTAGAGTAGCCCTTGGGGCCCCGAAACGCTTCGGTACCCTGTACTCTAACAACAACAACGACACAACAAATTAATGATGATGAATGGGGAAACTCGCCACATGAGGTGTATGATGAGACGATGAACGACGCTGAAAAGGGGTTGCTGTCAGTGGAGTCAGTGAGACAGCATTAGGGGTGGCGAGAACATCAACAGAAGGCTATGCAAAAACACACCACACAAAATCACACACACAGCACACAAGTAAGCAGGCACATCATAGGATATAGAGGAGACCGGTGTCATGGAGAAAAATCAGGAAATATTTCGGAGCTTGACGATGTTCGATCGGGTTAGACCAAGGTTCGAGGATGGTTGTCAATGTGAATGCATGGTGCAGGCGACACTGCAGAGCTGCTCTTTGGGAGTTGTAAAGATGGCAGTCGAGAACAACAACAACATAGATAGATGGATGATTATAATGATGTGGGATGTTTCCCTGCGTTGAGTGCAGGACCCTACCCCACTCCAAAAAGATTCACATGAAAGGATGAAGAGGGAAGGAAAACAAAAGAAACTCCTACAGTTCTTGAAGGAGGCCGGTGGCCCTCAGAAAGCAAAGAAAAGCGCGAAGTGCACGACACTGATGTGCAGGGTTACTCCATGGGCCGAGAACTTTGCAGATGTTGAATGGCCTCTGATCCTGCAGTTCAAGTTGACATTTAAAGGCCCGTCGCTCGCATGCGTACTGGCTACAGTCTTCTATAATGCGTCGGATTGTTGCCGGGAAACCACAAGTTGTACACAGCGCCGTGTTGATGTGGCCCAGCCTATACCGGAGTGCAGGGGTGAATGCAACGCTAAGTCGTAAACGACGCACAAGAGACGTAAAGAGGCGAGAAAAACCACCTGGCATTTCAAATAATAAAGTTGGGCCAACAGCATACAGAAGCGACCACCGGGTGATATCATGATATCATTCCTGATGGGCCCAGGGCGACGTCAACGCGGACAAAAGGGAGCGTCTATCCCCGTTCGAAAGTATGATGGAGACTGCTGAGCGGCTATGGTGGGCATCTGCTACCTCATTGCCTCTTATTCCAATGTGGCTAGGGACCTAGTGGAGGGTCAGCCGGTGGTCCCTGTCTTCTAAAACCTTGAGCGTTGTCAAGATGTTCATTAGCACCGGAGCCAAGGAGCCGCGGATGTCCATGTTGTCTATGCACTGCAGCGCTGCCCGCGAATCTGCGTAAACCACCCAGAGGCGGGGGTGGTGATCCAATAGTGATTTGAGGGATAACAGGATGGCATGCAACTCCGCAGAGGTGGCCGAGGTGCGGTGTGATAGGCGGAACCCACGTGAAATTGACTCCTCTGGAATTACAAAGGCAGCAGATGAGCCGCCAGTATGGAAGAACCGTCCGTATATACGGCGGTTTGGTTTCCGTATGCAGCGTCCATCAACTCCAGAGTAGCCTGCTTGAGGACTGGAGCAGGGATTTGCTCTTCGGGCCCTTGACCCCCGGGATGTGAGTAGAGATGGATGGTTTCGGCAATGTCCATGGTGCTACTGAACAAGCGGTTGGGGCAACAGTGAAGGCAGGTATGTGGCCCGTTACTTCTTGCGCACAAAGCGCGATTTTGCTGTGCCCAATCCCAAATAGTGGCGGAAAGTTTCTCTCTGACGGAGGACGCCAATCGGGAGTTCCCTCGCTTCGGCTAACCATCCTCGTCTCGGCGCAACGCGGAACGCCCAGACAGGTCCGCAAGCTGCGAGCCAAGACATAGCGGAGCTTGTGTTCGGACGTACGTGATAGTCCGTGCAACGTAGGAAGGCTGTATACTACTGAGCACCGAACAAGCGCTTTGTGGAGTGCAAGAAGGATCCGCTTAGTACATCCCCAGCGCAAGCCGGCAAAGTGACGTATCACATTTCCCCAACGTTGCGCCTTTGAAATGAAATAGTCAATGTGTCTTGCCCACGACAGGTTGCGGTCCAACACAACACCGAGGAATCTGTGGTGCCTGACCTGCCTTAGGGGGGATCCCCCGATGTGTAATTGGAACCGGCGCATCTCTTTCCGGGTAAACGGAAGGGTAGCGCTTTTCTCAGTGGAGATATCCATCCCTGCTTTCAGGAAGTAGGCATGTATGGCGTCAAGTGAACTCTGGAGCCGATGCTGAATTGCGGGGTGGGACTTGCCAACCGTCCAGACACAGATATCATCAGCATATATAGACAGATGCACCCTCCGAGGAAGGCAGGCAGTCGAGAAGCACATGCTTGGTATCAGGCAAAACAGCAGAGCGAGAGCAGAGCATGGAGCCGGAGCGGCCGATCAGATGCTTGAAATGGGGGTGAACGCAACCCAGAGACGTAGCCTATGCATCAGTGATGCAAAATGGCGAGGCACACGAGGGCATGGCGAAGCAAGGGTCAGGTCCCACTTCGCATCACAGCTCTTGATGGAACGTCACGGGACCATTGCGCATGTGCGACAGGCCTCACCACATCGTTGGTGAAGGTTCGCCTGTCGCCTTTGTACTCTAAGATTCCATCATGACGATGAGAAATGAACCTACTCCGCTGGGGGAGGGGGAGGTCTTATTTGCGTTATAGGACAGGCTACCTCCCTGGGCAGGCTATCTGGAAGATTTCGATATGCTTTTTTCACCACATTTCTGAAAATAAAGTGAAGTGCCTTCTAGACGGAGCGAATGATGTGGTCGCTACACTGCGTGATGATACCATAGGCCATGCCCCAATCAACCCCAGGGATCATGCCTCAAGAATTGAGACAATGCCTATACTAGTGGTATGAGCCAATTTTAATTCGATTTGCCCGATCTGTTGCGTACGGGGCTGCCCTAGCAACTTTTTTCTGGGCGGGGGGCCACTATCATTTGTCCCCCATTTTTATGTCACTTTTATGTGGACTAAGAGCCTACCGGTATCCCGTTTTCTTCCGTCGTGCCCATGGTTATGCACTACTCTTTTACATAGACCGTGGACATGCTGCAACACTTTATCGTTTTTTTGTTTCTGTTACCGAAAATTTGCCGTGAATAGACCTTTCCCTGTTTGTAAACAAATGACGTCATAGTGTTCGACAGCGCCACCAATTCGGTAGAGAAGCTACCTCACTCGAAGCTAGGGGCGAACAAGGTCGCGCCCGAAAGCCACGTTCTTGAGGGGATTACGATGGTCCCTGAAGGGGGCGCAACCTTCGGTCCTACTTTTCTTTCAATAAGAGTCAGCGTACAAGTGCCATTCGTGGAACCCAGCCCTCCCCATCCGATTTGTTTCGATTTCAGTCTGTCTACCAACGTCATGATGACGTTTCTCGGGAAGAAGTCTACTGTGTCTAACAAGCGAGCTGGCTCCGCTTACTTGGCGGCGCTGCGTGTACCACGGCCTTGGGGCCATATTAATAACACGCCTCTACGGACCATAGGCGGGGGGAACTGTGTACGGCATATACATTATTACCCCACACTTAAAACGTACATCTTCATCTCACCACTCATTAGTCCTGTTAAAGGCAGAGATTCCTGCGGAAACCTGGATTGATTTCCTCCGCACGTAGTGCGAATAAAACTAATTGTTTCTTTTCCTGTAAACGCCCTTTGTGGTCTCCTGGCTTTCGCATAAATGTTTCACCCTTGTTGTCATCCGCGTCATTTAACTTTCCTCACAGTATTTCGAGTATACATCATGCCTTTAACCGAGTAATCGCCCGAACAGTATAGTTAAAACAACATATGTGCGTCCACGCACTACTCCACATTATTTGACGTAGGCGACTGCGGGAAGGGGGCACTCTAACCTTAAGTGCTCGTCAAGCCGCGGGAACCCGGTAAGTATACTGCAATCGTTTTCCAGCCGCGGCGGTGGACCAAGTATGGCCACCGCAGCACAGGATGGGTTGCGTGGAACTGGCAATTGCGGTGCTTTCCGTATTTTCATATGCCTTGGGACAAGAGAAAGAAGGGCGCCTCAATGACCACTCACCATGACGACTGGACACTACGCGAAGTACGCGTCAGTACTTATGGATTGCTCATCCACCTAAGGCAGCTTCGTCCAGTCACTCTGCGTTATTCCGTGATTCATTGTTCTTCTACATAAGCTCTATATCTACTCTTTGGTGTCTGGCTTATACAAGTAACCGCGGGGCTCCCAGTAGCCATAGACATGGATTTTTGGTGGTGCGCTATTGCCGAGCGATCTACCTGCATGCTACTCGGGTGGATCGTACATGGAAACTTATAAGTTGCGCTACAGGGGTCACCGCCTTGTCTTCCAGAAGGTACCACTGTCGTGTCAACCACCACTAGTAAGTACCGCACGCCAAAGGTAATTGCACCCAGCGCTTACTAATACCCTAGTCAGACGGCAAACCTAAGGCCGTTAGTGGAACGGCGGTTACTTCACCTGCAATCCAACCATCATTTCGAATGACATCGTTCTGTGCCCTCATGTGTTGAAAATGGGAGGCGTACACCTTTTTTGTGACAATTATGCAGTTCATAATTGGCACAAAAAAGGCGTACGCCTCCTGTTTCCAACAAATCACGGCAGAGAACGATGTCATTCGAAATGATGGTTGGACAACAGGTGAAGTAAACGCCGTTCCGCTGACGGCCTTAGGTTTGCAGTTTGACTAGGGTATTAGACTTCGAAAATATTCGACCTTTCACCGTTTACTATCACTCTGAGAAATGAGGGGGGGGGGGGTGTCGAGGTAACTTGCTGTTGTTGGCCGCACTCAAGTTTTGTGACCATTATGAACAGCATAAGTGTCACAAAAAAGGCGTACGCCTCCCGTTTTCAACAAATCAGGGCAGATAACGATATCATTCGAGATGATGGTGGCTAGGAGCGTGCTATGCGGTGAAGTTCATTTCTAAGAGTGTAGTATTATTTATACTTTTTTTGTGTTTCTACTGTGTACTGTTCTATTGACGTCCTCTTTTCACTCTCGTTGTACACTCTAAAAACAGATGGTGGTGGTGAAAGGGCTCGCCGTTGTCGGCCTCACAGAGGTGGGCAACGTCACGACTAACGTCCTGGGGGAATGTGCGTCCTGGGCCGACTTCTAAGGGAACTGTACCGATATATGTCTGAAAGCGTCTGAGGGAAACCCAGCAAAATCCCCAGACAGCACAGCCGTCACCGGGATTCGAACCCGGGTACCTCCCAGTCTCGACGTGACATGGCCAGCACGCTAACCACTTCACGGCATAGCAGGTAGTGAGCCAATCATTGCCGCGAATGATACGGTTACCGCTTTTGATTCGGGGAGAGAGGGAGGCGTACGCCTTTTTGTGGCAATTACCATATACCCAAATTGCCACAAAAAGGCGTATGCCCCCTGCTCTCCTCAAATCCGAAGCGATAACCCTGTCATTCGTGGCAATGGTTGGCGCACAGCGCGCTATGCGGTGAAGCTCTGTTTTTAGAGTGTACTTGAATTCTTCCGTATGCTCTTGGTACACTGTTAAAACAGAACTTCACCACATAGCATGCTCCTAGCCAACCATCATTCCGAATAATATCATTCTGTGTCCTGATTTGTTCAAAACAGGGGGGGGAGGCGCCTATCTGGGACAAGATAATGTGTCCCAGATAGGCGCCTCCTCCCATTTTCAACAAATCAGTGATGCTGCCGGCTTAAATACAGACAGCTGCATTGGGAGGAGTCATGTAATTCTGGGAACCAATAAGAACGACCGAAGCTCCTGCTCCCGTGACGTCGTTGCTCGCAGTCACAGTGTGCTTGAGTGTCGAAGTCTTGTAAGCCACGTCAGCAACAATGACCATTATAGACGACCTGAGCCCCTACGTCATTGATTACGTAACGCCGCCGCGCAAAGCGTGGTGTTGGGCGCTATCAGCTTTATCAGCCTATCAGCCGACGCGTTTCACCCTGGTTTTGCCCACCACAGCAAAATATAACCTCGAACCGGTCTTCTCGTGACGTCACATGTTTGTAAACAGAGGGTCGTCTATTCTGACGCGCGGTGCACTGTGTACATGACGTCATTAACCACAAATATCAACGTGCTGTGTTACTAAAACTAAATATACTTCTGGGGAAGAGCAAACTGCCCGTTGTGGTAGAAGTGTGGATGACTGAACAGAGGAGATGTTTGTGACCAATGTTTGGCTGACCATACGACACACACACACATAAAGATGAGATGAGATGCGATGCGATGCGATGGGGCTGAAGCCGGCCAGCAGGCTGGGCGCTGCCCCAGTGCCATAATTTGTAATTAATGAGAGATGATGATGGACATTAAGATTCCGTTAATCAAAGCAGGGTGGAGAGGCCTGTTGATGACAGGAAATCCCAAAGGTGATGGAGACCTTGGTGCATATGGACGGTACTGGACCATGGGCCCAGCACCTTGCCTATGGTAAATGGGCGGTGATCGATTGCATGCAGTCCGTGCTGCAAGATCTCGCACTCCCGCTGGTAGTCAGGGCAGTCCATAAATAGGTGGTGGAGGTCAGCGCGCACATTGCATGATGCACAAAGGTCCGATGGCGCACGGCCAAGACGCTGCCTCATCACTGGTGTAAATGCAACATTCAGCCGCATGCGGTGAAGAAGGGATGCGTAGTGTCGCGGAAGGCGATGAGGAAGCGACAGTGAGAGAGACGGATCCACTGCGTGGAGCGGAGAGAAGGGTGTAATGTCATGCAGCCACTGTGATCTTGTCTTGTCTGCAGAGATAGCACGGACGAGGGCCTGACGATCACCTTTTGGGCAAGATGATAGAGTGGGCTGCAAGTATCTGATGACCCCGTAGGGCAGCCCAGTCAGCCTCTTCATTGCCGGGTATGCCGACATGACCAGGTACCCACTGTAATACTATGCAGTGGCCCAGCAGCTTCTTGTAAGTTTCAAGCACGTCAGCATCAATGGACATGAGAGGACCGCGAATGGCCATTGTTTCACAACGACGTGAAAACAAAGTCTAGCGAATTCATTCTTATTCGAACAAAGTAGGAAATGACAGCTGGGTGTTGCACTTGCCCGAAAACGGCAACATTTCCTTCAGCTTTGGAAACACGCGAGGGCAGAGACAGAAGTGGACCGGACAGACTCAAAACCACTGTGCTTTCCCGTGTCCCCTCAAAACTCGAGGAAATGTTGCCATTTTCATCCTCGTTATTTTTCCCTCATTTGGTAGTACAATCCCACATTCCTCATGATCCTCCTTTGACGTCCATTATACAGTGAACGCATATTTCGGAGTACAGTTCAGAGTTCGTTGGGTGCAACGCTTCACGGTCCTAGCCGTCGTATTGTTGATTCATCCATACTGGAGTGTTTTTTGTCTTCTTTCTTGGGGTTGATCCCCCGCTCAGAGTCAATTACCAGTGATATGCCACGAGGCTTCTCAGCGGAAAATTAAACATCACCGATACGACATTCTCTCTTTCTTTCCGTCTCATAAGCAGAAGGAACTGGAGGGCAGCCTTGAGAGTCTTTTTTGTTTCTTCTCAGGTGTACTTTTATTCAACGGTGCTGCAGTACGGTGGTGATGCTGCGGAGGGCCAGTGAACCCACCCAAGGCCACGTTACGGGCGAGGGAGCTCTCGCTTTCCGCGAGAGAAGAGCTACGTGGTGGTTGCTGCTACTGTGCATCAATGGGGGAGACAGCTGCAGAAACAAACCCATTGGAAGTGATGGCTGTCTGATGGATCGGGGGTTAACGCCGTACGATAAATGAGGAAGAAGACAAACGTTAAGGCGAACGGGTGTGCCCCAGTATGTCGTCTCCTTGCGAGCGTAGTTCAGAAACGGTGAAACGTCACTTGGTACGGTTATTGATGAGATCAGCCGTGTCGCAATAATGCACGACAGGTATAGACAGGCATCAATCCACTCTCTTCCATCGTTCCAGTCTGACTGTTAAAATACTTCGCTTGTTGTCTGATGTAGAATGCACGAGATGTCCCCGTGCTTTTTTTAATTGCGTGGAGATGCTGGAAAGTTCAAGTTGAGAATAGAAATTCGAAGGGGGCCGACTCGGTACATTAGTGTCCGCCGCGGCCGTGCCTCCTTGAATTGGCGTTCTTTGGTGGGTTTCTTTGAGAATATTACGCGTGTTCTAGCGTGTTTGGCTGGTAGAGTGTGACTTGTGTAGTGTAAGCATTTTGTGTATTTAGTTGTGCTACATTATATTGAAACTGTATTGAATTGTATCTAACTTGTACTGCACAAGTTTACTTGGTCATATTAAATATCCTGATCAGAAATCTTTCAACACGTTTATTGCTTGATTACGAGATGAATTTACCGGTCAGTGTATGGAAAATTTCCATTCAATACGACAACGACCATCTTGGGGGAAACTGTGCGTGTTTACTACTCGTACAACAAGCGTCAGTTCGGTGCGGAGCTTTGGTGACGCAAAAAAAGGAAGAAAAGTAGCATTGAGGCAAACACACAAGACAAACGATGCAGAACGGCTTGAAAACGATCCCGAACAAAAACCCACTGTGACATTGTCTGATTTAAATCTCTCCTGCAGCTTAGTTGGCTCCGTTCCATAGGAGTCAATGAAACGTTGCAGTCGCATGGTCTACGCCAGGTTGCTTGCAGCCTCCTACACAACCGTCTTAGCCGAGGAAAGGCTCCTTAACTCGAGATCTAATTGCTTAGATCTTGACCGGAAAGTTACTCTCAGAGACTCTTGAAACTGGCCACTGTCCTAAGGGCCTTTCTACCGGTTTTCGTTTTTTCTTTTTCTTTTTTTGCAGACATGAAGTTGGTGGTTTACTGTGACCCTTAATGTGATATTTGTGAGGTCCCTTTGTTTCCACCCGCTTTTCCCCTCATTCTCTCACTTCTTTTCTTTCCTCTTCCAATTCGGAGAGCTGGAGTAGCGACCCTCTTCCTGAGCACCACACTCTGTCATTTTATTTATTTTATTTTATTTTTTTATTATGACCGAACTTGGTGGGATCAGATGATGCGTATTCGCTTACTCATTCCAAGGACGCGGGTTCGATTCGGACGAGGACGTCAACAGCTTGGTGGCAGGGTACAAGTTGCTTAGACACGCCGTCTGCCGCGAGGGACGTGAAATACAGTGTGCCGTGTGCTGAGATTTCAGCGCACAGAAACCTGGGCAAAATTAATCCACAGACCGACCACTGTGGCCTCGCTCATGACCAAAGTTTTTTGTCTGGCGACGTTAGAACCACGAATTCTCTATATTTATTACATCAAAACAGCATGCACACGACGCACGAATTCCACGCTGTAACTTTTCAGCGACATCAGCGATAGGAGTGGATTTTCAAAATCACGGCTTTGCTGTTGAAGAAGAAGAACTCACTGCAGTAAACACTTCCTATATGCCACGCATAATGAATGGATGCGTAGCGATAACCATGGTATGCGGAGGAACTGCTCAGCCTGGAGCCACAGGTTATCTGCGCCACCTAATCAATCGCAATCCGGTCGAACGATTTTCCCCCTTCGCACTGTTCTTTCCTCGTCCTGCTCTCGGACGGGAGTGGTCAAAATGAATGGGTTCATCGACGTCCAATTTTATCGCCCCTCGAGGCCAAGTTCAAGGAAACGCGAGTGATCATGCCCTTTTGCAGCATCCCTGCAATTAATGGGACCGTGGCTGTTCTTCCCACATCCAGAGTCAACACCCAACAAGACGGTCGAGGAAGTGCAAGCTACAACTTCACTGTCGGTCACAGTATGGAGTGGCTTTTTTTCTCCATATCGGAGAATGCGTGCTTCACGGATTGCGAACCGGCATAGCCAGGGGGTTCAAGCCTCCCCCCCCCCTCCCCGCTCATACCTTTGGTAGCGCATTTGTGAAAGGGAAAACGAAGGTGCAATCCTCCTCTCCATGTAACCCCTCCCAAAATATTTTTTTTTCTGGCTACGCTGCTATTGGCAGGTGTAACAGATATATGTGACATTTACTGGGGCTTGCATGTGGTACAGCGGAAGGCCATACACTTAGTAATTATGTAATTTAAAGGTTCGTGAGAGCCATGTCTTTCTAAATACTCGTCATCGTCATCATCTAGCTGTTGTTGTTAAAAATATAAATGTATAAATGAAAGAACCATAGCTTACCACCGATAAGTCACGACAATTCCTGTGATCCATTTTGAAAACATTCGGAAAAATCCGCGGATTCTTTTTTAAACACTGTGTGGACAGAATGAATACATCAAAAAGAGATGGTTAATTTCATTTCTCTACACCGGAACTGGCTGCTCGAAAAAGAGGTCATGTATGGATGGAGAAACGTTTTAGATGTACACGAATCATGACATAAAATTTGAAACAGCTAATATGATTTCCTTTCGTTTTCGCACTCTTTCAGTATAGACCAGAACAAGAAACGTAATCGTGACGTAATCATGACGTTGTAAGACATATTGAAACCGAAACAACGCGCGCGGAGAACGTCCTCATTTCACCAAGCCCAATTTCAAATTCAAATTGAGAGCAGATTTAGACGTAAGGTGAGTCAGCCTACTTGTGTGTGGCGACAAGCAGCACGTGCCGCAGGGTAGGACAGAAGCCGAATGTTCTTCACGGATCACGGGTTGCTACTCCATAATGATGGTAAACACAAAGGAGTTGACGTTTTAGTCGCCTTGGTGTCTTCACGAGCATGCGCATGTTGTTCCCAGTTCACCGCGGAAAAAAAAAAAAATGAAACAGAAGAAAGCTGTGACGTAAGGGGTGCATTGTCTCGAAACTCTGTCGTAATGCCATGCTGAATGTGATTTATTAGGATTATTAGTATTACCTAATTCGCGTTAGCTTTATGAACAAAGACCACGTGTATTCTGAGAGAAACGCGGTCTCCTGAGTTTCATGAACATGGAAAAGCTTGGTAGCCATATGCAAAAAAAAGCGTGCGAAAAGACCATACTGCAGCAGAACGAGGTCGTGCAACTAATAACGTGTAAGAAATTACATAAAACTCTTCAGATATTAAATGCTATAGCTCAATGTGGCTTTCTTGTTACTTATTGATTTTTTATCACCGGTTTACCGGTTTACCACCAGCCAGAACCAGAAAAACCTTGCCTT
The DNA here is from genome assembly GCF_037126465.1 of Ornithodoros turicata. NCBI lineage: Eukaryota > Metazoa > Arthropoda > Arachnida > Ixodida > Argasidae > Ornithodoros > Ornithodoros turicata. Next base: position 64,877,778 of record NC_088201.1, on the reverse strand, counting down.
AAACTCACACGTTGATGTAACGACACTAGAGAGTTTTAGTACATCGTGCGCTATCGTCTTTACTTACGTAAGGGATAGCGTTGATGGTTCTGCGCACGCCCATAACAGAAAGACAGCTTCGTGCAGTGCGCATAGAACCACCAACGCTATCCTTTAGGTACGTAGAGGACACTCTGTACTATACTCTACTATCTACTATGGCGTTTTTGCTGTGCCGTCCACCTGGGATTGCTTTCGACTGTTACACTGACCAGTAACCACCGTGGCCTATTATGTAACTACTAGCGGTGAGCCGGCTCACATCTCCATATTTTTTTATCCTACCATCATCATCATCATCATACCCGCGGCATGGCCGAGCGGGTTAAAGCATCCGCTCGTTGGTGATAGCCTAAGAGGTGCTCGGTTCGAATCCTATCACGACTGTGCTGTCTGAGGTTTTCCCTGGGTTTTCCGGCAGACTTTTCAGACGAATGTCAGCACAGTTCCCCCTGAAGTCGGCCCAGGACGCACACTAACCCCCTTGTCCCTCCACTTCTTCCTGCTGTCCTTTCTCCACCTGTCCCCATTTGTACGCCGCTCATAGCCACAGTTGCTTCGCGGCGCTAGCACGGAATTAAAAACAATATGTAACGTACTGTCGGCTGCAACATGGCTAGCAGTTGATGTGCGACGCTGCCGAAAATTGTTCTTTCCAGGGCCCTTCCCTTACAAAAATGGCTGTTGACCATTTGTTTCCATTCTACAGAACTTAGTCAACAGAAAGCACAGACATTCAGTAGATTTTCTATTAGCCTTGTGTTTACCTGAGATATTGATTTTATGTTGACTTATGGAACTTTAAGTCTTGTTGACAATTACACAGGAAGGTAACAGGTCTTTCTGTAGACTCTCCATACACTTTACACAAATTTCGTGTGACCTTCATGTGTAAGTCTTGTTATATGTGATCTCAATTTCTCTGTTGACTTTGTTGTGACTCAGCTATCAATGAGTCGGCGTCACCCACGAAACTATACCTTCGTTCTTTTTTAAAAGGCTTGGCGACCGTTACCCGTGAGGCACTCGGTATATTCTTCTTAATCGAGGAAGATACATGATTTACTGAAGCAAGATTAACGCCATCCCCGGATGATGTGAAGACTTTTTGTGGACTTTCTGTGACTTGAGCGAAGTTGAATTTCTCCGTTCTATTGTTCACTCAATCGCAACTGGCACACGAAATGAAGTACTGCAAAACTATATGTGTATCTATTTTATTCCGAAAATACATACCTTGAAAGTGGTATCCAGTGTCGACACAATCATACAAAACATCCCGCGCACACAGTAGCGAAGTATTCCACACGTACACATGCTTTGTGCCACACAATGTCGCGTGGCACAATAGACAGTCAATGACGGGTTGCGGTCTGAGTTCTTCTGGTGACCCACGATAACGGTGGACTTCAAAATTCACTGAATTTCGGCGAAAGCGATGTCTCTGAAGCGCTGGAGAGAAATGTGTCTGAATAGGGCGTTCAATCGCAAATTAGTAATGTTCAAACACAAGTGAGTAAAACCGAGTAGAATGGTCATAGCAACAACAAATTTGGTTCACAATCAACACCGGCCACGAACTGATACTTGTACACTTACCTGACGGGACGGGAAACTGCTGCCGCCGCTCGAAACATACAAAACCCTACAGCACAACAGTCATGGTATGAATACAAGTGATGCTTGATCACACACTTCTATCACACAGCTTACCTCTTACGACGCAAATCATATCCTCCTTTGTTCTGTAATTGACGAGCGAACGCTGAAAGCCTGAGACAATTGAAACATGTTGCAACCGTCCCAACGACATTCCGATGATGCTAATGGCGATGACTCCTTCGTGATGAGGCGAGGGCGAGGCACTGAGGCGCAGAATCAAAATGTGCAGCAAACCTGTCGCATGCGCATGATCCTCATGTGGTCGTATAAGTTGGAAATATATTGTGTAGTGAACTGAAGTAAAGTAATACGAGGAACCGTCTTTTCAAAGACATCGAAAATGTATTTTGTGTTTTTGATATGTAGTTAAAAGGTGGCAAAGTTGCGTTCAAGCTGCTACATTTAAGTATAAGGTCAGACCCAAATACCGTTTTGTTTAGAGAGCCGATAACACGGACCTCTCCACCTCCCAGGAGTGGTGTACACCCTACATGGTTTTTCACAACACACCCAGAAATTGCTGATATTACCCAGCTTGTCTCCCAATGAATAGAGCAGTATGCCTCTATATACATATACCCCCCCCCCCCTCCCTATGGGATGCTCGGTGCCCCTTTGAGGTCGACCTCTGTGAACATTACTGTCCGATAATGCAGTAATTAATAATACGGAATTCATCTATGTAAAAAAAAAAAACGGTTGAAATAAGTACTTGCTACATAGGCGCATACAAAGTCCACAAACTCTCAACAGCGACATCTATATACCTTGTCCACAGAAGGTACACATAACGTAGTTCAAGAGATTGTAAAAATGATGTCAATAGCAATTCCTGTTGACTTGATCAACAAGAAGTTAAAGTAAACACACTGTCAAGACAGGAAACAAGAAGTCCACAAGAAGTCCGCAGAAAGAAAAAATCCATTTTCATAAGGGTTCCTCGCAAAGGTCTTCAAGCGGAGGCACCGCCCTGGTAAATCTGCAGTACTTTGCGTTTAAGCGTCACCACCAACAAACGACGGAGGACATTATCGGCGATACGCGATTTCCGTGCAAACGGGAGGAATTCACTAACAACTGTATCTATTAGCAGGTGCGTCCCATTTACGAACCGCATAGTGAAAGGTCACGGCATTATTATCCGAGCAGGCAATAACCACGTCAAATTCTTGAAACATGCTCATTTTCTACTCCAAATGACAGTCATTCCGGCCGATGAAATCGCTCCAAAGCATGCTAGCCTCTCTTTCAATTGTGGGGCGCAACAATTTTCCAGGTTCACAGAGTCGCTGACGTCTTCTTGAAGTTTGATGGGAAAATCGGTTGGATGAATCGGGAGTTGTGATGAAAGTCGTTCGTATATTCCGTCGTGGATTTTATTCTTCGTGTGTATGTTCAACGGGGCCAAACCAACGACAGTGAACCTAGAGGACAGAGTAAGTTTATCTGCGTTAAGTTATTTGAAGAGCGTGATTTAAATGAAACCCTAATGCGCAATACGCAAATCGCCTGCTCAGAATGAATCATCTTTAGCGTTTGGCTATTAAAACGGCAACAAGCTGCGAAGTGACGTTTCTCAGGGCAACGAGGGCATCGTCTATTCCGGGCATGGGGTGGACGTCTTTACGGGTAATCTTGTTTCTGAGTAATAGTGTGACGGTTCTCAACAGGTGAGGGTTCGAGGTCTGCTGGATTATTCCCTGCGACAACATGTGGGGAACTTCCTCGTCGATGGTTGTGCCATCAGAGTAAAGCAGCAGGAAAAAACGCGGATGGGACAGATCACACACAGAATAACTGAGAACTCGCACGTAAAGATTGTAGCGCGGTTGGATGCAGATGCACGGTACGGACGTTGTCTCTAGAAGGGGAAGAGTCAGAAGGGGGGGGGGGGGAGGCTTGCCGAGATGAAAGAGTTCAGCGTCAATCATCTCGGCGGAAACGGAAGGGTCGAATGGAGTGAGTATCCGAGAGGCCTCCAGCGTGGAGTTAAAGGATGTACAAAGATGTCTACAGTGTCACGTCTGCCCAGAAGCCGAATAAAGCCGTTAGGCAAAAGGATAGGTCGGTATAGCACAGTTACACCACCCGCGCAATCTATTCGCGAAGCTGGTGGATAACAAAGAGCCACGCTATATCTATAGGTATATTCTGCGTCTTTGCTTTTGTCCTGAACGTACAACTCTAAAGCTTCTGGCAATATATTCAGGATCACAGCAGGTAACTGTCACCATACGAGACACCAGGAACAGGAAACAAGGGGCATAAAGACACCAAGAAGTGGTCAAGAATCCAACGTTACGGACAGGATGAGAAAAGCAAGGACTCTCAGTCCCACGGCATCGCACCCCTTATCGCGTTTAATATCTCCTCAATTTTTTCCCATCCCCTTGGCAAGACGCTTGCCATCCGTTGAACAACCTCTTTAGCATTCCTCGCACAGTGCCTATCCCAAGACGGGCCACCGCCATATGTAGGCCGCCCATGCGCGACCGGTGTCTGTATTACGAAACACAGGCTTCATCTGCCTGCCGTACTCCTTCTTCTTTCTTTCTTTCTTGCTTCGTTCTTTTTCTTCTTTTTGTTTTCAGGGCGATTACTACACAGATCATCCCATTAGACATGAGAGGGGATCCACGGAGCGTGCATCGTGCTGCTGTTACCACTAATAGCATCTGTTGCATTCATACCTGCCATGTGGCTCAAGTCATGTGAGGCAACATTCACCACGGCCACGAAATTGAACTAATCAAATAGTCTTAAATGGTATAAAGGGAAGTAAGATGAACAGTATTTCGAAGTGTTCCAAAACTTCAAAGCTCCAAGAATGAGAAGAAAAAAACTAGGCGTTTGTTTTATTGTTTCCTCTCTCTATTTTTTCTTTTTTGATCACCATCATAATCGTTGTTTGGAGTTGCTGTTAGAATTATTCGGGGAAGTTAACGGGAGGGGGAAAATATATGTTTATTCGAAGGGAAACAAGAAGAAGGAGGTGGAGAAGAAGAAAAGGAAAGGTCAGTCAAAACGCGCGCAAGGTCGACTCTGGCTGAAAACATTGCGCTCAGAAGATTACATCAAACGCATTGATCCTGAGCTCAAGTATGGCATACCTTGCAACATGAAAGGAGCATACACCACATTGATTCACCGCATACGTCTCGGAGCCCTGGCAAGCGACTCGGTCCTTTTCAAGCAGGGCAAAGCAGACTCCCCTCTCACCATGTCATCACGCAGTGCAAGAAGTTCTCCAAAGGACGTGAAGTGTGACTTCCTCAAAGATACGCAACTCGTGTAGAAATACTAAGCTAGATCCACGCAAGAAGAAACTCCGCATGTCGATTATCACCAGATACATCCAAACCGCAAAGGATATTCCCAAACCAAACGACACTCCCAGCCTTTTTCTTCCAGCAATCTACAAATCTAATCGTGAACAAGCTACTTAATCCAGCTCGGCCACTTCTTCACTCACGTGGACGGGCATCCTAAGCGCGTTTTTCGTCCCTAAGTTTAATTGCATCGTTTGAAGGAAAGGTAAAGTTCGAATTATACGTTTTTTTTAATCATTTGCAGAATTCTTATAAAAATGCTATGAGGGCAGCGTACATGTCGTTTTTGCAGTTGAGTTATACGGCCAGGCGGGCATCTCGAAAAGAGGACGTAACAAGATGACTAATTACCTACAATTCATTAATTAACTTTTTAACTAGGGAGTTCCGGGCAAAAGCGAGATAGCAGAATGAGAGACAATCCTCGTTGAAATCTCTCATGTTTATTATTTGTTTATTTTTTTAAATCCTGGAACGAGCGTGTGCCATGAAATATCCGTCGCTTAATTTCGCTATGCGAACGAGCCGAAACCAAAACAGCGCGCCTCTGGAGCGAATCACCTTCACCGACGGAGCCTTATCTGGGCCACAAAGCGGTTGATCTGGCCAGCAGATCCAGCACCTATACTCCAATCATCTCCATCGCCCCATAGCATGTTTCCCTATGACGTGGAATGAGCGCAGTGCTCCCGCCTCCCTGCGCTCCTGGTCGGCGCGGCTTCAGTGCCGGCTTATTTGCATAGTGAAATTCGGCGATGGATGGTAATTCAACGCGCGTGCGCATTTCAGAATTTTTAAAAAATGGAATCACTTTCAACGAGGATATTGTCTCTCATTCTGCTACCTCGCTTTTGCCAGAAATTCCCTAATGAGAGATAATTAATGAATAGCAGGTAATTAGTGATACTGTAGTTACATATTCTCCACGAGAGGATGTCCGCCTGGCCGTATAGCTCAGCTGCAAATACGATATCAATTCCGCTCTCATATATCTTTTATTAAAAGATCAGTCAAGGATTAAAAAAATAAATAAATAAACAATTCCCTGTAGAATTACCCTCGAAAACCTCCTCAAGGACTTCAGATTTCAACGACTAGAGTTTTCTTCTTCTTTTTTTTTTTCTCTTTCTATTTTCTGTGAATGTTTTTGCACACCTGTTTTCCATTTTCGGAATTGCCATTTTGCCCTGCTCGAGTCCTCAAATGTTGGCTTGTAGTATCCTTAAAACATACGATAACGAGGTATAATACAGCCGTTAGCCTCCAGCGCTCATACCTGAAAGAACACGGCCCCACTAATGTTGACATGACAACACAGCGCATGATAGAGAGGGGGGGGGGGGGGATATGAAGATTTATTTTTAAAAAAGGAAAGGGTCAACCAGACAGAGGTTGGCTTGCTATTCCAAAAATGAAGAAGAATGAAAACAAGGAAGGAAAGAAGAAGAAAAAAAAACTGAAAAATGGGAGGGGGTTACAAGGAAGAACGAAGCCATATGGCTACCCACTACGTTTCTGAAAACGTATTCCCAGTCTCGGAACCTAAAAAGGTTTGTTGACAAGTATCCGAACGAGGTTTGTTGAGGTCGAGTCATGGAACAGTCGACGTCATAGGAGGTCGTTCTCTTTCTCATGATATACTTGACCCTGACACGGACCTGCTCTCATAGTAATTGGCTGCCACTTGTTCTTCATACTTTACTTCTCTCCCATTTTATGCGGGACTCTCGAGCGTGCATCGTGCGCCCCTGCATTGAGATGCAACGGCACGGCCATGCTTCAGATTTAATCGTTGCGTCAATTTCAGCAACCAGCGACACGAGGGCATGCATATGTAATGGACGCACCAAAACTATGCGCTTCCTCATGAACATTTGCCGAATATTTATAGGAGCCCTAGAGATATCGCGGACATTGGTGTGACTTTCGTGAAAATAAAGACAAGCCCGGAGCAACATCACAATACCGCCAATAAATGGTGTCTACACGTGGACAGGGCGACGACGGTGTCTATTACGTGTATAATGTGCGCCGTAATAGCGGTGGCAATTAGCCACGCAGCGGCCGTTGTTTATCTGCCCCAGGAGCCCCTCTAATGGCGGTCCAGGCCGGAGCAATTTCGGACGGACCCTCCGGTGAATTCGCAATCCTGATTTATGGCTCGTGCCATCATCCGGCCGACGACCGGTTTGCCGAGCTCTTTTCGTCCTTCGCCGTGGAAACACGCTCATGTCCGCGAGGTATACGTGGTTCACTCGGAAAATATAGGTGGATGATGTGCTTGGAAATGAGCTTTCACGCTGGCTCACGGACCTCTGTCCGACCGACCTCTTTGGGGATCGGATTATTGGAGCCACCCGCTAAAGCTTTCCGTGTGTTGCTGAGGAAAGATGCGTGACGCCACTGGCCACAGGAAGAATAGACACGCTGAAACGAAAGTGTGCCACGGTTGTTTATCGGCATCGTACAACCGGTATACCCATAGACCCTGCAGGCAACGCGCAAGCGCCTGAGTGTGAGAATCTGACGTTTGTTGCCGGGTGTTCAGTTTGTAAAAAATGAGGTTCGTATGATGACGATATAGCAAGTGCCTGTGGTGATAATAATGATAACATCGTTACGGTTGACGTGCAGCGCTTTGGGGAACAATGCACGATGCATCCTTCGAGGAAACGGACGACTCAAAAATTTTCTCGGTGACAGTAGGGTCGCACAAAACGGTAAAAGCAAATGCGATTTTTTTTTTTTTCATTAATCCAGCGTTCGATCGCCCTCTCCCTCGAAGAAAGAAGTTTGGATTCGGCAGGAAACCGACATCCTTCGCGCTTCATTTCGGTGTTATAGGATAATACATACTTCTCGTGGAGGGCGGGTGCACGGGGTGCGTTCCTCACATTTTCACGTCACAAAAAGAGACCTTGAGACATGTGCAGAGAACAGCGGAGGTAGGCGGACCATGTCACCTAAGAATCCGATTATCAGATACCTTCCTTGTTTCGAATTTCCTACTGCTTAGCAGTTCTTTCATGAATGTAAAATTTGTGAGACTCCCGTTGTCAAATCCTATAGGTGTGCAGCTACTTTTCAATTTCTACGTATTCAGATATACAATCCGTTATGAAAGCTGCACTTTTCAGTAATCTTATATTTTCGACGACCACGGATTCGCATTTTTTCCCAGTCATCCTATAACCAGTGTTCTTCGGCACATTGGACCCAAGGACCCAATGGATAATTACCGTTAGTTAACTTGTCGGCTGAACTGATCTGTAGCGATTGACAGTCATGGTTAGGGGGGGGGGATATAGAGCCATTGGGCCTTACATGCATATTGTGCGTATAGCGCGTTTCGGTGACTTATACCCTAGCCATACGGCAAACTTAAGGCATTAAACGGAATTTCAGTAACTTCATCTCCTAACCAACCATCATCTCGAATGACATCGTTCTCTCCCCTGATTTGTTGAAAACAGGCTTTTATGTTAGAATTATGTCATGCATAATTGTCACAAAAAAGGAGTACGCCTCCTGTTTCCAACAACAAATCAGGGAGAGAACGATGTCATACGAGATGATGGTTGGTTAGGAGGAACTGAAATTCCGTTTAATGCATTAATACCCTAGTCAGACGGCAAACCTAACTCCGTTAGCGGAACGGCGGTTACTTCACCTGTTGTCCAATCATCATTTCGAATGACATCGTTCTCTGTCCTGATTTGTTGGAAATGGGAGGCGTACACCCTTTTTGTGACAATTATACCGTTCATAATTGCCCCCCAAAAGGCGTACGCCTCCTGGTCTCAACAAATCAGGGCAGAGAACGATGTCATTCGAAATGATTATTGGACAGCAGGTGAAGTAACCGCCGTTCCGCTAACGGACTTAGGTTTGCCGTCTGACTAGGGTATAAGTTTGCCGTGTGGCTAGGGTATTATGCTTACAGCGTGCACTCTTAGAAATGAACTTCACCGCATAGCACGCTCCTAGCCAACCATCATCTCGAATAATATCGTTATTTGCCTTGATTTGTTGAAAACGGGAGGCGTATGCCTTTTTTGTGACAATTACGAACGGCATAAGTGTCACAAAAAAGGCGTACGCCTCCCGTTTTCAACAAATCAGGGCAGATAACGATATCATTCGAGATGATGGTTGGCTAGGAGCGTGCTATGCTTTGAAGTTCATTTTTAAGAGTGTACAGTGCCTCAACTGCAATGTGTGCGTGTGCGTGCTCCATTCATTTCATTCTCATATCATTGATATAACCACTCTTATGTAATGGGGCACGATACCGCAGTTCCTGCGTTGAAACATCCCATGTCATCGTCGTCACATAAATGTCACATATTGTTTTCTAGTACTTCGCTACGACAAGTGTCAAAGCGCCATTATTAGTCACAAGGGACAGCGTGCGGAGCTCCACCTCGATGACGTACCCAAACTGCAACATTGGACGTGGTGTGATAGAAGAAGAAAAAAAATGGGGGTTTAAGTTACGACAAAGTCAGACAGGGCTACCGCAGACCACATAGCCGCAGTTAGTTGAAATAAAATAATAAAAAAGGAGAAAACCCAGTAGTTGGGGGACGGGAGACAAACATCCCAAACTAGTGGGAACACTTGTCACAGACGAGGGACCAGAAAGTTCTCACAAAATGTCAATCAGATGAGTTTCTTCGAGGAAACGTAGGAGCGCTTTCAACGCAGCCGCTTGGTGATTGAGTGGCTGAGGACAGGAGCTTTACAAGGTCAAATGGCTGGGCGTCCAGGCGAGCCAGACTTGCTTCTATAGTGTCCTGCGACTGTCGGCATACTTGGAGCACCTGAGGAGGATGTGATCTCTGTCCTCGACAACATCGCACTCACTGCAGTTTGGAGGTGGGGACTTGGCCAGTTTGTAGAGGAACCGACCGCTGTACGGGACAATCAGCCGGAGCCTATGCGGGAGACACGCTGCTTGTCGAGGAAACGATGGAGGTACCTGGAAGCGTAGCTCGGGGTCGACCCTGTGCAACAGCGAAGATCGAGCAGATCCTGTCAGCCAAGAAGAGTTGCACATTTGTTGTCTCAGTTCACGTATCATCCTCTTTGCGTCCCCTATGGTGAAATAAATGGTCTTTATTTGTACGTGACCGTGTTGAAGTGCTCGGTGCGCAGCAGCATCCGTAGCCTCGCTACTGGCTATGCTACAGTGACCAGGAATCCACTGTACTGTGATATCATGCTCCTGTGAGACTGCGGCATCATATAGGTGCAGCACACCATGAACAATTAGGGCCAGAGACCCTGTTATGAGCATAGAGGCCAATGACTCTAGGCCACATCTTGAGTTACTGTACTCAGACCACTAAGAGCGCGTTGGTTGAGAAATGATAAAGCTTAGTGTCAGATGGATCCCGTGGGGCTCAGCTGCTGAAGCCGATTTGGTGTGGACAGCCGTGCTGATCTTTCGACACCCATCTCAGGAACCACGAACGCACATGACGAGCCTAGATGTCGTTGTAGATGCATCGGTGAAAAGTTGAATTCTACCCGCCGACCTCTCCATTAGGTCTAAACTAAGCTGCCGGAGGACTTGTGTCGATACATCTTTCCGGCTTGGTAGACCCGGGAGACTGACCCTCCCGCATGACATTGTCTTGCGGTGTGAACAACGTATTTCTCTCAAGAGTCTCCAACACTTGCACCTAATACAAATTACGTGCTATGTTACAACAACAACAACAAGAATACATGAATGACGATGGGATGAGCTGTTACAACAGAAGAACAGTGTGTATGCGATAGCAGTACAAAGCATGTTCTGTGATTGTACTTCTTGGACGTCGTCGTGTCTCGATGACCCGGTCCTGTGAAGCGAAGGCAATATACTGGTGCTGTACTGCGTACCCGTATCATCTGCGGCTTCGGGATCACTACACGTGCGAGTATATACCGTAAGATAATTTTGTGACCCCTGGAAACTGCGTCAGAGGAAATTGCATGGAAACTGCACAATGCCCTGCGTGCTATACTTGGTGCTGCTGCTGAGCCTGGCTTGGAGACAACAAATATGACCCATGACGCTGTCACATATGTTCTATCGCCGAAGGTCTGCCGAATACTCCCTGCTGCAGTCGAAGACATGGACGGACGAGAAATGTCAGCTTGATGCATGGATTTGGCGTAACTTTGGCGTAACAGTGATGCCGGTAATGCCGTACGGCTGGTTAACACGTCCGTAGAAAATGAACCGTTCGTTTTTTTTTCGACTCCCGATGAGTTATAAACTATATACATGATAGTAGAAAGGTCTCATGGAAGTTATGCAAGGATACCAAATGCCACAACTGGTTAATGAAGTGCTCTAATTGGTTGCCATCACATCGCTGGCCTACAAGTTGCACTAGATGCGTCTGGGAGCTACTTGCTGATACTTGCAGACTTCAAAGAGCATGCTTAAAGGGAGACTTCGCAAGGATTCGAAAAAAATTAGGTGAGCGTCATACCGAACAGGGACCGCTCGCTTGATACCGAATACAACATTCGCATTCATTTTGTGCGAGTAATTAATTCGTAAATGATGACAATACCAAAGCGAAACCAAAACGCAAAGCGCGCAGCGGTTCGCCCGGAGGAAGATACTGTGACGTCACCCAGCATTGCCGTCTGCTACGAAGCTTGCATTCTTCCCTGCCGAATGACGGCAGCAGTGCTGCTTTCAGCGCCCTCTTGCTTCACAGAGGCGAAGCGCTCACTTCGTAATAATTCGTTCGAATAAAATCTGCGCACTTTGGGAACGCGATATTTCGTATGTATGGTCCTGACACCCCAAGGGTTACTGCTATGTCACAATCTTTGTGGTGATTTTGTTGCGGAGTCTCGCTTTAAGTATTCCCTCTTGTTGTAGTGACTACTGAACAGCAACTGCTGCAATGAGGGCTCTCTTGCATTTTTAAAGACAGTTTGTGTTCGATGCAGTGTGGGGTCGGCGTGAGCACAGATTTACGCTTCTGACTAGAATTCCATCGATGGTAGTTTCTGCTGACAGACACGAATAAGCACGTGGTCAGATTTCTTTTGCAAAGCGGTAGAGCTGCCTTGAACCATATAAGGAACTACTGCTGGTAGGGCATGTACATTCGCTCATCGTCTATTCCACCTTTCCTTTTAAGTACATAGTTCGTACGAGGTAACATTGCATATTGTGCTTCGAGCCGAAGGAAGCAGGAGCATTTGTTGATTAAAAAAACGTATACACTGTTAAAACAGAACTTCACCACATAGCACGCTCCTAGCCAACCATCATTCCGAATGATATCACTCTGCGTCCTGAATTATTCAAAACAGGGGGGAGGCGCCTATCTGGGACAAGCATAATGTGTCCCAGATAGGCGCCTCCTCCCATTTTCAACAAATCAATACACAGAATGATATCATTCGGAATGATGGTTGGCTATGAGCGTGCTGTGTGGTGAAGTTCTGTTTTAACAGTGTAGTGACTAGGTAAGCTATGTTACTGGTCCGAAGCAGAACATGGCGCTCCATCATGTTAGAAATACACACTCTTAGAAATGAACTTCACCGCATAGCACGCTCCTAGGCAACCATCATTCCGAATGATATCATTCTGTGCATTGATTTTTTTAAAAATGGGAGGTGACACTTATGCTGTTCATAATTGTCATAAAAAAGGCGTACGCCTCCCGTTTTCAACAAATCAGGGCAGATAACGATATCATTCGAAATGATGGTTGGCAAGTAACGTGCTATGGCGTGAAGTTCATTTTTAAGAGTGCAGCTGGTGGAACAACCATCTCCATAGAAGGGTAGAAAATCCATCGAACCGATAAGGAAATATGAAGGGAAATGCCACACGACGAGAGCCGCCGATATTTCGAACAGAGACTGTTCTTCTAAACCATCTCCATAGTTTTCTGTTCCATCCATCCATCCAATTCAGCTGGTCGGGCCAACTGGGCGGAACGAACTGGGAGACTTCCCCGGCTTCAGTGACGGAGACCGCGTTGATGGGAACAGTTCCCGGACTATGTGGCTTCTTGTGGGTCACCGTGGGAGATAGCTCAAGGTTCTATGTTGGCTATTCTTTGCTAAGGGATACGATTGGATATTTGAGCACGCAAAGCGTTTTCGATAAGTGAAAACAGACACTTTGAGTGTTTCTCCCTCAAGATCTTTGTGACGTGCTTATCAAAGCTATATTCAGTACTATAACAGAGTAGGCTTTATCCCTTCAGCGAAGTTAAAACTCGTCGTTGAAATGAATGACTGACCTACAACATAAACGCCGGTTGCTCCTGTGCAGGAAAATGTTCACGCAAGAGCAACAAACGTTTTATTACAGAATATTCCCATTTCACTTCCTTCTTTCGTTAAACAAGAGAAAAATGTGGGAACGGAAAACCTTAAGTAGAACAGAAATGAAGAACAACGACCACTTCTAGATCGTGTTTTCTTCGGCTATTTATTCAACGCGAGAGAATAACCGATTGCGTGTCATGATTGCTGTGCCCTCAAAAACAGTGCGTGATTGGCGCCTCCCAAATCAGCTTTCCTACACGGGGCGCGGACAATTGCTCACCGGACAGTTGCTCACCAAAAACTGCTGAGGCCGGACTATTGCTCACCACAGAACCGTTGAAGCCGGACAATTACTCACCGCGTCTCTCACCACACCTATATTGTGATTTTATTTCGCGTTTATGGCGCTTGACTTTTTTATGTAAGATGAACTTCATTTTTAGCTGTCTAGGTTGATTCAAATAGATCTAGGAAATCCACCAGTGAAGATGGTGAGGCGAGAGGTCGTCCACTTGCAGGCACGCATGAAGCGTCTTTGTCAGGACCTGCGTCCATGGGGCGTTCTTATCGGATTTTTTTCAAGGGGGGGTCAGCAAAGTGCTTCCAGGGGGGGGGGGGGAGGGGGGCAAAGCGTGCAACCACCGCACCTCCTTCCGTGGCGCGGGCGCTGCGGCCTGTGCGGATGTTCAGAGGTTCATATTATTATGACATCTGAGAATAAAATAATGACGTATGGATAAAGAGTGCTCAATTTTCACAAGTGACCTTGCCCCCCTCTCGGTATGCCCATGCTATTTAACACATCATCGTTTAACCACTAAAATTCAGGAATTTTCTATTTCTGTCCAAGTCAGTTTAGCGAACGCAAGCCGCATTTTAGCGCACGATTGGCTAAGCAGGGCGGGCACGACTGAACAGTACGTATTAGCAAGGGACCGTGGTATTAGGTTAGTCCAAGTTCAATGTTTGCATTGATTCTCGATCCGCTAATCATTGCTATGTCCAGGTTAGTCTAACTTCGCTGTTGACAGTTTCCCGCGAGCGACTGTGCATTTTATAGTTAGATAACATTTATTTAAAGTGTTTATTTTGCAGCGGGGATTTCGATCACTTTATTTAGAGGTACACCGAAGTTCAGCTAACATAAAAAGGTCAAGTATATGAGCACCATAAACAAGAAATAAAATCACATCACATAAAAATGCGAAATAAAATTACATATAAGTGCGGTGAAAGAGGCGGTGAGCAAGTGTCCGGCTTCAGCGGCTCTGTGGTGAGCAATTGTCCGGCCTCAGTAGTTTTTCGGTGAGCAATTTTCCGGTGAGGAATTGACCGGTGAGCAACTGTCCGGTGAGCACTTGTCCTGGATTCTTCCTACACAAGTCCAAACGCAATATTCGATAAGCCTTCGAAACACGTCTTAACATGAGGTCAGGCGATATCCATGGGCATAATACTCACTAAATAATTTAGTTGAACTAACGAGAGGAGTTAAATAATCGCAGCTCCGACAGAAAGCAACCAGACATTACATCTCCAAGTTTCAACCGATCACGTCACGTCCTCCATTTTTGGCGAAGCATTATAGTTCTTTCGGGTTACTTGTGGATGATGTCCTTCCTGTCTATTTCCTGCGGCGTCCTCTCAAGATCACTCGAATGACAGCTTTCCCGATGGGTCAGAGTAGAGCCTTTGGAGCATTTTCGAATGTTTTCAGCGGTGCACTGTACTTCAGTATTGTGCGAGTGATTGAGTGACACGAGGACCTGAGACGCTACCATTATATGCGTCGTCTACAGTACTGGTGTCACGTCTGGCTGCCTTCAACACACAAGCAAACTTAGGTTGATCTTGGAACGAGAAAACTTCCATACCTTGGAAAACAAAGCTAAGACCAGGTGTGCATCAAATGGCCGCTTATTTAATCCGCCTCATTTGAAGAGGTCGCACATAACTGTTGGGAGGAGACAATAAAGCATTCGTTGACCTCACAACATAAGATAAGAACGAGAGATAATGAGCATCCGCCAGGGGGGCATGAACGACCCTCGACAGGAATGGGTTTTCTCTTCATGTCGACCTCTCAGACGACGAGGCAACGACCGCCCAATACGAGGTCCTTTCAGAGGACCTCCGCGAATACTAATCAGCGGCCTGCGATGCTTTTCGCTGGACGTCCTTTAGTTTATACACGGGGTCCTGCTTCGGGATTAGCGATAAGCGTTCCTTGTCAGTAGGAAAATCCGAGGAACAGCACTTTTTTTTTTCTAGTTCTGTTACAGAAAACTTTTACATATTAATAGACCCTGCCGCACTTGCGGATACGTGCGCACTTTTACGATCACCTCTTTTTATTTTCTTTACATATTATTATTATTATTTACTTCGTGTGTCTGTTCGGGAGGGTTTCCTCGGAACAAGCCCTACTATATATATATTTTGTATTTTATGTAGTGTTCCACGACACGAAAGAATAAGGAGGAAATGGCGGGAGTAAAAAGCAACTGCAAATAGCTTCCCAAAGAAATGGCTAAAAAGATTCGAGTATCCTGCGCGGATCCTCTGGTCCCAAATAAAATTGCATGGCTGTTGTTGACGACACACTCTGTGCACTCACCGAGTGATTCCGCACTGTGAAACAGATTTCATCTTTATCATAGCCAAAGCTTGTCTTTCGTACCTCGACATCTTGGTGGAGGTGCAAGCGGCTCCCCTTCGTCAAAAAAAAAAAAAAAAGTAATAACGCCGATTTTCGCCGATGGCTACTAATACTGGTCCAGCTGCTTCTGGCCAGTATAATCTAGTCGGTTTCGCTTAATGGCTTTTTTTTTTTAGCTGATCAAAGAGACCACGAAGGGATTCCAGCAAATTTTGATATCTCGGTGGGGAATAGTTTCTAAGAATCATTGCTGCAAGAAACATAGAAGTCAGATCATAGTCACAGTCAGTCAGAAGACCCTAGTGGTTGTTTTTGTGCACCTAAACAAAAATACAGTTATTATTATTATTATTATTTATTATAGTTGCTTGCTTCAAGAATCATTGTTTCAAGAATCTGATCCAAGGATGACCTTTTGCCGGAAACAAACGAAAAAAGAAAAAAAAAAAGAAAAGAGAACAGGGGCATGGCCACGTGGGTAAAAGCATGCGCTCGTTGGCAGTTGCTCCAAGGTCGTGTTGAAGACTCGGAGGTGGTGGGTTCGAATCTTACCACCGGTTGCGCTGTCTGAGGTTTCCCTGGGTTTTCGGGCCGACTTTCGAGACGAATGTCTTTCCTCCTGATGCACACTACCCCCCCCCCCCCCGTCTTCTACTCCTTCCTGCTGTCCTCTCTCTCATCTATCCACGTCTGTACGGAGCTTACAGCCACAGTTGCTTCGCGACGCAGTCCACGAAAAAAATATAATAACGTGGCGAGTGGTCTCTCCCCCCCCCCCCCCCCCTTCCAAAGGACCTGACGTCGCGTGCATAATTTTGCTCACTCCAAGCCAGTTCGCCAGTGGGAACGGTCATCTGCTTTTGACGTCACATTTAGTTATCACAGTTATCCTAACCCATGTTCAGTTCAGACTCCGGAAGGTGAACTTATTAGTGCCCAGGAATGCATTAGAGATGCTTGTGGAGATGGTTTTGAGGAAAGCATTCTGTGCTCTTGGGTGTTCTTTAGGACGTGCTCAAAGGACGGATGGCTACAAAGTAATGTACAAGTAAAAATAATAGATGGGCTGCAGACAGCGAGGAAAGTACGCAAATAGTGGAGGTGACGTATGCAAGGCATGCCAAAGTTTTGCGGATGTCAACAAGTTCCACGATAAGCCCGCTGCACTACGTCGCCCTGTCCATACTCCTGTACACCGCTCATCAGCCACAGTTGTTTCGCTATGCGAACACGAAATAAAAGAGCGAGAGAGAGATAGGACCAATGTTTTCCAAAAAGAACCAAATCTGCTTTGCATTATTCCAAATCCGGCAAGTCATCAATGTTTGGTCTTACACAGCTAAGTTCTAGCTCGGACCACTCCTGATTCCGATTTCGATACTCGTTTGCGTGATACCGTACGAGTGATTTCTTTCGCGGTCTTCATAAATTCGCAAATTCGGATGAAGGCACCTCTTCGGAGTATTTCGCGTTGTGTGTACTTTGCGGTTATTCCGTGGACTTCACCTGGGTAAGATGCCGAATATCTGAGGCTTTGCCAAGCAATATCGCGCACTGTTACTGCTTCCGCAACGCACCTGTAGGGCCCAATCCTTACTACGTAAACTTGACGTCGACGCTATGCCTCGACGCGTTGCCTCGAAGCTATCGTTCGACCTAACTGCACGGGAGGACAAGAACGTGTGGTTTTTTGTATCAGCATGATAACGCTTTCGTTTGTCGTATATGTAGGGTTTTTTTTTTTTTTGTTACAGAATTTTTATTAAAAAATCTAGCAGAGCAGAATGAATGTCCTTTCTGCTGTTGAGTTATACCCGGTGTTTCAGTTAAATCCCCGGGCTACATAATTCGTGAACGAGTGCATCAGTCGAAGAACTTTCTTTTTTACAAGTATCTGTCCGATACCACCTACAAGCTGCGCACCGTGTGAATGAATAAATAAAAATAAATTCAAATGAGTTTCATGAAAAAACGTAACTTCTAAAGCAAGGCGCCGTCGGTATTAAAATGGCCACTACCCCTTTTGGGACCTCCAGTGGACACCTTTTAGAGAAAAATCTGCCACCGAAGCCGGCCATTTGTTGCAGTAATTAATTGGTTTCGGTTTACATATTTTTGTCGCAGCTGGTCGCGGCGAAGCACAAAAGGACGTTATTCATTGGTATATAATTAATTTGTGTAGTTCATTGGTGTAAGGACGTAATTCGTTGGTGGATAAGGGAGCAGAAGAGCATTTTATTGCGCTTCACCGCGACCAGCCGCGACAAAAATATGTAAACCGAAACAAATTAATTAATGCAACAAATGACCCGCTGATCTGGCTTTTCTGACGGCTGCCATGTTTCAATCTTCCATGTTCTTAGGCACGTTGTGTTGTGTTGTGTTGTGTTGTGTTGCGTTGTGTTGTGTTCGTCTGTTTGTATGTCCCAGCGTCAGAACAGCTATTATACTTTCCCTTATGAAATGATGTTGAAAAGGGAATGGAATCGATGTCCAGTAAAAACGGTGTGAAAGTATGCGAAATGTGTGCTGAAAAGTGAAGGTCCTATAATAAATTGCGCGGGTCACCTGGATTTCGTGAAACTCATTCGTTGTTGCGTAACTGTTTATTCGCCACAATCATCGATACACATACAAAATACAGCAGGCCCGCCTAACCGGAAAGGCTTGTGACATTGGGCCTACATACATGACAGATACAATAAAATATCAAAGACATTTCATACATGAGCATACATAGTAGCAATAAAAGCGCTGCGGTGACGGCTATGCTTGCATGTTACGTCCGCTGGCAGCGAATCATTGCAACGGCACATCCTTCCGGATGGAACGAAGGTACACGTGAGACGCTGTACGCGGCCGTAAACGCAGTAATGCGAATCAGCTTTTAAGCTTGCACTTGGAGTGAATCAAGGAAAAGTCGGGAGAAAGGCGATTAAAAACGCGCGGAACATTACACACCATGCGGCAAAACCCGTATTTCGTAAAAGGAAAGGGCACGGCGAAGTCGAAAGGTTTCTTTCTGGTATGAGTATAACTACAGTGCAATATTTTAAAACACGATTAACACAAGAGGGGAATTGTAGATCTCGAAATAAGGTCACCCGAATGACCCGACAATTTTTATGAGCCACAATTCTAATACCCGCACTTTTCTGTCGTCATTCGCTATATTTTTCGCGGAAAAATTACGGTAACGAAAACTCGCGAAAATCACTACGTTCACAGCAGTTGCCGAATCCGCCGAATTCGTGCGACCAGCGACAAAGGGCACTGCCAAAATATTCAACACCTAACGTAGCATTTCTTATGATATCCACGTGTTCACTTTCGTCATGAATTTGACCTTGTGCTTTATCAATTAGTGCACGTAAGACCTCCTGCAAGTTGTTTCTCTACTGCAGCCGCGCAGAGTATACGTGTGCTCCTGGAAAGGTGCAACACAGTACTTCGACTCCCTAATACTACGTACGCAGAGCTTGCAACGCCAGTGAACACAAGCTTTAATTACCTTAAAGGTCGAACACCTTTTAATTCGGCCTATAAATTTATTTTTGAGCCCCATAACTATTCACGGTTTGCGTTTTTCGATATTTGCAGCTGTTAAAAACTGTATTGAAGCGACCATTGTGCGAGGATTTCTGCAAAAACTCATCTGCGCATGACGTTTACTTTGTATCTTTTTTTTTTCAAACTGTCTTCACGATCACTTGCACTCGTTCTTTAAAGTTCCACTACGGACTAAAAAAAAAAAGATGTTTATTTTATTTCGTATTATAAATCAACCTCGCTCAAAGTCTCAGCACGCAAAATAAAGAATGTCGTCAGTAAACATTAGGCGCTTCCACCAATTTTCCAAAGGACAGGCAAAAGTTCATAGTCTCGGATTCTCCAAGAATAGGTGACGCAACTGAGAGCTCTGGCATATGTCTCCTAGCAACAGCACGCGTCTCCGGTTTCTGCGCCGCGTTTGAAGACTGTGGAAGGCTGCCAGCAGCTGTGGCGAGGAGACGAAAATCGAACTCCCAGGAGCAATGTTGCCAGATGTTGTAGGTGGATTGGGCTCCCCGTGACGTCATACCTCTCAAAACTAGAAGCTAATTTGATTGGTACTTCCGTGTCACATAGAGGAACAATATTTTGGAAGAGCTGTCGCAATGATGGGCGTACCGAGAGGGGGCAAGGGGTTTAAATCCCAATTTTTTCTGCTTCTATCACATCACACCACAGGGAGCAAGGGGGACCGTGCCCCCCCCCCCCCCGGAGCTTCAAGGTCACTTGTGAAAATTGTTGCTTCCGACTAGACTTGGACAGTTCTGGCCACGAAACTTTATGTTTCTTTTTGCTTCTGGCTGCGGCGTGTTCTGCAACGAATAAAATGAGCTCCTGCGACAGAACGATGGGTGCAGGTGACCTACAGAGCACGCACGAGGCCTCTGTTCAAAAATCCTCCACACGTGGAAAGAGCGCGCCGGAGAATAAGGGAAAGAGGAGGGTACGTCGTGACGTCAGCTATCCCCTAGCATGACTCGTGACGTAGGTCTTGCGCAGAGAGAAACAAAGACGAAAGGCATGGGTACTTGCCACGTCACGCCAGGATCGTGCCAGCCGTCCGCGGCTGCTCTCTCGGACTGTTTTTGTAAATTTGATTGTGTAGTGACAATACACCACACAGCGAAAATATTTTGCAAGGTAACTCCTGATGGACATATGAGACAGGGTTTCGAGCCACGTTAAATGTCACCTCATTGCTCATTTTAAGGAACTGACTCTTAATTGTCCATAACGAAAATCTGCGTTAGTTTATTCGACAGGGTACAACTTAGGCTACACCCGACAAGTTGGCCAATGCCAGAATTCCCCGAACAGCAACGGCTGCCTCGAGAAGCATTTTCCCGGAGACAAATTACACAACCGCAACTTCACTCAACTGCTCGCGTGTTGTACAACGGCAGCGAGACATAGAAGCTGCCCTGTTCCACCCACCGAGCAGTACCTCCGGGCATTCTATAGGTCGATGTAACGCATTCTTTCATTACCGACGCCATTCTCTTCCTTTAAAATGTCTTCTTAAATATTTTCCAATTGTATGCCGTCACACTCTGTGCACACGAGTCAAGTCACGCGACTGTGGCGTGCGTGTTCGCAAACATTGAGTGAAACCAACATCATTACAAGTCCATTTCCTGCCACAAGTGCATTTTGAAAGGAAAACAAAGTCCACAGGTGTCTAAATATGTCACACAGTGGTGCTTCCACTCCAACGAGGCGTCCATACTTCCAGAACAAGTCCTTTTTGTACCGCACATCTCGCAGCTTAATGTGGCTTTGTTAGGAGGAGAACGATGCAAACACGCAGTTCATGGACCGGTTGTTCAGGGATGCATGCACATTTGGAAAGCCATAATACGCGTTACTTTTCGGGGGCAACGAATAACGTTTTTTTGTATTTTTCTCACTCGGGTAACGTGTGTGCGTTGGATGAGGTTATACTGTAGCGGTTTAGAAGAAGGATAACGCACGAGAGGCCATTGATGTGCCCCAAAACAAGCAACAAATTACTGACACAAAGGAACTTTTTTGCGTTATATCAGCGTCAATCAATCAATGAAAGAATTATATGCTTTTACCGCCGTGTGCTAAAACAGAAAAGCGTTCGTCGAAAAACTTTCTACTTTTCGTTCTATTTGATCCAACTACGTAGACCAATGAAAATCGATCAACGACAGAGAGCCCTAAAGCTCGTGAGGATATCTGAGGGCTACCTCCTAAATATCGCGCACAAGGTACACACCGAGTACCACTACTTACTCCTTTATTCTCAGATAAAAGAACTAAAGAACACCGTACCGGCCTTACACGCGCATGTGTGTGTCTGTACACCTCGCTGCATTGGACAGCTGGTCTTTAGCTAAGCCGCATTTTTACGCCTGCTTCACGCTGTGTCCCACGAGACGGCACAGCGATAGTCAGGAATGAAGCACATTTTGCGACGCTGAACGCAATAAACAGGGCGAGCACGCAGGGCCATTCCACAGAGCGCGACAAAGTTAATTGCTTTTCTAGAAATTAACTTGCCATGCATAGCGTCTGACGCGTGACCTGCACGGCCAAATAGAAGGATGCTTGTTCAGACTCCCTGTCCCGCTGTATGTCCCTCTGTCCCTGTCACAGAAAATTGCATTTTTCTCCTTTTGCAAAGAGCTCAGCGTTTTGATTCTAAAATGTGTAATCCGAATTTATTGTACTGGTTCCGCTGAGCCCTCCAGAAGGTGAGGCCCCCACCTCTGGAAGAAGCACCGTGTTTTATGTGACTATCGAATTCTCAGATGTTGCCCAGGTGAGTCAAGCTGACCGATTAGAAGCTACTACCAACTTGTATTGTGATGGCGAAACACCTGTCTGCTACTTCCGCCGACATTTCGAACACAGACTGTTCTTCTTCTGGGCCGTCCAGAAGAAGAATATTTCCTTACCGTTTCCTTGCCGGTTCGCTGGATCTTCCACCTTTCTACAAGTGTTCGGATTAGTTATATAGGGGTAAAAGGTGCACGCACACAACCAGATAAAATCATGCACTAAGCGTGACAATGCTTTGTTTGCGTGACTCTGCGACGATTTCTGTACACTGCATTTTACTTGTTCCACTCACAGGAAGAGTGTTGCAAGAGGGACTCTCGCAAGCTGAAGCAGAAGAAGAGGGAAGTGAAAGAAGGGGAAAAAACGATAACGAGGAGGACGTTCTGGTATGGGCCTCTTTTGGAACGATATAAGTGTTAATTATTAAGCGAAACGTAATTCCTGGTCGTGAACGAAAATTAGCCAAACTAGCTGACCTTCTTAAAGTTGCACAAACAGCTCTGAGAAGTTAGAATGTGCAGGATGTCTTCATTTCCAAAGTTTGCTAGACGGACTAACTGCCGTATTCTCACTCAGCCCTGAGGGTGCTTCGAGGGACCCTTTCGATAGCTTTGGCAGTGCTTCCTGCACTCGCAGCGAGCGCGTGCCCAATGTATTGTCAAAGCTACTGGAAGGGTCCCTCGAAGCACAGGGATCCCTCAGGGCTGAGTGAAAATACGGCGGTAAATGTCGACCTATACAATGGGGCGATGGTATTTTTAAAGGTGCCGTAAATCAGTAGAGGTGCAACCTCAGAAAGTTTATCTGTTCGATAGCCTGAACACTCAGTACTCTTACGTCCAATTTTCGTCACATTTGCCCTCATAGTTTTTTTTTTTAAATAGAAAATTTGAATTGAAAATTACGGGCAACACTGGGTCGAAGTGTTCAGCCAGCAGCTGCGCATTTCTCGTCAAGTACGGCGGCAAAACTACATTGCATATGCGAACAACACTGAGTCTAAAACGAAAGATGTTGGCTACGTAACCATCAGTTCCAGCAAGTCAGTAGGGAACATAAATCACTGTTGCTTGACTGTTGCTCGACGAATTGGGGATTATTTGCCGCCAGACGTCGCGCCGAGCCGTTTTACCTCAATTTTGCTAGCAAATTAAGAATATTAAGCATTCTCTGTCATGTGACATTTTAACTTGTTCCGCTGGCTTTCCAATCAACAAGCTATGAAACTACACCCTGACCATAAATAGTTGCAATATTGCAACATGTCCCACAAAAAGAATGGTCTGTACCTCATAGCGTGCACATCACTGAGGTTGTCTCGCGTACGTACCAGTCGTACTATATCTTCACGTGATCACGTGAAAATATGATCACGTGAGACAAAACAGTTCCCATTGTCTTTCCAACGGCTACAATATCTACACTGATACTAGAGAGTCTTGGCCGAAGGAAACCTCTTTCCACATGCGATTCGCCAAATAATGACCCAAAATTAACGAGGGTGACAAATGAGAGTGGACTAGGAAGAAGCGATATAATCATAAATTTATTAACACAGTAATAAGGGTAACGGGCGGCGCTAACGAATTAAAGCGATTCAGCGCACACGCACGAACGAAGCTTTATATGCATTTTCTTGCAACTAACACAAGAAAAAAATCGCCAGTCAGGCTTAGCCAGCATTCTATCGTGGCTATAAAATCAAAATATCACGAGCGTTGCGCATATTTAGTGGTCATATTCACGGTGCATGCAAAACGAAGAGACGAAGAGCAACGCGTCCCAGGTTTTATTTACATTTTTTTTTCTGAAACGACTAAGAGACCTCCTCATCACTAGATTCATTCCCGTGTTGCTATTGTTGAAAGCCTTATAGTCGTGTTGAGAAGGAACTTGAGAAGGAAAATAAATCTAGTCTGTCAGCTCTCAAAATATTACTGCGCCGCAGACAAGATGGCTGGACGCTGGACTGGACACAGAGAGGCAGGGAGGTCACGCTCCCTCCAGATAATGTGATTCCATCAAGCTCACTCTGCTATAGTACTGACTGTTAGGACTGGCCGCATGACACTACGCCGTGGCAGAAAGTGCGCTCCCCTACGGATGGCGCATAGTGGCGCTGCAGTATTTCTCCTGCCGCGTATCGCGCCTCCTTATCTCCAACGGCGTTTGTAGTCGACGGACTAAACGCCGACACCAAGTGACTTTGTAGCCTCGTTCCCAACACAGTGCAATTAGTGCAACACAACAGTAAGTTCACTTTAAAAAGGCATTTGATTAAGAAATTTGTAATCGGTTGGTTTTCTATTCTTTCCACCAAGTGCACCATAAAATTTTCAAAAGTAAAGTACCAGTACACTTATCTGAACAGCAACAATCAGCCTACCAGGACAGACGCGATACCCAAGTATGAAACGTAAAATATTCCCTTAGGGAAGCAGCATTTTCTGAGTAAATTAGTTTTCAAGAATGTGCACAACGTCGACGAACTCTCTCAGCTCCTTCTCGTGAGTGTGACATCAGCTCATCCGAACACATTTATTGGATGCCAAGAATGAATCGTCTGCTACAGCGCGGGAGCAAGGCGACCGGTAGATTGCTCTGTGTCAGATGCATAGCTGGGCGTCCTCACTCATGAGGACCCTCATGAAGACGCCTCACCCTCACCTCACAACGATAAGGTGAGGGTGAGTGAGGCCAGACCACACTGAATGTTCCTCACAAGGACAGTCGTGAGGCATTGTCCCTCATGAGGCCCACCGTGAGGGCCCTCGTGAGGCCAGTCGTCGTGAGGCCATCAATACGTGAGGGTACAACGTATTCCGTGAGGAGCCTCACGGATGAGGCCTTGAGGCCTTTCGTGAGGGACCTCACGGATGAGGCCATGAGGCCTTTCGTGAGGGGCCTCAGGGATGAGGTGATGGGTTCGGGTTTCTCATTGTTGTTGCCAAACACTAACGTTAAACCTCACTGTGACAGTAACAACGGTTACCAAATTTATCCAAGCACTGCACGAAACCCTATAAACAGTTTAATGCTGCGCAGTATCGTTAGTACCAACTATCGACACAGTAGTTCAACGCCGACGTCTCATGTGAACATGATGGAAAGTTCTTCTGAGGCTTATGTGCCTCCTAGTGACTTGAAGACACGTCAGGCCATGACGGTATTCAGAACGAGGGCTCGTGAGGATGAGGGGTCGTGAGGCAAATAGGGTCCTCATGAGGTGAAGGTACGTAAGGCGATGAGGGCCCTCATGAGGTGGGGGCACGTGAGGATGAGGACTCGTGAGGCCATGTGCGTCCTCATTCGGCGAAAGTACTTGAGGCGCCGTGAGGACATGAGGGCCCTCATGAGGTGAAGACACGTGAGGATGAGGACCCTCATGAGGTGAAGATACGTGAGGCCATGCAGGTTGTGAATAGCCTCATGAGGTGAAGGCATGTGAGGATGAGGATGGTGAGGCCTCTCGGGATCCCGATGCCCTGAGGTGAGGTTTGTGAGGGCAAAATTTAAAATGGAATGTGAGGGTGAGGGCGACTGAGGTTTAGTTACCGGTGAGGAAAATTTGCTGAGGGTAGGTGAGGCCAATAAAGTCTGTGCTTCGTGAGGTGAGTATAAGTGAGGCCGCAGGAAAATGCCCACCTATGGTCAGATGCCGGACGCGCGGCGCAAAGTACAACCGCAAAAAGAAATAAATGCTTGTCGAGGGAAGGAGCTTTTCTGACCCACGAGGATGAAAGATCTTAACTAATTAGGCGAAATTAATTAGCATACTTTTTAATTATTCGTCTTAGGGCCGAGATGTGAATTGGAAAGTTGTAAGACCCCTTATGAAAAAATGTATTGCTACTTTATATAAAATGTCTATTGACAGTTGTCAATAGGTGTACGAAGGAATTCGATAGAGGGTTTATAAGCGCTGTATGGGTCTTCCTGTAGAGAGTCTTCTGGGAATTGGCCACTGATTTCTTATTGAGCCCTTATCGTGAAAAATCTACAAGCATCTGGCTGTAGAACCTCTATAAGCCATCAGCACGAAACCTTCATAGAATCAATAAGAACTTTATAGACCCTGTATGAGCATCCAGTAGGAAGTCTGTTGGGAATTGGCCACTGACTTCTTATTGAGCGTTTATTGCGACAGGGCCTATGAATTTCATATTGAGCCTGCAAACCGATTATTGTGTCCCTATTGAACCTGTACTGTAATAGGTTATAGATCTCCTATTGAGTCTGTATCGCAAAACTGTTACTGTATTTCTACTGAGTTCGTATTGAAAAAGTCTTAGGGTTTCTATTGTTATTCCGTGGTATCGCCGCGAAGCAACTGTTCCATGACACTGTTACCACGTTACATGAGGCAAGCGCACCTACGCGCGCGCCTCGATTTCAGAGCCTTTAAGCGTATTCAGAAGAACTACTATACATCCGTTATCTGCCGAGAAGCGACTTTCAGGTCAATTCACATCTCGGCCCTAAGACGAATAATTAAAAAGTTATCTGATTAATTGCGCCTGATTAATTAATCAGCTACCATGAAAAATACAGGCGATTAGAACACCCGACTCCTTACAATATTCTGCAGTTTTCATTCGCTTATGATGCACCGTGTTGTTTTAGATCACGGCGTACGTTAGCTTGGACACCCCTGTATATCTTTCATTTCCTTCTAACAGTGCGGAGAGGTATAGCAATTTGATGAGATCGGACGAGAACCAGCGTATTCAGCATGGTATGGCCGATGGATGTAGCGGCTTCCCGGGCGCATCAGTCCGGTCCGGTTCGTAAGGTGTATTTTACCCCCTTGGAAACCCGCTTAAGGTTGTCAACTTTAACGAAGAGACTAAGCAGAGACCTGTGGCGCAGTGATTCTGGAAGGCCGCCACTGATCAGCATTCCAGATCAGACCCAGACTCTTCGTTCGTAGTCCCAGCCTCGCTTCCTCGGTCCACACCAGAGACCCTAATCCACCGGTTCCGTCTGAAGGTCCCATACAGCCGTAGCTTTTTACACCATGATCGGAAAAGCAGCCTCCCCAAACTGCTCCATGTGTGGTGTTGTGGAAGATGCCGAGCACATTTTGATGCCCTGCGTACGATACACTGAAGCTCGTCGCCTTCTACAGTCGGAGCTGGCAGCAGTGGTCCGCTCCGTCCGCTCAGTGTTTCAAAAGCATTGGGCCCTGCAATCACAGTGTCGGACACCGGTTCTTCTCCGCCGTAGTGAAATTTTCCCGGGGCATTGACGCAGACAACAAGTTTTGAGCCTATGAATGTTTTGTGGGCCTTGCTGTTCGACTGTTTGCGTGTTGCGTGTTTGCAATTGTTTTCTGCAATCACCACCACCACTAATCATCATCACCATCCTCTTCCTCTTCGTTGGCATCATCATTACAGGAGTTTTCCACCAAAGTAACTGGTGCAAGTGATGTGGAGTTGCGGGCCTCACACCAGTGAAGCCCAGATCTCCATTTTATTTTTTCTTAAAATCAAATCAAATCAATGTCATGAGATGAAAATTGAGGCTTCCCATCACAACGGTTTACATGAATAATAAATTGACCTTTTTAATTAGAAATCTAGAGCCGTCCTCGGTGGGGGGGTTCGGCATCAACCAGAGGATTTCGCCAAAAGTGCATCTGTTCGTAGAGAGCCGTGAAAATCTTGCGTGTAGCTGCCCCCAAATGGCGCCAAAGCAATGCGCGATAACTTTGTAATTGATCGATGGTATTAATCTCCAAACTTCGATACACAATCCAGACAGATCCTCCGACCCCATAACGAGGTCAGGTAACGAGATAACGTGGTCGAGTCATCCTTCACCTGAGATAATTGTGATAATACACATAGGAAGCGTGTTTATCATCAGCCTCTGTTAATTATCCAGTCGGAAGAGACGCAGTAATTACCCAAAATTGTGGAAGCATCAAAATAAAGTGAACGAATTTGGCCGTCTCCTGAAGCCATGCACCCTGATATATCGGTAGAGTTGTTGAACGACCGTTGGCATCGCGGATACTGAGCGGTTTCCCTGTTGGTTACGCTGTACATTGAAATTGTCGTCATGTTCATGGCCGTTTTCATTCCGGTTAGAAATGC
This sequence comes from Ornithodoros turicata, assembly GCF_037126465.1. Taxonomy (NCBI): domain Eukaryota; kingdom Metazoa; phylum Arthropoda; class Arachnida; order Ixodida; family Argasidae; genus Ornithodoros; species Ornithodoros turicata. The sequence continues at coordinate 64,849,327 of NC_088201.1, read as the reverse complement.
AGTAGACGCTTTGCAGTGTGGTAGCGACGTCAATGGATGTGAACCTGTATAGTTGAACTAAGTAGTGCCTATATCAGGCGGCAAAGTGAATTTTATCGACCTCAGATTTCGATTCGACCCCTCAGTTGATTGTCTAAACAAATATCATTGGTCAATACGGACTGTACTATAGTGACGGGCGTGGTGCAGTGACCTTTTTCCTCGGAAATTATGTCGGAGTTTATTGTACATTTCAATATATTTTGAGCGCGTTTAATCCATCGCCATATGGATTGAACGCGATCTCCATCTCCCGATCAATCTCTCGATCAATCGCTCCCACACGAGATGTAGTGCTGCATTCGAGCTTGCGTCATGGGTTGTTGAACCTGTCATCAAACATCAAACATGTAATTGTCTTTCCTGAGCTTAACAGCGATCATGAGTGATCTGTCATCAAGGCTTTCAAGACAGCGTGTTTGTGGGTTTTGCTGTTCGATTGTTTGTGTGTTTTATGACACCTCTGCGTTTGCAATTGTTTTTTGTCGGAATCACCACCATCATCATCATCATTGCCGTCATCGCTCCACGAGTTTGTCACCAATGTAACTGGTGTAGGTGATGTAGAGTTGCTGGCCTTAGTGAAGCCAAAATCTCCATTTTCTTTTTCTTCAAATCGATCAATGAATCACGAACGAATCACGAATGACGCAACAGGTGAATCCCGTTCCTTCTGTATTGCTGTTCAGGTAACGGCATTTTTCATTGCGTGAGGAGAAATTTTTTCACGTTAGTGCCCCCTTTAAAAGTGCTATCATGTCATCCGTTTATCGTCCTATAACAGAAAAAAGACGAGCAACAACAACAACAACAAACGTATCCCCCGATCAATATGAAGACCTCTACGTGGAAAACCTCTTTGTATTCCCGTTATAAAGGCATCAAGGGCGTAGTAACCAAAAACCAAGTTCATCAAGCTGTCATCACGGCACTAAACGAGGGGCTTAGATGCTCGCATTTTTGTACCTAAATCCACTACAAATTTGAGGTTGCAACCAACTGCATTGGTTGGGAGAGCAGTTGTGTCTGCCACTGCTCGACTGTTTTTGATTTCTAAAAAATGGTAATTTAGCTTGGAGAAATGACTCGGGGAAAAAAAAAAAGCGATAGCGGTGGAAACACAACCATCAATTAAGGCTCATAGATCGCTAACAAGATGAGCAAAATAAAAGTTGCTTTTTTTCACATTGTATCCATATTTTAATCACCTCCTTCCATGTTTTCTTCGATACATCATTGCTTCATTTTAGCTTAATAACCAGCTCCAATCGAACTTTCACCAAACATCTAGTCAATCCATGAGACTTTCCAGTGCAAGTGCGTGTGTTGGTGGTGTACCTGGCACTGGGGCAGCGCCCAGCCTGCTGGCCGGCATCAGCCCCATATCATCATCGTATCTTTATGTATGTATGTATGTATGTATGTATGTATGTATGTATGTATGTATGTATGTATGTATGTATGTATGTATGTATGTATGTATGTATGTATGTATGTATGTATGTATGTATGTATGTATGTATGTATGTATGTATGTATGTATGTATGTATGTATGTATGTATGTATGTGTGTGTGTATGTATGTGTGTGTGTGTGTGTGTGTGTGTGTGTGTGTGTGTGTGTGTGTGTGTGTGTGTGTGTGTGTGTGTGTGGTGGTGGTGGTGGTGGTGGTGTACCCTCTATTCTCGTTTCTCCCATCACGCACGACAGGTGGACTCTCTTACGACTCAGTTATGTGGCATGCGTTATGTATAGGGTTTCCCGTTCTCGGTATTTACCGATAACCGCCGAAAACTGTTCGCCGATGAATTTTTTTCTGGGCGAAAACGAATAACCGCCGATACGCTATATAGGCACTAGGCTCTGCAATTTGGCCTGACCGGTCCCAAAATACCACCACTGAGACGCTGTAGTTTTCCAGGGCAATAGGGGATACAAAGAAGGTGCTAACTGGGGCGGTACGAACATAGCCTATAAGCAACATTTTCTAAGTATATTTGGTATATTGGTATATTTGGTATATTTGCTAAGTGTTCTATAACAGGTACGTAACTCATGTACATGTTATGTTACTATGTTGCACATCTCCGTACCTGAGCTCGAATCTGAGCTTAATCATAGCCGACAAAAAATCGTAGGAAGTTAGATGGTGTGAACGGCGGACGAGACATTGTTGGGGGGATCGATTTCAGGCATATATTTCTAGCGCCTATTGAGAGTAGAATTCTCGTTTGAGGCATCTTTCTTTTTAATTTTCTTTAGAGGGGGTGCGGGTGATCACCTAAGCGAACGAAACATTAAATGCTATGCTACTTTGCTATCTTCCGAGCGCCGTAGGAAAGTTTCCGAGGCCCACGCCGAAAATCCAGCTCATTAAGCGCTAGTAATCGCCGAGATCTACCAGCCAAGACATATTTCACGCAAACTGAACTGTTCCTCGCTCGCGGTGTTATGCGATTTTAAAAATGTATGGGGAATCCCGCAGAGGATGAACGATGTCGCCCCCCTTTAACCACATAAGCTGTACCAGTGTGGTGTACAAGCATTCATCTGGCGTCTAGGACCCCATGCATTGAGCTCGATGCACCATAGCCTTCCGTGATGGGACGCAGTGACTGATATCGCCGGAAATTTTTCTGTGACAGATAATGGTTAGGCCGCGTACCCACATGCTGCCAAACCGCGCGGGGTAACGCGTATGCGGAGCGGAAAAGTGTTGCCGCAGTGCGGGAGAAAGCGCCTCCGCGTTCCGCTTTTCCTCGATCGCGCCATGCACGATTTTCAGCGGCATGCCGCGCGTTTTCGTCAATCAAGTAGTCAACAGAAATTGCGTCACGCACCTGTTTTCTTCCGACCTCCCACGCAGTCTGCAGCACATAGACAACGTCGTCAGCGTCGATATTTTGAGGGCCGCGGAAACCGCAGGCGATAGCGGCTGCTCCGCGGAAAGTACGCTTTCTTGCCGCCCAGTGGCGGCCCGCAGACGATTACAGCACATGTGTACCGCATGTGGGCTCGGGCTCTTGCCGCCCAGCGGCAGTCAGCAGGTGGTTTCCGCATACGTGTACCGCGTGTGGGTACGGGCCCTTACGGTCCGGTTACGACGTGCGGGAACATTTCGCTGTCGGGAAGGATATTGCCGTAAAACTAGGCAGCTACGCTTTTACAGACGTTACTTTCCAAGCACATTTCTGAATGTACAAGAAGCTACTTTATTTCCTACTCTTACAACACTTCAAAAAAGAAAAAAAAAGAAAATAAAAGGAACTAAAAACAAATCAGTCTGTTTTTCATAGTTCAAAGCAAATGAATGCTAATTTATAATCAATAATTCGTGGCTTTACGTCGCGGGACAACCGTGATCATGAGCGACGCCCCAGTGGCAGGTCTGTGCATTACTTTGACAGCAACGCAAAAGGAACGGAGTTCGTTTATTTGCGTCATTCGTGATTTGTGCGCGAACGAAACCGCACGGTTTCCACTTTCCGTCTTCTCTCCTTCTAACGGAGGGCGCCAATACAGAGCGGCCTGCCGTTGGTTGCCACTAACGATCTCCCGTCATCATTGGGTAAATCGTTCGAGATAAACCAACAACATGACGCTAAATCACGAACGACGCACCGGATGTATCCTGTTCCTTTTATATTGCTGTCAAGGTAACGTCATCTTTAATTCCGCGAGGATAAATTTTTGCCCTTTTTAGTGCTTTTGTGCAATTAGCGCTGCTTTCATTGAAGTTCCCCATTAGTGCTTTTCTTTATGTTTTTTTTTCTTTTTAGGGGCATGGGGGAAATTCTCACGCCTATATAGTCGTGTTGAATTTCAGAAGGACAAGCAATCTAGTCCGCCAGTCTTCAAAATATTACTGCGCCACAGATAGGATGGCTGGACACAGAGAGGTAATACTCCCTTCTGCGCCAGATAATGTAATCCATCATACTCACTCTGCTTCCGTATTGGCTGTTCAGACTGGCCGCATGACACTACGCTGCGGCAGAACGTGTGCTCCCCAATTGATGGATACTGATGGCGCGTGGTGGCGCTGCAGTATTTCTCCTGACGCGCTATTGCATCTCCCTATCTCCAACGGCGTATGCGGTTGACTGACTAGATTTCTTTTCCTTTTTAACTTGAACACGGCTATAATCTCAGCGACACGTAGAAGTTGCTCTCGTCTTCCTTCCGAGGGTATAATATGTTTCGAGGCACGTGAGGGATACATCAAGCAGCGGAGGAAAAGTTCACGGCGCAGGCGTTCTCTCGTGGATCATGTAAATGCGAACGCTGTTTCAGGCTTCCGCTGTTCCAGCAAGGCATAGCTCCTTGAATGCTACCAAGACTAACAAGAACTCGTAGCTGATGCGCTGGGTTGGCCGAAGGCCCAAGCAATAGACGAGTTCAGAAAATCCCAGAGTGCTTAGCGCTGCTTTGAACTGTGAGAGTTTACCAATACGAAAGAAACGGGTGGCCTCTAAACTGTTCCGATTTCTCACCTATCGGTCCATTGTCTACGACGTGTCAAGGTCAACGAGAGCGAAATGTGAAGGATTATTCTTCGTTCACCCGCTCAGCAAATGCCCAGGATTCAACGCGTGCGCAAAGAGCACTGGGATTTCCTGAAGTCACCTATTGAGGAAGGGCAAGTGATTGTGTCCTAGTGGCTTCAAGTTGTCGCTGGAGGACGCGTCTCCAGGTGGAATACTGCTGACAGTCGATGATAATGTGGTGGAAAGTACTTGGAGTATTGCATAGCAAGGGCATAGCATTGTGTTACCGTAACCCAGCTTGTGGCGGAGGTATGAGGTGAATGCGACGTGCAAACGAAGACGACGGACGACATACGTAAGGACGTAAGGGTCCGACGAAGGGTAGACGGCATTATGAAGGGATAGGATCCTTCCGGGATGGCTTGACGTCATTCATGGACGGCCTTTGCTGATGCAAGCGCCGACAGGTAAGATCGTCTATCCCCTTTTGGCAATATGATGGAGATCGTATATGTCGACAGCGGTGGGCTTCTGCAGCCAATAAGTCTGTGTCTTCATTACCAGGTATACCGGTGTGGCCCACGATCCACTGTAAATCCAGTCGGTGCCGTGCGAGGAAGATGTCATCTGCAACTACAGAAATAACGGTGATCATAACAGCAAATCAGCAAGGAACAATACTATTTATTTGTTAGATCCTCATGGCGAATTTAATATTAGAAGTTTCTCGAATATTTCTTCTTCTACACTCTTAGAAATGAACTTCACTGAATAGCACGCTCCTAGCCAACCATCATCTCGAATGATATCGCCGTCTGCCCTGGGGGCTTAATCGCTTCATCGTCGTTACGGTCGTTACAAGCTTGTTTAAAACAACAAAGGCTTGTATTAAATCTGACGAAGATGCTTCATTCACAAGGTAGCCGTGTTGTACGGCCACATCTGTTTTGGGTCTTCTAAAAATCTCAGCACCTCTAGTTGAGCACTGTTGTCACTTCCACTTGGCTTTGGAAGCGTGTCTTCGAAGTTGGAGAAATCATCCTCGGCTGCCGTGAGTTTGTCCATACTTACGTGCCTGTGTCCATTGGTGGAGTCCTCCTGCTCTTCATCTCCTAGCAGGAGCTCTGTCATTTTCTTCTTTTGTGCAGCCAGCTCTTTGGACGCCTCCCTAAGCTTAAAAAGTGGGATACTGATGCAAGAACGGCCGTATCGTCTTTAACATTCAGGTACATGTGGAATCTGTCGTCACCCTTCAAAAGTGTCTGGACTTCAGAAATGCCGCTCATGACTCGTCGCAAAAGAGTTCTTCGCGAAATAACTTCCACACAGGGACATAATGCTGAAATGTCTGCTGAAATGCTGAAATGCTACTCATTCTTGATAAACTTCACGAAGCGAGGTCCTGTCCAAAGAGACGGAGGCGGGAATCCATGGGACACACCAGTATCTTGTGTAGTTAGGAGTATTTATAAAGTATTTACAAAAATAAATACAAAAAAAATTGTTATTTAAATATAGTTATTATAAATACATTTTGAACTCTATAGTTAGATGCAAAATATAAACACGTGTATTTATATTTTAAGTAGTATTTTAAATACAATGCACTTAAATACTGCCCATCCTCGCTACACGTAAGGAGTAACAGCTGCATCAATAACGGTGTTAGGGAACGTTTATTAGTATGCCGTATGTAGGGTGTTCCATAAATTCTAAGCCTATATTACCAGCGGCATGGCCGAATGGGTTAAGGAGTCCCGCTCATTGGTCGTAACTCGTAACCAAGGTCGTGGTGAAGACTGGGAGGTGGTGGGTTCGAATCCTACCACCGGCTGTGCTGTCTGAGGTTTCCCCTGGGTTTTCCGAAGACTTTCCAAACGAATGTCGGCACAGTTCCCCTGAAGTCGGCCCAGGACCCCTCTGTCCCCCACTCCTTTCTGCTGTCCTCTCTCCATCCGTCCACATGTGTACGCCGCTCATAGCCACAGTTGCTTCGCGGCGCTAACACGGAATAAAAAAGTGGATTGCCGCGTAGCTATGCCACAGTTTCTTGCTTTGGTAATACATATATGGATAAGCCGGAGCAGGGATAAAAATGAAATATATTTCAGTTCGTGTCATCCTTCCTCAATGAAAGTGCTGTGTTCATGTTGTAATCGGACTGAGGAAAGTGACGAATTCAATTTCTCATCCCTCACCCCTCTCTCTTTTTTTTCTTTTTACTCAAACTCAATCTCAAACTCGAGGATTGAGGAGGGTTAGAAGGCGCGGCCACAGAGGCATGTAAATCGGCACTGATAAGGGCTTAGGCCGTACGTGTGCAAAACTAAAACCGAAACCGGCTCACAGTTTACTTGTACAGCAGCCATATCCAACAACATTCTTGCTTATCACTTTTGGTTTGTCGCATGACGTGCAACAGACCGGTTTCCAGAGCTTTAACTTCCTCCGTACGGTTGCCCGTTTTCGTAGAAAGTGCCTATTCATCAAAGTGCCTATTGTTTTAGGTACACGGTGATAGCTTCAAATCGTTTTGCTCCGCTACCGTGTACGTACCATGTCGTTCTGTCGCCCAGCAGCGACTCCTCGGATTCTTTTCGCTCGAATTTATTACTTACATCTCCATGGTCCCTGAAAACTCGGATTGTTAAAACCAGGCATGCAGTCTCACCCCGTCCTCGCTCGGCAACAAAACGCCATCAACCAACCAACTAGCCGGGTAAAAAGAAAGATCTTTTATGAATACGTCAATTAAATCTTACCCAATTCACACGTATCCTCTGGATGAGTATTGAATAGCCCTTAATCTAAGTCAGATACGAATTTAACATGACATAACAATACTTCTGAAAGCGTGACCACCTAAAATCTAATGGCGAATACCACTGGTCGTTGCAGTGCACAGAAAAGCTTGCGCTATCTTGGGTGTACATGTTGCACTCGTCGTTTCAGGGCAACGTACGTGGCGTTTCATTGGTCCTTCCGTTCGTTTCTGCACTGAACCCACACCGGCACACTACACAGCACTGCACGAAAACAACCAGCGAAAATTCGCGGCGTCGCCACGTTGGAAAGCAGACTAAGTGAGCGAGACTGCTTGCTTGCTTGTGGTCGTGCAGACTTTGAGTTAAGACAAGTAGCATTGGTTAAGCCCGGCATGATTCAGTTTTCATTTGTTCCCGTGTGTCTCATTGACGAGAGTTAATGAGACAGTCAATTGTCAGTTAACGGCCTAGTTGTTGTCAGGTGTACGGTAAATAGAACATGCACGTACGGGCCGGGCGAGAGTTTTAGGCGTTGCAGGCCGTCTAGGCCAGTGTTTCCCAAAGTGTGGTCCGCGGACCCCTGGGGGTCCGCGAGAGTGTCCGTGGGGGTCCGCGACCGTTGCTCACATTTCAGTGAGGATTTTCGTCCCCACAAACGCGCGCTCGTACATGCTGCCCGATTTCCAAACACCCAGAACTTCCAAAATTGCTACAAGCATGCTTCAACGGCTAGCTTCTAATTTGTGATAGAAAAGTCCTGCAATGCACGTTTGTCCGCGTCATACACATACAAACAAGAAGAAGAAACCAGTCCGGAATCGTTTCTGAAGCTGTATCGAAAGCACGCAGCAGCTGACGAGGTTGCTGGTGATGCACTGGCTGTGACGGTGTGTGTGTGTGTGTGTGTGTGGGGGGGGGGGGGTCCATGAATTGGTTCTCATCGCTTTCGGGGGTCCGTCACCGCCAAAAGTTTGGGAAACACACTCTCGGCTATACTGAGACCAGTTTTGATCAACACAAATTCGGTATCCAAATCCCATCAGATGTTGGAAGTAACGTCTGCGGCAGTATGTGACATCCCGGGGGAACTATTTCAAAGGTGATGACATCGATTACAGTCGTTACATCGATCTCGTTACCTTTTGGGCGCACCACGTACATTTCGATAGCCCGAACCGGAAAAATGAAGATCGGCCTCTTCGTATCAGTGCACCTTTCTGTAAATAAATTCAATTTTCTTGCAAATAAATTCATTTTCTTCCTCTTTCTTTGTTTGTTACGGGGTTCATGGGAGAAGTTAGCCTGAGACGTTATTCTTGGTCCGTTGTGAATTTTAAGATCTTACCAGCAGGGTATACGCAGCATCAACTTAGAACGCGACGTTTACCAATTGTCATTTCTCACCACCCGCTAGATTTCTTCCAACGATACTTGGTCGGCAAGCAATGTAGCGGAGAACAATTGCGTTTTGTACGTTGCGGGCCTCACATTAGTGAAGCCAAAATCTCCATTTTATTTTTTCCTTAAAACCAACGAACGTTTTGTCGCCGGCTAAAATTGATTATGGTACGTAAATTGCGCAGTATACAATGCTCGTGGAAAAACACGAAAGGAAGAAGAAGAATAAAAAGGAAATGTCGGATAACACATCCATTGCGTCAGAGCCTTTTCAGATCAGGCAGTCTTGCACCATAGCCAAGAATTTGAGCCACTGTGAAATGGTTGTCTCTGGTTTCAAAACTCTGCTGTTCCTTCTTGGCAACGGATGTTCAACTGGGAGACTTCTCGTCCCCCAAACCAGGCCGTTGCCCTCCTTTCCCGCGTCGGAACCATTCTCCCCTACCTACAACTGATCGACGAAAGGCAGCCTTTGTAACAACCCTTCCTGCCCCTTTTTTAATACCGCATTACTCCTTTTCTATGGCATTCTGATACTCTAGCGACGACGGCAGCGCCACTAACGAAGCTTCCCCGTTTCCCGGCGCGGTCAGAGTGCGACGAACCGAGGTTGAATGAACTCTTCTTTCAGATCTACACTGTTTAAGAAACTACCCACGAAAAAGAGAAAACTCGCTGAAGGATGGGACAAGTTTCCCTTTCTCAAGTTCGTGTTTGGGTGTGTGTTTCTCTCTTTTTTATTATTATTATTATTATCATCATGATTCCACGGTTCCTTCGGGGAACAGCAATGGGAGCGACTGCCGATGGCAGTCATCAAGTGAGTTGGGCCGACGGTCATTATAACGAAATCAGACGCTGATATTAAAAGAGAGCGCGGCGTAAGGTTACGCCAGTTTACGACCGTGTAGGAGAGTGCTGGAAGATATGTGTGTCACGATAATAAGGAGGAGTGAGTAACACGTACAACGCGGGGCCCTCTTGTTATGCTACGCGAAGACGCGCGGTAAATCTGAGCTTGCTTGAAATGTGCTCACGTGCGATGAGTGCGTAGGAGGGGAATGGAGCCGTGTGGGGTCGTCCAGGCGACGAAAGAAAAGGTGCATCAGTGAAAACACAACTGTTCACGCCCTTCGAAAAAGGGAAACGTTTTTGTTTTTTACACTGTACAAGCACGCAAGCATGGCGTGCATACTTTATATTAATATGTGTTCAGTAAGCCGGTCGATACAGCGAAGGGCGAACTTTGGTTTCTCGCGCAACTTTAAGAACAGCCATCTACTGATACCGAATTGTTTCGCCCCGCTTCCGCCAGGGCGAAGGCGCACGCAACTTGGTGGCGTCGTACAAGTTGCTTCGACACATTCATCACTACGTTACTGCTACTTGCTACAATGAAGACAAGCCGCAATTCGTTATCCGGACGAAAAGGGACGCCTCCCGAGGTGTCCGGATAAGCTAGACATGAGTGTATTCCACTTTGTAAACCCTCGAAACTATAAATAATCAGTGAAAAGAAAAATAAAGCTTATCGCTGTCATTATTGCAGGTATTTGTACGCCATCAGTTTTTTTTATTTTTATTATTATTATTTTTTTTACATACAGTGTCGTCGCACATATTTCATACAACGAACCGGCTTCGAACCGGTTTATCCTCTCGCGAACTGGCTTGACCCGATACATATATCGCCCTAGGCTCTGATCTTGAACTCTGACATAGCGAACGTTATCGTTATAAGTATTTAAAGTTCGCGCGCTCCAAATCCGCGTTTTGGTAGGCTCGCGCAGGAGCTCGTGGCAAATCACGGGCCGAATCATTTGACGCGCGTTACGGGATACGACAAGTTGAAGGTGGGGCTCCTGGGACTGAGTCAGAACGGAGCCTTTATGTCTGAACCCGAACCTGAACCGAACCCAGAAAGTTTACGGTTCGACGCTCTGGCCGAAACGTAAGTTCTCTACACTACAACATTGCAAGTGCCGCTGCGAAATAAATCTCGTGTGTTCAGAATCGTAAAACATTATTTATGCCATTCCAACCCACGTATCTTAATCCTGTATTCTCCCAAAATAGTATTCCCTGTATATGACGCGGAAGTAGTTTCGAGTAGTATGACGTCATATGGTGCGCAATCTACCAAGGCGTCTGGCAACATAGCGTTTCGGATGTCGATTTCTGTGTCCCCATCGTATACATATAGCTGGCTAGCTGTCCTCCACCGTTGGATAGAGAGCGGGGACCGCAAAGGTGTGCGCGCTTTTGCTAGGAGACAGATGCTTGAGCTCGTGATGACGTCACCCACTTTTGGAGAATCCGAAACTACGAAACAGGTGATGTCGGTTTTGCGGACGAGGAGGAAAGTTGATAGGAGAAGGCGCTTCCGGGTCAAACTTGTGCTGGCGGCGAACGCTGAGCATTGCGCTACACGTGCATTCGGCCATACAACGCATGATATTTGGACGGGACAACTTTGTGATGTCTAACAAAGGCAGGGAATGGTCTACTGTGTACCTAGAGGCACGTAATGTTCACTGACGCATTTATATTTTGCGTACTCGGTTTTTAGGCTGCTACATTTTCCTCCTTGAAGCGCTGGGGTTTAAGAGCAGCAGAACTTAGGCATTACAACTTCTGTAATAAACCTAGTTAGGTAATCTGGTACTACCGAAGCGTTAGTTAGAAACATGTGCTTTGGAACACTTGCCAATACAGCACAAATTCTGTTTTTTATAGTGTACAGGGCAGATAGGTCCGATATACGAATTCATCGACGCACATCGTTCTAGACCGCGTACTTTTAAAATTCAGTGACCGAAAGTATAATTTACAAGTTTAATAAGTATAGCTTCCGGTTTCTGATCACCAGGTTTGAAATAAAAATGTTTCCCTACCGAGCCACGTCTACACTCTTAGAAATGAACTTCACCGCAGAGCACGCTCCTAGCCAACCGTAATATCGAATGATATCGTTATCTGCCCTGGTTTGTTGAAAACGGGAGGCGTACGCCTTTTTTGTGACACTTATGCTGTTCATAATTGTCACAAAAAACGCGTACGGCTCCCGCTTTTAACAAATCAGGGCAGATAACGATATCATTCGAGATTATGGTTGGCTAGGAGCGTGCTATGCGGTGAAGTTCGTTTTTAAGAGTGTGGCTTTCTCATTTTGATATAGCGGGTTACACTCTTAAAATATAAGTTGGGGGGGGGGGGGTCGAAGTAGCTTGCCGTTGTTGGCCGCACTCAAGTGGGCATCGTCACGACTATAGCCAAAAAAGCTTCACCACATAGCATCCCGAAAGCCAATCATTACGTTGGGTGATATCGTCACCATTCTTGATTTGTGGAAAACGGGAGGCGTACGCCTTTTCGTGATAATTAACGTAACTGCATAAGAGCGCAAAAGATATGCCATGACCGTTTTGCTTTGTGTTGTTGTATTGTATATCCCCCTTATGGTAATGCACCATGCGGCCTTTAAGGCATTTTAAATGAAAAGAGTCACAAAAAAGCACGTACGCTTCCAGTTTCCAACAAATCAGGGGGAAGTACGATGTCATTCGGGATGACGGTTGGCTACGATCGTGCTATGCGGTGAAGTTCTGTCTTAAGAATGCAGTTTTCAACGAAGCCCATATTTATTCACAGAAATACCGCTTCGTTTCTCGCGGAATTCATTTGCACAAAACACAAGTTGAGTGAAGCGATAGAGAGTTTTGGTGTACCGTACGCTATCGCCTTTGCGTACGTAAGGGATAACGTTGGTGGTTCTGCGCACTGCGCGAAGCTCTCTTTCTTTTAAGGGCGCCTAACCCTAGACGAACAAAACACGAAGCAGCAGCAAAGCAGGAGCAAAACACGAAAGCAAAACTGCTGGCGAACAATGTTTCCAGAGCACATTCGCCGAACATCCTCGCACACTGCAGAAGCAGACAAAAAACACCGGATGACCGCAAATGTTTTGCCAGTGTGATTGAAATCGCGAACAAAAACATGCACGAAGAACATGTGCGCCGAACAAAAAGCTGTGTTTCGAACATTGCTCGATTTTCGAGATGGAAAACACGGCTGTCCACAGTACAGCGTTGCGAGCCCTAGGGATTTTTTAATATCTATAGAATTTGAAGTTGCATCGACAAAAAAAGAAATAATAGTAATAAAATAAAATTCTTGCTGAAAATCTAGGGAGTTATATATCGTCGAATATGCATGTCTAGGAGCTATGCATTTTTTTTAAGACGAAAAGAACATAACTTACTAAAATTAGACTTTCGTATACCCGCCATCCCATCTGTTCGTCCAACTGTTTCACTCTCCCTTCCGCTCTCCCAGAGAGCGCAGTTGGAGTAGTCACCAGGCGCTTCCGAAAAAAAAAAGTCAAGTTGGAAGTAGAGATTTAGATTTACACGTAAGGTGAGTCCTCCCACATCTGTGTGGCGACATAATGCACGTGCCGCAGGTTAGGACCTCGGGTAGGACTTCCGCAAGAAGTATTGTTTCAGCGAACTTTGTGGACACCTTGTTAATAACCCTTTTTCGTTTAATTTGTGGGTCAAGCTCGTAGAGAAATTAAATATGGCAGATCTATTGCCACTGTCGTCTCCAGGAGAAAACTTCGGTCATGTTATGTCATGTGGTATGTGGTGTATGTGCATGTTCAACGGAGTCACTCTCTCAGAAGAACTGTTGCAGACAATTTATTTGCACCTGTTTTTGTAGCTGCAGCTTGTAACTTGTCTTGCAGCAAATCTTCGACCACTCACTACATCTTCATTGAAGAAATATGCCTTGAATGTGTCTCAAACTGCGGTTGCATCAGATGAATATTTGCAACTAACTTTGATAAGTGGCCAGAGAGCCTCCTGAGCCGTCTCAGTTTCGTTGCGATGTACTCTGGTCTGTTTTACCTTAGTGTGAAGATTGTACATTGGTAACACGAAGCATTTCGCCTAGCAAAGTAGTTGTACTCGACCAACCTGTAGCGAGGTACCTGAACGTGATGGGCAGCCTTTCTCTGGGTTCAGTCACGAGAGGGAAGGGCGTGACTTACTTCAACAGTATCACGGAATGGAGAAGCTCCTCACATGTGTGCCCAAGTTCATCGCCAATAATTATCATGGTCTTCTCGAGGTCCTCACAGCATCCCTGCACCACACGGCAATCATGACCTGACCCACCATCTTCGTTGTCGTTGTTTCTCGTCGTTGTAGTCCCTGGTTTCTGATTTGTACATCGCAGGTGCTGCCAAAATGTCACCATCGTCGTTGCCCATGATCAGCCAGACAGCACAGCAGTATCGCCGCATCGCCAAAGCGTCGGCCATGATGGATTGTTTTCCTAGCGCGTTTTCACGAGAGCTCGTGCAGTGTGCGTGCATTGCGAAGCACGGGCACAACATTAAATGTTTTGCAAAGCAATGTTCGCCAGCAGTTTTGCTTTCGTGTTTTGCTCCTGCTTTGCTGCTGCTTCGTGTTTTGTTCGTCTAGTGTGAGGCGCCCTTTATGGGCGTGCGCAGAACCATCAACGCTATCCCTTACGTACGCAAAGGCGATAGCGCACGGTCTACTAAAAGTCTCTACTAGCGAGTTTTAGTACATCGGAAGAACTCTACGAAAACGATAAAGGAAGTTATCAAATCCAAGCTTATAGCGAATTCGGGTGGTCATTTCGTAGCAAAACGGCCGAGCGCTCGGAAATTGCTAGGTCGGCGACCGAGCTGGATCACGTGACCGTTGCCACCCGAACATGATTGCTAGGAATCTAGTAGTTTTAGGCACTTGGATCACGTTAGGGGCGTCGCGGTCGTAAGTCTTCGAGTTCTGTCGTCTGCTAAACCACGTGATTTCAACATGCGGACCAATGAGGCCACTCGCCACCGTTGCAGTGCGGATGTGACGACACCGGATACAGTTGAGCAATCTGCTGCTCGATCGTTTTGAGACCGGGCAAAAAAAGTGCTAGCTAGCAAATTCCGAGTGCTCGGAAAGCGCCACGCGAACATGCGAGATTTGCTTAATTTTGACCAAGCGAACATGACTGCTCGAGATCTGGCAAAAAAAGTTGCTCCGAAATGACCACCCGAATTCGCCATTAGCAATGGGTGCGTTTTCTTATTCAACTCTGGCAACTCCGAGTTACTCTCAGCCGGCGAAAAATAGCCAGAGTAGCCAGATTAGCGAAATGACGTCATAACTCTGCGGCGAAAATTAGCCAGAGTAGCCAGGGAGTGACAACTCTACTCTACTCTGCTCTGAAGAAGGGTAGCCGTCGTTCTGACGTCACATACAAGCTAGCAGACGACGATGCGTCGTCTGCTACCAACCGTCCTGTTGACAGACAATATGGGTGGTGTTCAAATTCGAAATATAGGACTGGTTAAAAACTGTCGAACATTTTCAAAATCTGCTAGAGTGGACGCATCCGCGGTAAGTTGTTAAACAGACAGTATGCCGCCACTTCCACATCGTCTCGCCCGTCGGGCCAGTCCGCCATTTAGAGCGCAGAGTAACTCTAGCCGTTCGAAAATTATGGTCAAAGGTGGCTACTCTGGAGTCACGTGATGATAAAGGCTGTGACGTCGTTACCCAACTCCTAGCTACTCGGGTTGAATAAGAAAACGCACCCAATGTGATGTCACTCGCTTCAAAGAAGCAGGGCGATTGGCTATGCGTGTTTTCGGAACTGTTATCGTGAACACCTTCCGATGTACTAAAACTCTCTATTCTCTACAGAAAATAATAATAATTCGGGGCTTTACGTTGCGAGACAACTGCAATCATGAGCGACGCCACAGCGGTCGCGTCTGTGGATTAATTTTGCCCACCTGAAGGTTCTTTAACGTGCGCCGAAATCTCTACACACGGCACACCACATTTAACGTCCCTCGTTGAAGACGGCGCGTCTGACCAACTTTTAGCCTTCCACCAAGTTGCTATACCGTCCTCGGCCGGGTTTGAACCCGCGATGTTGGGATCAGCAGGCAGACGCGCTACGGACTGAGACCTTGAAGGCGGCTAGAGAAATGCCGTCGTGATCGTTGGATTTCAAACTTGGTACCCAAACTTCCGCACGACAGATTTTGGATTGGGTTAATATCGGATGACTGTCCAGGTCGGCTCAGCAAGTCGTGATGTCGCACACCAAAGCGAAACCGACTATACGACGAGAGAGTATACTCTTAGAAATGAACTTCACCGCATAGCACACTCCTAGCCAACCATCATCTCGAATGATATCGTTATCTGCCCTGATTTGTTTAAAACGAGAGGCGTACACTTTTTTGTGACAATTATGAACAGCATAAGTGTCACAAAAAGGCGTACACCTCCCGTTTACAACAAATCAGGACAGAGAACGATATCGTTCGAGATTATGGCTGGCTAGGAGCGTGCTATGCGGTGAAGTTCATTTTTAAGAGTGTATAACATCACCGCCGCCACCATATCGAATTATGGAACCACACTGTTAAAACAGAACTTCACCGCATAGCACGCTCCTAGCCAACCATCATTCCGAATGATATCATTCTGTGTCCTGATTTGTTCAAAACAGGGGGGAGGCGCCTATCTGGGACAAGATAATCTGTCCCAAATAGGCGCCTCCTGCCTGTTTTGAACAAATCAATGCACAGAATTTTATAATTCGGAATGATGGTTGGCTATGAGCGTGCTATGCGGTGAAGTTCTGTTTTAACAGTGCAGATGGGAAACGAAACAAACCAGCTCTCGACGACTTACACTCTTAAAAATGAACATCACCGCATAGCATGCTCCTAGCCAACCATCATCTCGAATGATGTTGTTATTTGCCCTGATTCGTTGAAAACAGGAGGCGTACGCCTTTTTATGACACTTATGCTGTTCATAATTGTCACAGAAATGGCGTACGCCTCCCGTTTTCAACAAATCAGAGCAGATAACGATATCATTCGTGGCAATGGTTGGCGCAGAGCGTGCTATGCGGTGAAGTTCATTTTTAAGAGTGTAGTTGCTCTATATGGAATGGCGGATGGTGCACGGCCATCGTGAAAGACGAAATGTGTGTCCGGAAATATTTGTTTCGCGTATGGAGTTGTGTAGTGTTGTGATGCATACTACACCGTGTTCATCATTCCCTCTACAATTTGAAGACGTCCAACACCAGGGGCCGACATGTATCCGCAACTCCTACCGGATGTCTCACAGTCAAAGTTGGCCACTCGGGGTGAACACGCACATAGGGCAAAGTGGGGCTACTTGAAGACGAGGGCACGTTGAGGACAGTTTGGGTTTTTCGCGTGCCATTTTCTTAGCAATAATTTTTTCTCGTCTGTGACACAGGGCTGAGCACAGTCGTTGTCTGGGCTTTGAAGTAACGTTTTGACGTTCTGCACGTTGCTTTTAAGAAAGACGTCAGACGCTGTTTTGCAGATGTGGTCGAGGTAAGAGGTGCCTTTTTTTGTCCCATCTGTAACTTTCGCGAGCATTGACTTCCAGTTTGCTCATTTCTGCTCCTCGGCTAATAAAATATGACATCACCGTTATGATGCTGTGTCACTGGCCAGTGTTTCCACGTGCATTACTCGTGGCTGACAGTTTCGGCTGGCCCAAACAAAAGTAAATCCGGCATTAATTTTTTGATGTCCTCAACTTACCCGTAGGGTGGGGGTAAGTTGATGAAAATATGTAGCCTGTCATTTTTGGCTCGTACGAAATAAATACCTGGTTTAGCACTACAGTAATTTGTGGATCATTTCTCAAAGGTTTGGGGATTCAGTTAACGACTTATGGTACAATTTAGGCGATTATTCTGACTGCTATTAACAAAATAGTTCAACTGTCTTCAACATAGACCACCTTACCCTATTGGTTTGCTTGATAGGAGTAAAGGCAGAAGTGATATTCATCACTAAAAATTCCACTGCTCAAATGTTTAGGGTTCATATTCCTTCTTCCAGGACACTCGACGCATGTCTCGAGACATTGTCGGCAAGAGCTTTCTCCTTTGTCCTTTAGACCAATCTCTCGAAACATGCGATGCGCCGGTGATGGCACACTCAAAACACCTAAATTTGTTTTTGCCGAGGGAAAAATCCGGAGATGCGAAGCGACAACTGTTTAGGGACCGCAAGACACGATCTTTTCGTGGGTTCATCGGCCTTCCTTTGCCTCCTAAATCTTGGGAGGTGATCGGAAAATCGGGTTTCCGTATAGTTCACAATGGTGACAACAGTAGATTACAGATTACAGCTTATCTTTTGAGTAATTTGTCTTCCACGATTCTCCTTCTTCAGTAAGAACGGTGACTCGAACCTGAACAAATCTTCGAACAACGACGTACGTGTGATGTCATGTAGTGTATAAATAAATGTCCTAGATTTCACTGCCCCGATCAGAGTTGTTTGGCGACGTGAAGCCACGAATTATCGGAATTAGTGGTCCGCTGTAGCTCTCTCGCCACTGGCTGTGAGGCTCATTGAACTAATCTTCCACTCTATTTCCACCGCCTTCCGGTTGTTTATTCCTCCATTCCACAAAAATAACAACTGGCTATGATTACAAACGCGTCCACATCCCCGGCGTACTATTGTTACTTTAAAAGTACAATAAATGGCATAATATCAATAAAAGTACAATAAACGCTCCAACAGCGGACACGTCGTCGACCAATATGCCAACCACCATCTTGGAAACGAAGCGAATGTCTCCGCAAGTTGTTGGTGAGACGAATATGAAGATGCAGAAAGGCTATTTGGGCACATCGTACATGCCCTCAGTCGTCAGCTACGGCGGCGAGCACATGCACTCACTTTCGTTCTTCTGCTAACCATCTGTAGGAATCGTACATGTACTGTATGGACAACAATAATGCGTACATACAACCCCGCATGGATACGAGCTTTTGTAGCGGAACGTAAAAAAGCAAACGTCTTAGCGCTAGGCCTATTTTACAGCCAGCTATAGTTTTCATTTAGGGTATAGGTACTTTGAATGCAGGGCAAACCATTAGGGAGAAAAAAAGAACTTTCCCACCTGGCGAGCTGCCAACAGTCCCGGACAAAAAAAAAAAGAAAAACAGGGGGTTGTTCCTTGGTCGTTCGTCCCACGGCACCCCTTTGGTTCCCCATCCGCAGGAGCAGATGGGACACCGGGTCGATGAACTCAAGGTCGGCGGTTTACGTAACGACTTAGCAGGGCCTCCCTGCGCCACTTCGAGGTCTCCAAGCTTACGACTGCGGAGAGAATCATGGGCTCATCCGTGTCAAACACTTGTTGCCATACTGAGCTATGTCTGTCTGCGTTCTTGACTGGGTGACTTGATAGTTGATAATTGAAGGGAGATTAGTATCGCGAATGTTTCAGAACGATCACATAGGCAAGATACACGAGACAACAATTGGTAAAGCTGGTAATCCCCCATCGCGCTGAGGGCATTTCCTACGTACAACTGGTCTACCGGACATTCTATGACTTGCTAAGTGTGTGTTGTGTGCTTCTCCAATGATTCCTATTCTTGTTTGACATTTTACACTCGTTCGTTTGAAACTTTTGAACTACATGTTGCACTCTATCACTTTAACCCGTTCATCTGTTTGTATTCACCGTGTGTAGGCGTCCTGGGGCAGCCAGTCTGACTTTGTAGCGAAGCGACTCACATCCCCATCCCAACTTTTTTCCTTTATCCCATCACCATTTTTGCCTTTATCACATCACCATCGCCCATCGCGTTCAGTTCAAGTACTGCATTCCTCAAAGGGAAAAAAGGGGGAAGGGGGACTGGAGGGGAAGGGTTTAGTGTTGGTGTACCGTAAGTTTTCCCGTCGACACAGATCTTGAGCCAAGAGGAGGTAATGTGCTGAAAGCATAATCATTTTTAAATGTTCATACGAACATTCTCCCTTCCTCCTCCACCAAGTTCCTTTCTTGAGCCGGTCTGCTCGCTCACTGTGAACTCTACAAATTCTTCCCGTTTTCCGTTCGATCCCACACTCTAAAAACAGAACTTCACCGCATAGCACGCTGTGCTCCAACTATTGCCAAGAATGATAGGGTTATCGCGTCTGATTCGAAGAGAGAGGTGGCCGTACGCCTTTTTGTGGCAATTTTCATATATCCAAATTGCCACAAAAAGGCGTACGTCCACCTCTCTCTTCAAATCAGAAGCGATAACCATATCATTTGTGGCAATGGTTGGCGCACAGCGTGCTATGCCGTGAAGTTCTGTTTTTAGTGTGTACACTCTTAAAAATGAACTTCACCGCATAGCACGCTCCTAGCCAACCATCATCTCGAATGATATCGTTATCTGCCCTGATTTGTTGAAAACGAGAGGCGTACGCCTTTTTGTGACACTTATGCTGTTCATAATTGTCACAGAAATGGCGTACGCCTCCCGTTTTCAACAAATAAGGGCATATAACGATATCATTCGAGATGATGGTTGGCTAGGAGCGTGCTATGCGGTGAAGTTCATTTTTAAGAGTGTACTTGTTACTCAAAATTAGTCAAGGAATGATCATATTCCCACACTCTTAAAAATTAACTTCACCGCATAGCACGCTCCTAGCCAACCATCATCTCGAATGATATCGTTATATGTCCTGATTTGTTGAAAACGGGAGGCGTACGCCTTTTTTTGGGACACTTATGCTGTTCATAATTGTTAGAAAAAAGGCGTTGGCTAGGAGCGTGCTATGCGGTGAAGTTCATTTCTAAGAGAGCACTTCCCGCCAGCACAATTTGCACATATCTACTTTCTTTGAGTTGGTCACAAATGGACCAGTAAGTTAGTTCACCTTGCATAGACGCGGTACTGCACAACCACCTCATTGCAGCTTTCAATCTCTCTTTTCTTTTTTTCGGATCAAGCATTTTAGAGGAAATTTTTTCTTTTTCGGTTCGGGTTTTCTTTTCCTTCTTTCGTTTTCTATATTTCAATAAAGTTCCATAAACCGTTACGATAAACTTCTACGTATTCTGTGACCGCTGCAAATAGTTTGTGGTGCGACTCCATCAGTACGTGGTTTTTGTGATTTGTTCCACACAACCAAGTGTGGATTTTCTATGTATAATATGTGGCTTTGCGTCGCTACACAACTATATGATCAAAATGTGGGTTTTGGTCCAGGATTGCTCTTCCGGTGGATAGACGCGACATATGCACATTTCTCTCCTTTTCCTTTAGGAATGCTTCTGCAGCATTAGTATGGCCCCCGATGGTCGTTCTCCACCATTCGCATTCGAAATTGACTCACATAATGTCGAGAAAGCGCGGACGTCGCTACTCGGACTGGCTCGGCTGGCGGTGAACGACACAGCTTCGAGACGATGTACACATGATAACGATGGGGCCTATATACGAATCAAACCTGCAATCCGGCATTCTCTTTGCTCGGTCTGGAGCTCTGATAAGCGACGGGCAACTGAGACTAACAGCTTACTATAATCTCTCCTACGTGCTCGATACCCGATTCCGAGGAGACCTCGAAGCAATCGGGTCCGGAATTTTTTCCTGGGAATCGAGTTACGCAAACGGCGACTGGAAATAATTGAAACTAAGAAAAATAACGAACGTACAAGGAACGAAAAGTGTGGTCCAAAACGAGTTCTGTCGGTCTGACCTTGCTCACGTGCACACTGTGTGAAGCAAGTGTCCACTCTTTTGGGACCGGTTGCCAATTAGCCAATCTAAGAGCATTAAAACACTGTAATGTTGGCTGCATTGATGTCCTGAGAGCGGGGGTCGAAAAATATTCAAAGGAGTAATTAAACTACGCTACAGAGAACAACAACAACATAGATGAATGGACGATGATGATGATGTGGGATGTTTCCCTGCGTTGAGTGCAGGACCCTACCCCACTCCAAAAAGGTTCACATGAAAGGATGAAGAGGGAAGGAAAACAAAAGAAACTCCTACAGTTCTTGAAGGAGGCCGGTGGCCCTCAGAAAGCAAAGAAAAGCGCGAAGTGCACGACACCGATGTGCAGGGTTGCTCCATGGGCCGAGAACTTTGCAGATGTTGAATGACCTCTGATCCAGTAGTTCAAGTTGACATTTAAAGGCCCGTCGCTCGCATACGTACTGGCTACAGTCTTCTATAATGTGTCGGATTGTTGCCGGGAAACCACAAGTTGTACACAGCGCCGTGTTGCTGTGGCCCAGCCTATACCGGAGTGCAGGGGTGAATGCAACGCTAAGTCGTAAAAACGACGCACAAGAGACGTAAAGAGGCGAGGGAAACCGCCTGGCATTTTAAATAATAAAGTAAATACAAAGAATACAGAGAAGATACTAACTAAAGATGAGGAAAGTGTTCCTTCTATTCCTTCTATATACTGGTGCATTATGTTTTTACTTTCCCGGCTATCAGAGCGGCTTGCTGTGGTTCGACTCGCATAACCCGCGGTGGCCCCTCGACCATTTACTTTTCAGCACACAGATATGGCGGCGAGACCCTCACTAGGGACGCCACTGTGCCGCCTCTTGGTGGGGGTCCTCGCTTCGGTTTCGTCTCTGTTACTTACAGTAAAAACTGTCATATTGGAATGACAATGCGATTTACTTGGAACACATATGTCGTTTTCGTGACGAATCGCCAGGAAATATCAACGCTGGACAGCCTCTTACACGTGCAATGCCTTCATACGCAATGCAATGTGAGAAAACTGCCCGGGAACATCCCCACGACACGGTTCGTTCAGTGAACACCAGGAGGCGACTCGCAAACTTCTCGGCGCCAATACGAAACAACAAAACAACAGCAACAAATACTTGTAGTGATGACCAGTGAGGAAATTTGCCACTTAATCTGT
This sequence comes from Ornithodoros turicata, assembly GCF_037126465.1. Lineage (NCBI taxonomy): Eukaryota > Metazoa > Arthropoda > Arachnida > Ixodida > Argasidae > Ornithodoros > Ornithodoros turicata. The sequence continues at coordinate 64,826,843 of NC_088201.1, read as the reverse complement.
GGCTAACTATACACCATGGCACCCTGGTTAGCATGAAATACGAAATGATGAGATGATGGGGCCCTGACAAAATTCACGCGTGGTGCTTTTGAGTTGGCATTCGCTTGTTTTCACAAATAGTAAGTGCAAAATCATGCCCTCCGTCAGGAACCGACTAACTATTATCGCCTTGCCCCCCCCCCCCCCCCCCAGCCTTGAGCACGTTCATCATTCAAATACCCTTGGTGTTACATTAACTAACAATCTCTCTTGGTCTGACGCCCAAATTTCACATGTCATTTCAAGCGTTAATCCTGCAACGTCGTCTCAATCTTACACCACTATCAGTTAAAAACTAGTTTCATCGTGTAAAAAACTAGGCTGTATACTTCCTTCGCCAGACCAAAACTAGAATACGCTGCTCCGTATCTGGGACCCCGATCAAGTACTGCAAAGCACGTTAATATAGCGGCCCCATTTTTTCGTGAATCGGGCACAGGGCACACATTCGCGTTCACTACATTTCGCGAAGTCCAGATGCTGAAGTTCGAGGCTTGATTGCCGCACTTGCCTTACCTTTACGCCTTTGCCTTTGCTACATTTAATTAAAGCGGTATTACACACGCTTGTGCTGTAAGGCAGTTCAAACGCTTACTAGCTCTCTCTGAAAATAAACGTTCGCGATTGTATCACTACTTTCGAAGTGTTGATTTTTGCTCAAAATTTTCTCGTGCACTTGCAATTCGCGAAATTCGCGAACATTCGGGGCGCGCGAACAATATGGTGGTGGTGGTGGTGAGGAAGGGGTATATGTTTATTAGCAAAAAAAAGAAAGGGGAGGGAAAGGTTTGCCTGCCTGTGCTACGACGGCTTACTGTTCCCAGAAAAAAAATAATATTAAAATAATCTGCTAATTTATCTGCTAATTGCATTGATTATTCTGATCTTAGCACGACCTCCATCGTTGCAGCGATGAAACGTCTCTCTCTGCCTCCATTGACCCTTCGTCGTAGATTGTCAGGTCTCCGTGTTTTTCCTAAAATGTTTCATAACAGTAATCTTTGCTCCTCAATGTTAAGCCTTCTCTTGTATATCTCTGAACGACTTCAAAGTTCGACTATATAGATTCTTGCAAAACCAGTTATTAACTCCAACCTTTCGCTCCACGCATCTCCAAGATCCTGAAACGACCTCCCTAATGAATGTGACTCGCTTACTAACCCAATTCATTTTAACCACGCTCTAACTATAGAATACGTGGTATATATGACTCATTTTTGGCATATGGTGAGTGATGATTTGGTAGACTTGTATTTGATGACCGATTTTGTAATCAGTGCACTGGTGAATTGTGAATTCATCTATGTTGTTGTTGTTGTACATTGTTAGTTGGCGGAAGCAGAGCAACCTCTACAAATGCATCGCGGAAGCGAAGCCTAAGGTTCCCTCGTTCGCAGTAAAGTCAACAGTGTCTTCGTCTCCCCCCTGGAAGCTCCCAATGCCCTCGATCTCTTCCTCCATTCCAGGACTCAACGTTAAAAGAAATCAAGTGCCAACATCAGTCCTTCGCCAGACGACATTGAACATGATGTTCAGCATATACGCTGAGCATACTGCTGTCTATACACTGACAGATGCTCTACCCTCGTGAGATCATCGGCCGCCTTCGTTATTCCATCGGTTAAGGTGTCCCACGGATATCGCCTGGCATACTGCACGTTCCTCTACGTCCGCGGAGCTCAACGCCAACTTGTCGTTTCTGCGGTATGCACTGCGCGAGACTCCGCGCATGTGGGTGGTGTACACGGACTCCAGAGCAGCCCTGCAGAGCATAGCCGATACGGGCGTGCGTGGCACGCTAGCTCCAGTAGTTACAGATGTCCTCAACGAAGTCAAGTATCCGGGCGACCGGCCAAGGCCACTCCATCTCTTCTCAGTGGATCCCAGGTCAATCCGGACTAAGCGGAAATGTAGAGGCTGGCAGAGTGGCAGCCGCTGCACCGCAAAGTCAGGCGGATGTATCTAATATGTTGACCTGAGGTGACAGGAGGGCATTTTTGTCTGCGATGATTCAACCGATTGTGGCGCAACAATGGCACCGGGTCATTACTGACAGGTTTTTGTTGTATTGAAATAAAGTTAAAATTCGGGCAGGTTGGTGAAAACGAGACGACACAACCACTGCAGTGCTTGTGTCGTCTCGTTTTCGTCCTTTTTTTGGTGTCCCCTTGCACTGTTTTTTTTTTTATCGACCTTTGTTGTACTCCGTGGATCCAACTTTGTCGCTTTCACTCGCAGGCTGTTTGCACGGCTGTCTCTCCTCCCTTACGCACAGACTTCGCCTCAACGTGGCTTTCACTCCGCAATTCAGACACCGATTGGGGTACACCTCTTCAAGCTCCCGTTCCAGCTGCGGCCATGGTGGCAAACCTCCAACGGGTCCTCATCGACTGTCACCTATACAATTCGGAGAGAGCAATATTACAGTCCCAATCGACTCGCATCAATAGCAACCCTCTCAGCTTTGCCACAATCTTGGGGCCTTGTTCTAACCTTGCACAGCGCCGTCAATCACTTCACTCACTTCACCAGTTCTTGACGTTCACCGGTCTGCTTGAGCTCCTTTAGCCTCAGTGACTTTTGCATGAGTGCGGAAATGTGATCTACTGGAAAAACTCTTTGGCATGACATGAAGCCCCCATGGCCAGATAATACCAGCACAAAGACATAAAATTTACAATATGAGTCCAACTCTACCAAATCATTAGTGGATACTTGGCATCGTCGTCCGAGCGGGACTGATGAGCAACTGCGCCAGCTCTGTCCGTTTCTTCATTCTCGTGAATACCACAGCGATCAGCAACAACAACTTTATTTTGGCTTTGGAGAGTGGGGATGTTCATCGCCACAGGCGATACTCTACCCCATTGCTGGTGGGAATGTGGGGAATAAAATAACGAGCCCCGTCACAATAACGATCGAAGTCCGATGGTGTCCAGAAATGTCAGAAGAGCTTTGAGCGCAGAGCGTTGCTGGGCTCGATTAGGCCAGGGACCAAGCAATTTCGATAGGGAGAAGGGGCGAGAGTCCAGCTGAGGAAGAGACTCGGAGAGTGTGGTTCGGGAAGGTTGGTAGTGGGAGCAATGAAGAAGAATATGCTCCAGATCCTCAAGCACACCACAGTGGCAGCAGGTGGGAGAGTCAACTTGTCTCAAGCGGTAACGCCACTGAGCTGTAAAGGCCACATGGAGGCGCATTCGGTGGATTAACGCAGCATCTTGACGAGAGGTGTTTCGTGGCATGCGGAAAGCGAGCGTTGGATCAACTCTGCTCAACATAGAGGAGGGATGAATGTGTACACAGCGATCAGGAATCCACTGCAGATATACAATTACCTATATATATTTTTTTTTGAAGGCGTTTGATTTCTTGAAGGATGTCAGTGACCATCGCGTGCAGTGGTTCACAGATACCCACTTTTCCCATGGATCGGGGCCTAACCTTGGAGTCATAACTCTTACTACATCACCTAACCCTGTGGATTGGCGCGTGTTACTTCTCACAGAGACCTGTGCAGTCTGTCTGAGGTTTTCCTTGGGTTTTCCGAAGACTTTCCAGACGAATGTCGGCACAGTTCCCCTGAAGTCAGCCCAGGACGCCTAATAACCCCCTTTCCCCCACTCCTTCCTACTGTCCTCTCATCTGTACGCCGGTCATAGCCACAGTTGCTCCGCGGCGGTAACACGGAATACAATAAACTTGTCACAGAAATAACAAGACTGCAATGTTACGATTCCCCTCAAAGTAAAGGCCAGGTGACAACAGGATACCAGGAAAATAGGAATGACGACTGCTAGATGAATGTGAACGCCGGCCCCCAAGGATCGCTTGGCAATAATGGTAATCGTAGTAATTGGAGCTTTGCAATAACACGCTAGCAGCCGACCTATGCAGCAGCAGGTCTTGGGGCGACTCCATCGGCCAGGTATTAGAACAGCTTCGCTAGCATCACCCAAACGTACCAAGAGTCAAGGGTGCAACCTATCTTCATTCATTCGGCAGGCAAAGTACTTCGGCTCATAGATAAGATCGCTGTATCGGAGAATCGGGATCAGATCTATAGGACAGCACCAGAGCACAGCTCTTGGTCGACTGTGTTGACTGTGTTGGAGGCCTTATCTTCTTCCACACCTTCTCCGGGCTAGTAAGTCCGTATATGGCCCGCCGTACCAATATCCCGCCAATACCCAATACCCCACACATCTGCTTCCATCCCTGGCCTAAAAAAGAGGGCAATATCCAGCCCACTCGAAGCCAAAGCTGCGGCGGAGGACCTTATTAGCGATGTGTATTCCCAGCACACGCTGGTATTCACCGATGGCTCCATCGACCACTGCACCAAAAGTTCCACCTGCGCATACTATGTTCCAAGCCTCAACATATCCTGGAAAAGGATTGATTGATTCAGGTATAAAAACTATGGAGATAGTTCACCGAGAAATGGACATGGATTTTTCTTTGGCTGAGCTCAAAGCTGGGTTCCGTTTATCTCGAGTCCGATCATCGCCAGGCCAAGATGGCATCACTTATAGTCATCCGCAACCTTAGTGCTGCTGCTATGTCCTGTGTTCTTCATGTGTACAATGCGTCGTGGAACAACAGCGTGGTGCCCAGGGACTGGAAAGAAGCCCTGGTTGTTCCTCTGCTAAAGCCTGGGAAGCACCCCTCAGACCTTGCATCGTTTCGCCCTGTCAGCGTGACAAGTTGCCTCCGCAAAGTTCCGGAGCGCATGGTGCTTCATCGACTTGAATGGTGGCTGGAATGGCATCGAGTATTTCCGAACGAGATGTCTGGCTTTCGTCGGTACCGGAGCTCAATGGATTCCGTCCTTGACCTTGTCACCACTGTCGAACAAGCAAAGTTCTATGAAAAAATCGTAATGGCGTTCTTTTTTTTTTTCATTTCTATTTATTTATTTTATTTATTTTTTGACGTGAAGAGAGCGTATGACACCGTCAGTCATGCTGTGGCGTTGCATGAACTATTACAAGCTAGTGTTCCCACTAAAATTGCCCCCTCGCTCCGCATCCCTGAGGACGTGGTTAGAGATTTCTTCCAGTGCCTTCCTAGCTGTTTTATTCAATGTGGTAACTTCAGTGGCCCACTGTGGTATCTCGGGTATCTCGGGTTCCGGAGTCAGAACACCGATCACCGTGGACCGGACACTTGCTTTACCAGTGCATTGAGGATTTTAATGCTGTGGGGCTAAATGACGGCTCATCAACATATTTTTGAGGCCATTCATACTCCAGCTGTCTGGATCTTACAATCTCGATGGGCCTTGCTTCCAGTTTGCTTTGGAAGACAGACCTGGACCCAATGGGAAGTGATCATGTGCCTTTGCTAATTTATTTCACTTTCAGGGCGGCAGGTGCTCGCACAGTAAAAGTCACGGATTGGGCCGTATTCCAAACAGGGACACAGCAGCTAGTACAAAGCGCCACATTAATAGATTTTAGCAACGCGCTATCAGCGGGCATGACTGCAGTGAGCAAAAAGGTCTCGTGCCCTGTCAAGTACAGTAATGTGGGTGCAGAGTTTGAAAGGTTACGGGCTATACGGCGTCGGGCAGAGAGAAGATTTCGGGGGTCTGGGTGTCTTAGCGACTATGACGAAGTCTGCAGGCTGCGATCGTTAATCCGGAGACATCTCCAGCAAGTGAGCCGGAAGAAACGGAGGTCGTTCTGTTCATCATTATCGCCGTACACGCCAACAGGACGTATATGGCATGTTCTTAAAAGTTTAAGTTCTCCAGCGGAACAACTGAAGCCCTTCCGAGCTCTCCGAGCTCTCGCAGTTCATCAAGCCACATCGGAGATATTGATTGGGGAAGACTTTTGCAGGCTCCTATCGTAGCCTTTTGGAGGCGTCCTCCGCTGCCACCCACAGATCCTCAGCAGAGGAGCAATAGTATGTACAACACGGTCAAGTACAAATAAATGCCACTTATTGAACCATAGGGGACGTAAAGAGGATAATACGTGAACTGAGACAACAAATGTGCAACTCTTCTTGGCTGACAGGATCTGCTCGATCTTCGCTGTTGTACAGGGTCGACCCCGAGCTACGGTTCCAGGTACCTCAGTCGTTTCCTCGGCAAGCAGCGTGTCTCCTGCATAGGTTCCGGCTGATTGTACCGTACAGCGGTCGGTTCCTCTACAAACTGGTCAAGTCATCATCTCCATACTGCAGTGAGTGCGATGTTGTCGAGGACACAGAGCACATCCTCCCCAGGTGCTCCAAGTATGCCGACAGTCGCAGGACACTAGGACAAAGTCTGGCTCCCCTGGACGCCCGGCCATTTGACCTTTTAAAGCTCCTGGGTCCTCAGCCATTCAATCACCAAGCGGCTGCATTGAAAGCGCTCCTACGTTTCCTTGAAGAAACGAATCTGATTGGTATTTTGTGACAGTTTCTGATCCCTAGGTTGTGACAATTGTTCCCACTAGTTCGGATCGTTTGTTCCGTCCCCCAACTTCTGGGTTTTCTCCTTTTTTTTTCCAACTAACTACGTCTAAGTGGTCTGGGGTAGCCAGTCTGACTTTGTCATGATTTAAATCCCAATTTTTTTCTTCTTATATCACACTACATCACACTAAACTTTTCCGGGGTTTGCTGACTTTCTACAGCAGAGATTTGTATCGGTACGCACATGTGATCAAGCCACACCGGAAGTCGTGGTAACGCACGTGGTATCACAAGGTAGTGTGTTAAGCCCTATATTATTTAACCTCGTCATAGTGGGTCTGAAGTCCTGCATAACCTCCAAGGTCAAGATCGCGATGTATGCTGATGATGTTTACACCCGGACAGTTGGAAAATCAAGATCTGAAGTTCGGCATCCTCTGCAGAGTTCACTGGACAGAATTATGCAGTTCTTCACCAAAGTCGGTATGGATATACCGGGGGACAAATCTGCAGCTCTCGCCTTCACAAGGAAGCATACGCACCGCTATCAGCTTTTTCTTGCTGGCTCGCCGATCAAGCAGGTGAAACATCAAAGGTTTCTGGGTGTCGTCCTCGACTACAAGTTGTCCTGAAAAAAACAGATTGATTACCTTGACAAAAATGTTAGGCGGTGGAACTCCGTCCTTCGTCGTTTTGCTGCCGCCAAATGGGGTATAGATAAGCAATCACTCCTGGATGTTCATAAGGCTCTTGTTCGTTGTACACTTGTGTATAGCCTTCCTGTTCTTCACGGCATTCCTGAGATACAAGTTTAGCGGCTTCGGTGCTTCCTTGCACACAGCCTGAGGAATTGGCCTCCCCAGCAGGGTTGCGGAGTTGCCACTCCGGGGTTGGAATGATTCCGGAATCATTCCAGATTGTCAGAGCCCGGAATGGAATTGGAATGGAATGGCGGAAACTGTCCTCAGAATGGAATGGAATTAGGCATTTTTTTTTCGCAGGCGGAATGGAATTGGAATGGACTGGTCTGAGTGCCACACGGTCAAGGACGAAATAACCTTGTCTTTTTGCGTTTTCCGTGGTGGGTAATGTCAGTCTCCTCTATAGCACTGCTGAGCTACCCAGCGCGGTTACTGGTCCCTTTTCTTTTATTGATGGAATTAAAGGAATGGAATGGGGTTGCCAATCCATTCCAGGAGTGGGAATTGGCCATACCTTTTCATTCCGAGGAATTGAAAGGAATAGAATTATCACAAATCTCCATTCCTCGGAATGGAATTGGAATGGAATGGGTGATCCTATTCCGCAACCTTGGTCCCCAGAGCTGCAGAAACGCGGATGGTCATAGCCGAAGCTCATGAAATACCAATTGAAGTCCTCAGGGCGATGGAGACTGTACGTCACTATTTACGCCTCATAGCTCTTCACCGCCGTCACCCATTGGTAGCGAAACTTCGTTGGCGCAAGCAGAGCAACCTCTACAAAATCATTGTGGAAGCAAAGCCAAAATTTCCCTCGTTTGTAGTAAAGCCAACACTGTCTTCGTTTCCCCCGTGGTCTCTCTCACTGCCCTCGATAATTATGTGTGTGTGCGAGTGTGTATGCCTTATAGACTAGCCTGTAGGTTAGCTTCACAAACGAGCATACAGCAATCTGTAGCACACATCGGCGAAAGCACTCACAAATGCTTCACGAAGAAGGTCACGTGTTGCGGTTGTTTACCATCATGGGCGCCCCCGAGCGGGTGTAGAGAAAGGGACGGCTCCTTCTGGTGAGTATAAGCCTGTCAGGTATTTCGGCAAATACTCTCCATAACATATGGCCTACTTACGTATTTTATGAAACGACATTGGCTAGTGGAGCGATTACAAAATTTGCCAACTCGATTATAACAATAATAATAATAACTTTATTTTTGTTCAGGTGCCCAAAAACAACCACTAGGGTCTTCTTATTGGTGCACCACAAAGGTTATATACAAAAAAACAAAGACATTCAAATATACGATAAGGCAACAAGGTTAACAGAGAAACACGAAGTTAAACAGAAACAATGGCACTAATACTTGTAAGAAACTTATGAGAAGGAGCGAAAATGTCAATGTCATAATGTTGTGACGCGGAGTTCAAGATTAGTTGCAAACGGTTGATTGGATGAAGCTTTGCAAAAGAGTGAGGATAAAAAACAAGATGAGACCTCAGAGAACGTGAGGGCACTCGGAAGTTGATGCTCGATAGTAATTCGGGGTAGAGCACTGCACGGGCCGACTTTTCCGGGCCCGACCCGGCCCGGGCGCATCGAAAAATGGCCCGGCCCGACCCGGGCCCGGACCTTCACATTTTTATGTGGCCCGACCCGGCCCGGCCCGGTGACCCAGTGACTAGAGCCCGGCCCGGCCCGGCGTCTAAGCAAATAGAGCCCGGCCCGGCCCGGCCCGGTGACCCGGCGAGTAGATCCCGGCCTAGTATTTCCAGCCGCGACGTACGCGTTTCTGGCGATTATCAAACAAATTTATAAGTAAATTTATAAGGAGAGAAGACAAACATACAAGTGATGGCGGTTTAACACCGTAACCGCACGAGACCAAATTAAATCCAGAACGCACGGGGCGTTATCGTTACACTGTCAAGATTTTGCGGAGATAGAGCATGCTGTCGACAAACTGCTTCTCCCAGTCCCTATCCCTCTCACCAAGCTTTGCCAAAGTGATTGTGAAATATATGAGGAGTGAGGAGCAATGTAAAGTGGCTTGGAGAATGTTCTAGAGGGTCGAATCATATGCATAATGCAGTACCCTTTGCTTGTCTTTGCAAAATATGGACAGGAATGACGCAAGCGCATGATGATATGAACTAATGCGTCTCCAATGTGTGGAATTAGCTGCGTGGCCCGGCCGGGCCTGACTCTCGGGAACATATTTGTCGGCCCGGGCCCGGCCCGGCCCACGGTGGTGGCGTATTTTAACGGCCCGGGCCCGGCCCGGCCCGCGGTGCTGCCGTATTTTGTCGGCCCGGGCTCGGCCCGGCCCGGAGCACACAGCCAATAACAAGCCCAGCCCTGCCCGCGGGCCGGGTCGGGCCCGGGCCGGGTCGGGGGCCCGGGCCCGTGCAGTGCTCTAATTCGGGGCAGTCAATGACAGAATGTATGAGCTTATATAAGAAATGACAGTCACGAACAGTTCTGGGATGAGACAATGTGGGGATAGCAAGTTTGTTCAGAATATGGTAGTAGTTGTAGTATGTGCTGCAACCAAGATGACGAAGATGAAAAACAGAGATGAAGCGTCGCTGAACGTTTTGTATTTTAGCGGTCTGAGTGATATTTAGGCAGTTCCAGGCCACTGATGCAAATTCAAGAAGAGGGAGTACAGTGGAGAAGAATAAGCGAAAGAAACAAGATGGATCCCGAAAGTTTTTAATGATCCGCGAGATGATGCCAAGTTTACGCATCGCAGAGGTGCACAGCTGAGTTACATGCGTGTGAAAAGTTAAAGAGCTGTCAAGATGAAGGCCCAAGTCTTTAATGGACGATTCACGTCTAATATGAACAGAGTCGAGGGAGTACGTATAATGACATGGATGCTGCTTTCTAGAGAAAGAGATGACGGCTGTCTTAGAAATGTTCAGGTTAAGCAAATTGTTTGAGCACCAACGATGGATCCGTGAAATGTAATCTTGCAGAGCGGTACAGTCGTGAATCTTATCAATGACTCGAAATAACTTAATGTCATCAGCATATTGCAGGATGTGGCAGTTACGTACACAGGTTAGCAAGTCGTTAACAAACATGTTAAACAGTAATGGCCCCAGGGCAGATCCCTGGGGCACACCAGATGTCATGTAGTACGGATGAGAATATGCATCTTTGTATCGAACAATGTTGTACCGGCCGCAGAGATAGGAAGAAAACCATTTGCAGAGTGCAAGTGAGATACCATATAGTGACAACTTTGTGATCAATAATTCATGATCAATAGTGTCAAAGGCCTTAGACAGATCAAAATACACAGAATCAACCTGCTTATGGTTTTCAATGTGCAAGCTAAGATAGTTAATATATGTCACAAGATTAGTTTCCACAGACCTGCCAGTAGTGAAACCATGTTGTGAATCAGACAGACGAATGAAAGTAAAAAGACATGTCGGAACACCACTTTCTCAAATATCTTAGAGAAACAAGATAACAAGGGGATGGGCCTATAATTGCACACCTCAGCTGGCGCACCACCTTTATGGATGGGAAACAATGGCTTTTTTCCAGCATGAAGGGAAAGTCGATGTGTTTAACGACTTGTTAAACAGAGCCGCAAGTATAGGGGTAAGCACTGGCTCGCACCCTTTTACAATGAAATTGGGGATGCGGTCAAAGCCAGCTGAAGTGTTCGATTTCAGCTCCAAGATGGCACGTTTAACATCAGATTCGTCTATTTGAAAGCGAGCAAGGTTGACATTAGGAGCAGAAATAGATGGTGTACAGCATCTGTTCGTTGTTGTGACTGGTGTGAAAACTGAAGCGAAAAATCCGGCGAACTTTACAGCTACAACACAGGGTTCCGTGAGAAGCCACCCGCCCTGCTTGAGCGTGTTAGAATTAGATGGAGGGGAGACCCGGTCTCTTATACTTCCGTATACTTCCAAAACGATTTTGGGTTTGTGAGTAATGACGATTGAACGAAACTTTCATAATTACGGCTGTCACGCTTAAAGATGCGTTTAATATGTTTACGTGTCTCCTTAAATTTTTCATACCAGTCATGCCGTCCAGTAGACTTGTACTTCCTGTGGTAATGAAGTTTACGTCTCATAAGCGATTTCAACTCGCGCGAAAACCAGACAGGGTAACTGTTCGACCGGGGTCTTGTTACTGGAACGAAGCGGTTAATACCACTGAGGACAATGTCAGAGAATTGCATAACAGCTTCGTCAACATTATCAATGCGGAGTGTCGCAGTCCAGTCTACGGATGATAAAAAGTTGTACAGCCCGAGATAATCACCACGCTTGTAGTCATATCTCGGAAGCCTGTCATTTCTGCTTTGATAACAAGACCCATGGGCGTCGAACGAAACAACAAATGGCGGGTGAAACTTATCGGGATGTACAAGAGGATGGTGAACAAGCTGAATACCGTCAACAGCAAGACCAGAAAGAACCAAGTCAAGTGTGTTATCAGATGCATTTCGCAATGTGTTGGGTTGAATAAGACCGTGATAATTGATAAAGTTCAGTAAGTAGTTTGCCTTTATTCTAGCTAGTCCAGAAGATCGCGACAGGTCCAGTGAGTTCCAATCTACACCAGGAACGTTGAAGTCCCCATATAGTTGGAAGGGAGAGTTCAATACATTGGTGTTCAACTCAAGCGCTTCAAAAAACTTTACGAAATATGCTAGATAACATTGGGGTGGAAAGTAACAGTTATACCGATCAAGAGTGAGTTGTTAGGTCCTAGAGATATCTCAACCCAGATAGCTTCATGCCCGTGAACAAGGTCAAACCGCTGATGGGCGATAAGCGAAGTGTGAACTGCAATAAGTACGCCACCCCCAAAACGCATACCATAAGTATTATATTCGCGATCACAACGAAAGACGTTGTACTCGCAAGGAAAGTAATCCTGAACAACATGCGAATCGTTAAGCCAGGTTTCAGTGAGACATCTAATGTCGTAGTGGCAGGACATAAGATTAAGTGAAAACTCGTCAGATTTTGTTCGCAAACCACGGACATTTTGATAAAATACGGAGCGTGGTCTCGCCATGCTAGGTCACGGAATGGTTACGTACCAGGCTGTTGAGAAGACGAACTGGCATCAATGCTAGGAATTCTGCCCATGAAGGCACGAAACAGACAGCCTTTTGGCCAAACATCAGCAGAGTTAATCTTAGAAATACCATCGGGATCGGTCACAACACAGAAAGAAGCATACGAGTCACGTCTAGTTGTTGAGCCACTCAAAAGAACGCTTTCAACAGCAACGCAGACATCATTCGTACAAGTGTCCAGGTGTAGGCGGGTTACGAAGAGCACTCTTTCAACAGGAGGCCTGGTAGCAAGTAGGAACGAGGACTGAGCAGAGCCCACGGAGATGGGAGGACGGCGTCTTCTACGGTTCACTACGGTGGTGAAACCGCCGTCGGTATCAGGGTTGACGGCTGCAGGAGACATTATGTGCCTCACGCCCAGACAACACAGTGACGTCCAGAGCATATCCTGCGGGTATACGTTTGGGAGATGTCGGACATCCACAAGATGTCCGAGCATATCCCGCGGAGTTCCCTGGGACATCTCGACGTCTGCCAACAGGGGTCCCATGACCCTTCCTTGAGACGTCGTGTGGGACAAGACAGGGATATGATTCGGACGGGCTGGGATATTGCCTGCCATGCCCTCAGGATATTCACCTCGTTTTAAAATCTTATTTGGTGTACCGTAGGAAATAATGAGGTATTTTCATATCAGAAGTTCAGTTTCATCGCTGTAAAAGGCATACACGATTTACATTGCCATGACTGCTTTACTTCTGGGAGCTTAAAATGGTGCGTTGCACTTTAGCATATACTTGAGAAAACAGAGCAGTTGCTTATATGCCAATAGGTACAAAAAACAAAAACAATATATGAGTTTATAGCATGACAAACTACAATCTACTTCACTACAAATCTTTTCTTTTTCTCTCATGCGCCTCGATGTGGCCTTTACAGCTCAGTGGCGTTACCGCTTGAGACAAATTGATTCTCCCACCTGCTGTCACTGTGGTGCTCTTGAGGATCTGGAGCACATTCTTCTTCATTGCCCTCACTACGAACCTTCCCGAACCGCACTCTCCGAGTCTCTTCGTCAGCTGGACTCTCGCCCTTTCTCCCTACCGAAATTGCTTGGTCCCTGGCCCAATCCAGCCCAGCAACGCTCTGCGCTCAAAGCTCTTCTGACATTTCTGGACACCATCGGACTTCGATCGTTATTGTAAAGGGGCTCGTTATTTTATTCCCCCCATTCCACCAAGCACTGGGGTAGAGTATCGCCTGTTGCGATGAAACTCCCCACTCTCCAAGGCCGAAAATAAAGTTGTTGTTGTTGTTTCTTTTTCTCTCCACTAAAACGGGCGCTTAAATTTAGTGTTCGGTTTGAAACGTCACATAAATGGGATATGGACCCAAAAAGTCCAGAAAGCTTGTGTATGTATTGGCATCAAGCAATTCGGCTTTCGCAATTCATGTTTCCTACTCCTTTTGGTTTGAGACATTCAGTAGGTTCCAAAATCAAACTTGTGCAGGGCTGCACCATCGCCCGTTTCTGTCTCTCTCTCAATAGGCTTCATGTAACATCCCAAGTCAGACGTGTAGGGAATATTCCAGAGGGAGACACGCTGAGATATCCATAGGACGTCCGCACAAAGTTTCAACGGGACATCTCGTGACTTTGGACGTGACGGGATCGCGACATGTTGTCTGGGACGTCTTTGACCATCAACCTGCTTCGCGAGACAGATTGTGTTGGTACTTATATAGTAGCGCCATGATATGTAACTCCCTGTTTTGAGCACTTTCCGTCTCCACTCTACCGGTGTTATATGGGTTATCGCGGAAGAAGAAAAACCTATTATTATTCCCCACATATCTCTTACAACTTAATTGCGCAACACGTGCGCTTCACAGCCACTTTACGAACATTTTCGAACAGGATGAAAGATACATGTTGACGGGCTGTTGAGAGAAAGAAAGCGTTGCACCTCATTTTAGTGGGACACATAGTACGAAATATGCAAAAATATAACCACGTTGGCAAGATGTGCTGCTTGGCGTGCTTACCTCTCAAATATCTCTCTTTTTTTTTTTTTTTCCAACAGAAAAAGAGGTGTGGCTTTGAAGTCTACAACTCATTAACATCACGAAAGTCACCAAAGTAAGTTATGGTCAGTATATGTTTAATAAACCGTGTGTCCATTTATTTTATAAAGCAATTTCTACGCCCAAAACATCGCTGACCTCTCCAACCAGGAGAGCTCCCCCAATTTTTTTCTTTTTTCTTGAAAGTACTGTGACCGATAACTTATTTCATAGGGGCACCAAGTAAAAATAAATCATTCAATATAGTATGTACAGCTTGCCCGAAATTGGAAACGTTAGTTACCGCGTTCTTATTATTGAAATAATAATAATAACAATACCAATAATTTAGTCTCAATACAATCTAACGGAAGTGAAAAAAAATAAAAAAATAAAGCTGTAGTGACTACATATGTAGCAGAGTTTCAATCGACAAGGGGTTTCGGTTCAGATCAACACCCTTCCAACCTTGGTCGACCTCCAGTGGCGACCCGTACGGCACCCGAGCCTTAAAGATCACCCCATACCTTCTACGACAGCACCAAAATCACTAATGGGTAAACACGTACAAAAGGAAGAGACACCTTTTCGATATCCTTCAGCATAAATAGATCCTTTATCATCTTGTCGTCGACCGTATCTGTCTCCCCCCCCCCCTTTTTTTTTTTTTTTTTTTTTCAGATTAACCCGATCAATTCTCACCCTGCTTCTAACGGATGCGCACAGCCTTGAAAATGCGCCTCATTTTCCTTTCGCCAGACGATCAACTGTCGTCTTCAAATAAGCGTGCCTTGTCAGGTCTGACACCAAAACTGTCTCAGCCCTAAGGAGGAAAAAAAGAAAGTAGTCCGATATAACGATGACAAAGCGAACGACTGACGAGCAAGGTCGAATCTCCGAAGAATACGAGATGTCGCTGCGAGCGTCCCGCATCGTCTTCAAAGATGGCCGCGCCCTCCATCAATCTAAAAGTGAGGACACGTTTGTGTATAGCGCCGCATTATGCGGATAATAGCCTATGTTTGCATACACTCGGAGGCTGCAATGTCAACCAACTGAGATCCCCCCAAGGGGGGTGGGGGGTGGAACAAAGCGTGAGATGCAGAGTGAAAGCACTTTGCAGCTCCATCGTATAGCTGCTGTGGTCCAAACAAAAAGCCGCGTGAGTCGAAGGCGCTTGCTTCAAATGTGGTATGAGAGTGTACATATAAACACGTAGTGAGTACTGGCTTGCACTGGCAGCAGGCAACTGGCAGCACTGGGCTTTCAGTCGGTGAGGATCTCGCCCTGACGGGAAAATATCACGTTCTAGGTCAGTCTTGGTTTAGTAACCAAGTTACAAGTAACTTGTTCCTGTAACTAGTTACTTTTCTATAAAAGTAACACGTAACTGCAACCAGCTACCGGTTTCGGTTAAAGTAACCGTGAAATATAACTGTAGCTGCGTTACAGTCAGTTCCCTATAGCGTCATCTTGTCGAGGCTTCAAATGCCCTGCCGTTCTTCTCAGCCAGAAATTCCACGAATTTTGTTATCTCTTACGCAGCAGCACCTTAGACGAACTCCCATGGCCTTATTTTTTTTTTAACTTGGTGTAAGCGCCACGAAGCAACTATGGCTATGAGCGGCGTACAGACGTGGGCAGCTGGAGACAGGACAGCAAGAAGGAGTTGGGGTTAGTATGCGTCCTGGGCCGACTTCAGGGGGAACTGTGCCGACATTCGACTGAAAAGTCTGCCGGAAAACCCGGGGAGAACCTCAGACAGCACAGCCGGTGCGGGGATTCGAACCCGCGTCACCTCCCAGTCTCGACGTGGAAAGCGGTCACCCTATAAACACTATGCCACGGGAGCTGGTCCATGGCCTTACTGTGGACCATAGGAGATCATCTGTTTATAACACGGTATAACTATGCGTGGACAATGCAAACGCTAAAAGGAATTGTTTGAGCTACATTTATTCGGCTGTTTAAAATGCAACTCTGCTTTAAAGTGCTAAGTTACTTTAATATGGTAACCGTATAGCTGTAACTATAGTTACATTTCAAAAAGAGTAGGCTAACTGTAACTGTAATTTGGTTACTTTCTTAGTAACTTGCCCATGGCTGTTCCACGAGACCGCCTGACGCCGCCGCTCTGGAACGTTGCCTATATGTATACCTGCGCTCTGCTGACGATGGCGCGATAAGGCCGAAACAGCTGTCCAGTGCTGGCATGGCACGTTCAAGTTATAATTCCATGTAAGTATGTAGGTTGCTTATGGTTGCGATAGTTATTTGAGATGTCCTTTGCTGTGAGCTCTTGCAAGGCGCCGTGAATATCGCTCTCGACTTCACATAATTGCTTCTGCATAATTCAACTTTATAATTGCTTTCAGTGCTCTTTTGGATAAGTATACGCAAAAGTAGTAAGTATAGTAAGCAGTAAGTAGTAAGTAAGTAGTAAGTATAAGCAAAATATGGGATCATTTTGTGTTTGCGGAATCATCCATTGGGACGTGAATGTGTTCCGTGACAGATAGGAGTCATCTTTAATGCGCAGCAAGACCAGGCGCCAGAAAATAAGTTAGCTTATGCGAATATTTTGCATTTTGAGAGCCAGTTGGGTATTGCAGTTGTGATTATTATTTCTCAGTCGTATTCGATTACAGCACTGCCGTGTCTTCTAGTACGGAAGATCGTGTCTGTATAGGATTGGTGAAGGCCGATATTTTCGCAGAGCGTTATGCACGCGGTTTTTTAGATCCAGAGCAATCTTGTACATCAAGAAGCAACTGTTGTTGTCGCATCTTTGTTTGGTGACATTACAAAACAAGTCCTATCCCTGTTGCTGCCTGGATCGAGTGCTTCCTAAATCTGATGGTTGTGATTTGTCGCAGGGGCAATTTGGCCGTTAATCCGATTTAATGTCTTTTATTAGGGTGCCCAAACAACACATTGCCTTCAGTCTTGCGGGAAAGTGAACAGATATACGGAAAACCCTCGTTATAACGAATTCTACGTGAACGGGAAAAATTCGATTTACGAAAGGCAATTCGATAAAAGCTGAAGTGCTGCAAAAACAGTGACAAGAGCCTCAGAAGTGCGCTGAAGCATGACGAGCGTCTTAAAACAAGCATTCAATCAATCAGGCAAACAAACATTGGCGATGAACTCCTTGGCAGACTTTTAATTCAAGTAGGAAATAAAAAGAAAATCGAAAAAGACTTAAATTCGGCTACCATGTACGGGCTTTCGCAGGCTCACCTTTTGCACTAAGCGGAGCCGGCTGGCACTGTAGTTCGAATAACACCGGTTCGAATAACACGTAATAACACCGGTTGGAATAACCTGGTTCGAAACGCATGCTTTATGACCGGGACGGGACGGTATCAAGCTTCTAATAATGCAATATCTTTTTTTTAAAGGCGATTTCGTTATAACGAGGGTTTAGTGTCAACAGCGTCAATCAATGACAATCAATGACGTCAAGCAATCAATCTGTGAAAAGAAAATGAGTAAAATATACGATGTGATACTTAGACGTATACGATGTACACGCTGTACAAATTTACTTGACACACCTCCTTCGATTATTCTCTTTACTTGGACTCACTCACATATAATCTCAATCATATCGCAGCGTCGCAAACACAACAGTAGAGCGCGCGTCAATTAGATTAAAAGTACTCGTGTCATTTCAATCCATCAAAGTCCACACAGGCTACTCTCGAAACCAAAGCGAAACATCAATTATTTCGTTTCTTTCGCGCTCCGCACACAACTGCAGGCAAGCGCGTATATCGAACGCCAAAGGAGGAAAGTAAACCGGCCAACAAACCTGGCAACAACAAAGAGGGAAAACGCCACGATGGGGGAAAAAGAGCTCAACTAAACTGATGAATAAAATTAGCGGAGGGCGCCTTTTGATTCGCCGACGGCTGACACTCCCTCCTTGTGCGGCTGCAAAACCGTTTGCATTTTTGGACGTTGGCTAAGCCATGATTGATGTCATCAAATTTCCGGTGGCCGCCATTAACGCCTCGTTGGCTATGGCAGACACGTAGGCATCCGTGGGACGCGCAGTCATGTTGATAATGAGAATGCCAGTCATAAGGATGACATATGATCTCCGCGAAAACAATGAGTCAAATTAGTCGCGATAAATCAGGGAGAGACCATCTTTCTTTCTTACTTTTTTTACTGTCTTCTTTAAATGTATGCGTGGCTGCAGATAAGGGAAGGTATCTCTCTTTGTAAAGGTGGCTGAACGCGATAAGGAATCGCGTAATTTCTTCCTCCAAAAAATGAGGGAGCGCGATGAGGTGTCTCGAATACCCAACTCACGTAATGTAGTAATATGCGTGACGGCAACCAGTATATGCTAGTGGGTTTTGCACGAGACTCAGTGCCGGTTACCCGAAGCTTTATTCGGGTCTCTGGTAACCTCGTCGTTAACCCAAACACGTACGTATCTTGACTACGAATATTTGAAATACTGTATTTTAAACATTTTTATTAGTATTTTGCATTTTACTCGGTACTTTTTGCGAAAGGTACTTGTCTCCACTTTAAATACTTTTTTCTCACTATTTTCTACTCAATACTCTGATGATGACGATGGTGATGATGTATAGAAGAAAACAATGTGGAGGACTCAATACTCGAATTACTTTGTGTTTGCCTGTTTCTCTTCGTGCCATGTATAATTTTGCAACCTTTTTGTGTGTCCATTCAACACCCCCTAGATAGCAGAAGACCTACGGCCTATGCCACGCACGGAGGCCTGCGTGAGCTTTATTCTCTTGTTCGCTCTTTCAGTGACGTCATAGCAGCATCAACAGTTGTAACAGCAGGCCTCCCTGTGCGACGTAGTGCGCAGGCCTTCTACTATCTCTGGGAGTCCATTACACTTTACATCCCGTCTTCTGGAACCGCGCTCTGACATCAAACATGACCTTTTCCCCGGAGTTTTTTTTTAGGGGTTCCCACATGGGTTCAGTGTCTCCCTCACCTGAGCACACCAGGAACTTTGTGACTCATATTAATTAACCATAACTTGTCCCTCTCGCAAGCGACCAGTGTAAGCTTCGTTCCACCGTTTCGTATTGGGAGAAAAAGATGGGCTCATTTCTGTTGGCTCAAAATTCTGTGGCTCATCTCATAGAGTCAACAATACAAAAAAAAAAAAAAAAGATGGGGCCACAAATGGCTGGTTCATTCCTTCCGTACATTGGCATCGGACCACAGAATGTAACATTAGGAAGGAGGTACACTTGCTTCCATGATTTTTTCTTTCTTTTCAATGCATTGTGGAAAAGGATGTCAACTTACCGATCCACTGTCAAGTCTGTTTGCTCAAGTAGATTATTTCGCGAATAAAGACCGGGAGGCTGACTGACAGGCATTGTGAAATGCAACTCCTACTACAATAATGCTTGCGCATAAATAAAAGAAAATGGTAATCCCTTTAATGACCAATGCTCATATATCTTAAATATACTATTTTTTAATATTAACTACTCTACTTTAATTACTTTTAGTATTTTTACCCCATTTTAATTACCTCCTCCCTGCAGTATATGAAGTACATTTGAAGTATTTGAAGTACATTTTTATAGTACCTCGTACATGTCTGCGTCATACTTTGCAGCTACTATGTGGACAACGAACCTATATCGCCGTTAATCGTGCAATGTCATGCCACGCATTTGCAACAGACGAAGCCCCGCAAGAGCTTGCCATATGTGACCATATAGTGACTTCCTATATGGCGCCCAGGAATTTTCCCATGCAGCACCCCCTACACCTCCTAATGCCCCTGAAGATTTTGCTACCCCCCCCAAAAAAAAGAAAAAGAAAGAAAGAAAGAAATGCCTGAGAGGTCGAAAAAGTCAGGAAAGCAGCAGATATGGGTTTCCCCCCACGGAGATGAAATTCCTGGGCCAATCCATACTGATGCCACTCATTCGTGTCGACAGCTACCTGTATAGGGTTTATTCACATGATGTCATCCGTAGGAGACCGCCACTGTCGCTCAGGCAGATGTGCT
Organism: Ornithodoros turicata; assembly: GCF_037126465.1. NCBI lineage: Eukaryota > Metazoa > Arthropoda > Arachnida > Ixodida > Argasidae > Ornithodoros > Ornithodoros turicata. Next base: position 64,806,543 of record NC_088201.1, on the reverse strand, counting down.
GCCATCGGTCGCCATATTGTATAGGTCCCATCCAAGCCGTCACCCATATCGCACTCACCGTATATTTGGTATTTGAAAGTTATTGTGCTGTGTCATTTGTAGCATATCCAAGTGATTTCCATGTTTTCGACGTTAATAGTCATCCAAAAAGCATATATGGCAGCGAACGAATGCGGGAAGATAACTTCGTCGGCGAGTTGACGTCAGTGAATAAACCCTATACGAATGGTACTGTAAAAGGTAATTTATGCATGCCATAAAGACGAAGATTGTCAATGAAGGGCACTTTACTGAAAGCTCAACAAGTTTTATTGATGAGGAATCTCAGTATGGTACGTGGCGATAATGTGTCAAAGGGATCCGAATTATTTGAAGGTGTAAAGGCAAAACTGCTGGTCATTTACACGTGAGAAATTATGTAAAGAAAATAACGAACGTGGCGAAATAATACCGTGATTCCAATACGAGGCACTGTCGCAATTATTAATTTAAAAAACATAATTCGCACCAATAGTTTGAGCACATTTCATGCGAAAAATGTTGAGCAATATCCGTGTACAAGCGTACACACACGTTTCTGTACCGATATGGACGCATAGTAGTATATATATTGCTAATACTGTAGCGGCGCCAAAAGCTGTGATCAAATCCTTTTGGTCAGGTATTTCTCCTAGAAATAGTAATCAAAATAAAGAAAGACAACACAGAAATGGCTTCAGAGAATTAGCAAAGCGATCGTAATAGCCACTGTATTGACTTCGTTTTCAGTACTAGTAACGGCACCTAAAAGTAACCCGTGCACACAGAATCAGAAATCGGGAAAAGGAGCTACAGTTGGCACCACGGTTGAACGCGCTTCTCTCTCTCTCTCTCTCTTTTTTCTTTTTTTCCTTTCTGCCTATGAGGCAAAGACACCTGTTATCAAGTCTTGAGTTCGCAGCACAAGCGTTGACGGACTCTTTTGATTGTTCTTGGACCACATGTTACACCCTGTTATAGCATTGTTTTTTTTTTTTAATACAAGTGTAGATGAGAAAGCGACAGTCCGTTCCCAAACACAACAAAACAACAACTACTACTTTATTTTGAGATGATGAACAAACAACAACAAAACAAAAACGCTGCAGCATATCCATTACGATGCCTCGAGTCATTACGAAAAATACATAAATAAATTTCGCAGACATTTCTACACAATTGAATTTTCTATCCGGAGGTTCGCTACCGTTGACAAGCGCCGAAAGATCCGCTTCGAGACAACGTTCTAGTAAATCTTAAAACTAAATCTAATCTACTCTTCAATCTGTCCAATCAATCAATGGACCTGTGACGCCCGCAACGTAATATTTGCTTGTGCTCAAGTCATTGTAAAACCGGAACCGGATGTGCACGTTCATTTATCCCCAACAGTCGGTACGGTCTTCTATGAAGTTAGCCCAGTACGCAGCACCTCCCCCTCCAAGCAAGATGGCGCCATATCGGCAGACAGAGCGCTCGGTAATAAAACGCCACCAACCAATCAACAAGCATACGGGGCTTTGATGAAATAATGTAGATTTGCATGCGCCATCTACATGTGACTTGCAATTGACTTGCACGTCTGTAACCTCAAGAACAACAACAACTACATGAATGACGATGGTATGGTATCGCAAAGGTATGGTAAGGTGGAAATGAAGACGGTATGGTGGAAGGTATGGTATCGCAATTATTGCGATACCACACCTCAGTGTATGTGGGTTAATATATGAGTGAGATGGCGATGGAAAAGATGAGACAAGCCAAGAGCAGTCTGGTTATTTACACTGTCTGGATATACATATATAAAGAAAATTTATCACATTACAGTACATTACATTACATTGATTTTTTAAGTAGGAAAGCGTCACTTGTACGAATGTCCTTCGAAATATTTGGGGCGAGTATACCGATATGAGCAATATTTACGGCAATTTTTTTAAAGATAAATGCGAAAATAGCATGCCCCGCTAGCTATGCGAACGTCTGCTAAAAACACACAGTTTGACGCCGACAGGGCGGCACAGTCTATATTGCCGGCACCGGCTAGAGCGTGCGGTCCCCCCTCCCCTGTGGACACTAGAGAACTATAACCTAAACTGGCCTACCTAAACTCACATCACCTAACCTAACTCGTCGCCACCTCATCGCCCCCTGGAGCAGTTTCTCACAGCTATAGTACAGCCCATGTCATGGGTAATAGTTACTAGAAAAAGTAACTAAGTTACAGATACAGCAGGGGAGTCGCCAGAATTTTTTCCAGTGGGGGGGGGGCGGGGGGCAGGGCTGAATGTTGGGGGGGGGGGGGGTTCACGGTACGGGATCTGCATCGAACTTTGTGCGTCAACTGCGCCCGCAACTACATTGTCTTGGCTCAGAAACCCTACGTTTCATAATTTGTGATTGTGTTGCGACGGCAATGTTTACTTGCTGAAGCCAGGGGGAGGGGGGGGGGCAACGGGCCCTCCTTGCCCCCCCCCCCGTTCCAGTGACGGCGCCCATGAGATCCAGCTACACTGCCAAAATAGTAAATGAGTTACAGTTCCTCTTTTTGAAATGTAATTACTTACAGCTACAGTTACCACATTAAAATAACTTAGTTACTTTACATTTACATTTTAAAAAGCCAAATAAATGGAACTTTCATGGAACAAATGGAACAAATTCCTTTAGTACTTGTACTGTCCAAGCATAGTTATACTGAGGATTTTCTATGGTCCACTGTAAGGTCATAAGAACAACAACAACAACAAATAAATCGTGACTATGACCCGAGGTGATTCACCATTGGAGAGCAGTACACTACCCCATTACACGCGAAACATTAGATGTGAGATATGAAAATGAAGTTAAAGTTATGTGCAGTACAACAATTGCAATTGTGCAAGGTCATGGGAGTTAAACAGTTCCTTTACCCAAAAGCGGTAACTAGTTACAATTACAAGATACTTGTAATTACTACCTAGACTGGTGCAGCCCACATCCTTTTAAAGGGTCACTTTGGAGGGACCAGCTAGTTACGGGATAAAACCTACACACTAAGAGAGAAAAAGAGGAGTAATTGCAGCTTCTACTCCTCTACATTGCAATTACTCCCCATTTTAGTTCCCCTAACCCCGATATTTACTCCCCAGGACTGCAAACAGTCGCTGAACTTCGCAAATGGTCTCCTGAACGCAACTGTCTACGTAAATATGGCTGTTTATGAATTCGATGGAATAAGGCTATATAACTTAGCTAACGTAGCAATTTTCCACCCATACGGAGGAAAAAAATACTTACAGGTTCTTCCTTGCGAAATTGTGCTCAATGCCTGTCGCGAGATTTTATATCACTCGACGTATCACCGTCGACGGTTTAATTAAAAGTATTTTCACTCATGCACACGAATTATGTACCTGGCACTCTTAGAACAGAGCGTGAAATGCACTCCTCACTCTGTGACACTCAGTTAGTGCCGTGCATTTAATCCCTAAAGGGTCTAAGTTTTGTGGCAATGCATTTAGTCCCCAAAAGGATTACTCCTTTTTTTCTTAGAGTGTAGTCTGTCTGCGGGGTATGTGGAGAATCTATGCGTAAAATTTCGTCCAGGGTTGTCTCGCAGCCTTCGAGATAAACAAGAAAGACAGACCGCATATTGACATCCAACTTCGTCATCAGAGTGATGTGACCATTAGGAGCCATACCTTACGGACGTTACAGGTGTGTACGACCGAAGTACACGCTTCGAGAGTTGCTCCAGCATAATCAACTTTTGTCTACAACTTCAACATTCCCAGCAGCTGATGGTGACGTGATGGGAGTGAGGCCGCTGGCAATAAAATTAAATTATGTAAATAGGGTTCCGGTTTTCCTGATTCATCAAAAAAAAAAAAAAAAGACATACGCCGGTAAAATTTCATGTAATTCGGATTCATCCGAAAAACTCCGCGTCTTGGGGCTCCAGTGACTGGGAGCTCAGCAAGAAAAGACAGGCTCCTGGTGACGGGCAGGGTGACAGGCTGGTGACAGGTTGATGGGGTTCATTTCCTTTTGTGTGGAGGTTGCCTAGCACCGCGGGATACCAGCCCTCGCGGCAAGGAAGGGTGGCTCTCCTCACCCAAATCCAGTGTGCAATGCTTGGTGAACTTCATCCTTGTCTATAGAGGCATCTTCACATTGGAGTCACTGAATGGGATGCACTATTTGTGACTCTGCTCGACCTGAGTAGGGCATTTCGAGGTCGTTTCGGCCATTTCCCATGTACACTTGGGAAAACGTCCACCACCTAGGATTTCCCCCCTCTTTTTCTGTAAATCATGCAAATTGTCTTGTTGAAGGCGCGACTAGTTGTTGCAACGCAGACAATAAGATGTAAGATGAAAGTCACTGAAAAGGTTAGCCAGCTGTAGGACTCGAACCCATATCTTCTGGATTACCGGTCCAGGGCTCTACCAATTAAGCTAAGCTAACACGCCTTATTAGCGACTTCCAGGGTGCGTCATCTGAAGGGACAAACCAGTCACTCTCTCTCGCTCATCCTCCTTTCACTCTTGCATTTTTGCTCACTCATACACACATTCATACGACAGGGATCGACGCAAGCGGCAAATGTTGAACATTAGGCAATTTGAGGCTTTGTATGTATTTGTCCCTTCTATGTTGTTCCAGCCTCAGAACATCAGTTCTCTCATGTTCAATAAGATGTGGCGCAATCGAAAGCTACCTTGCGACCATGTCAAGGAACTATATCCGGCTTTCGAGTCACCCGGTGACTGTTGTGATACAGATGTCGTCGTCTGCAAGTTCTGCCTGATAGCAGTAAACGTTTTTGCATCTTCTCATTATCGTTGTGAGTACGTCGTTCTACGCTTTTTCTCTGAATTTCGGATAACAACTCAATAGCAAAAAGTAAACGAGGAAAAATTCCGAACTCTATAAAAAAAATAATAAAAAGAACTCTCAAAAACACCATTCTCAATATGCCAAAAATAAACTCTGAAAACACAGAACCCTAATAGATAAATGACTCCGAATTTTATGGAAATACTTGTAGATAAATGTGAAACAAAATATATACGACAGCAGCTTTATGGCCTTGCTTCAGTTTCGGACTATATATGCCCTTCAACGATCTATAAAGCGGGAGATGTTCTTCCTTGGTGCTCTTTTTGCTCCTGTCAACCTTCCAGCGATGTTGCGGCGTGACTGTGTAATGTGTATACTCCGTCTTCCCATTGTAAGCGGAAATATGTACTCGTGTAATCCAACATCTGCGTGTATGCTCAGGAAAATTACCGACATGTCGGTCAATTATCTTGCTTGAAATTCGGCACGTTCGGCAAAATTTGTGTCCGATAAAACAGGGACAGTGCATAGGCGAATGCAAAGACGAATGATATCACGCAGACCAGTGAAACCCTTTCTGACTTATGGGTATACTTGTGATGTGAATGAGGAAGGAGTAATTGACAGATAGAATGGCAAAGACGCAGGCGAGCTGAAAGACATCCATATTTAAAACCCTGAGTTTAAGGACCACAGAAGACAACACAACACGAATCTGTGTTTCAACACGAATCAAACGCAGCTGTGTTTGAGATTCGTGTTTTGTTGTCTTCTGTGTTTCCCAGCCTCAGGGCTTTGAATAAGGGGTAATTGACCCTGGTCCTAGCGAGGAAAATGCCGAGCATCGTATCAGCATTCTTGCCATAGCACCGCTAAAGTGAAGCGGTAGCGGTGGAAGTTGAGGACATCCTTATTTTACCTTGTAGTGTAATTGTCGTTACTAGGTGAGTACACTTTAGCCGGTGGTGACTGCTGCTCCAGACTCCCCAGCTTCCTCGTCGTCGTCTTCCTCATCCCCTCTCCACTTCTTCATCTTCCATAAGGCGGGTACACGACGTCCATTCCTGTCACAAGCCGGTACCAAAGAACACATCATCCCGATGTTTGTATATTGTACAGTGAATGAAAAACAGCGTGCATACCAACATACAAGGTAATCCAATTTACAATGCGTGGCACAGGTTGGTAATCTGAGCAAAGTCAGCGAACAGTTGGAGATATGGGCTCAGTCTGTCGACGTGAGCGAAATCAGTCCCTCTGCCCCCGCCATTGTACTCAATCTCGTAGACAACTAGGGGCACTTTTGGCAAGATGTGGTGTTGCCCTCCGAAGAGAGCCTTCTTTAGTACAATTGGCGCAGCCCTTAACACCATCACTTGGCCCTTTTTGGAAATGACGTTGCGGCGATGTTCGTCCAAGAATGGCGTCTGTTCCTCTTGTGCCCGCTTCACATATATTGAAGTCAACTTCCGAGAATAAACCTCAGCTGTTAGAAGGCGCCTATCTGTGTCCTGTTCGGTCCCTCGTTGTTCCACGCCATGCCGTACCTATGTCGTACCTCCGCTGTCAGCTTTTTCGCCAACTGCCACTTTTCGGTCTGTCTATTGGGAGAACGACATGCCGGCCGCAGACCAGGTAGATGACCGTTAGCCGAACCGTGGCAGGGAAGCCGGTGTTGTAGCAGAATACGCCGTATATATGATAGGACATCAGACCACTTCTTCGACGTCTGTCTCTGCCTCAAGCATCACAGTCGTGCCGTGTGGGGGCGCGCATTGTTGTGCTGCAGCAACGCACCACAGCTGAGCAAACCACGACGCTTTGACCTGATTGTGGTCTTCAAGTGCTTCTCCAGCAGGTCACACTATGATGCACTGCTTACAGTGAGTTCGAGCTATGTTAAACGTCACCTCGTGGCTCCTTTAAGGTATCGAGTAAGTTGTTTTGGTACCCACCTGGTGGATACTTCGTGGTACAGAATGTCATGAATGATATGGTGCGCCCAGCCGTGACTCACGTTAAATTTTTCAGCTACTTCATCGATGTTGACACGCCGGTTTCCGTGTATGAGCCGTTCGGTTCCAGAGATTGTGTCCGGCGTCGTCGAAGTGTGACCCCGGCAGGAATGAGGTACGTCAGTCAAACTTGACACTCCACTTCGGAACTTTTTTGTGCCACTTACACTCCTGTTGAAGCGACACACAGGTGTCTCCATACTGCTATAACATTTTGCGATGAATATTCGCGAGCTTTTAGCCCTCTGCACCCAAAAATCGGATCATCGAACGCTGTTCCTCCCTGGAGCATGCTGACAAAGTGGCGGCCACATTGAAAGTGATGTGGTCACGTGACATTTCCCGTCAAGCCGCCGGGCCGGCGTGCACGGCTTCCTCTGGTGTCGGGCCAAAACACATTTACAGCGCAACAGCCCATTTCACTTTTGTTGTGGCTAAATTGCGGTTACTTTTTAACTGCCTCATACTTATAAGCACCGCTGGGCAGTCGTGCTTCAAGATGATGGGACGCTCGATGGAATTCTGGATAGTCGTCGCTTCAATGTTGGTGACTGCCTTTGCTTCAACAAACTTTGTGATTCAGTGGATGGTGACAATGATGTGTCTGCATTGATGAGGTATCAAGCCCATCAGCGTGGAAGATCAGTGCTTACTTCCACAGACTGGACCAGTTCGAAGGGAGCAGACGGCGTACCTTCGTCCGCTGGCATAGGTCACAGCTCTGAACAACGTTATTGATGTCATTGTTACAGCAGGGATTTTCGTGACATGTCCCGATTTTGAAAAATGATAATAGTGTCTACCACGAGAATACATATTCCAAGCGGTTTGCACCTGGTTTTCATCAACTTCGTTGTCCCAAATTTGTGCTGAATGTCCCGGAAGATTACAGACTTTCTCTGAAATGTATCGTTATTTAGCACACACGCCTGTAGACAATGTGGTTGTTACCAGTTGATAATACTTTTGCATGGAGTTGCATGTGGGTACGTTCACCCAGACCTCTAAATGGTGATTATGACTTGGATGCGAAACGAGCACTCAAATTTTCGCCTCTCGTCTCTGGTAGAAATGGAGCGATCGTTCTCCGACTTTAAGAATCTGTTAACGGAGAAAAATCACACCCTGAGCAAAAAGGCGCTTGAAATGTGCCTGGCCATATCATTCAGCGTACGAGAATAGACTCGGTTTCGGTGATGCAAAACAAAAAATAATCTAAACCTAATAAAAACAGTTTGGACATATTCAGAGATGGGTACGTTGTCCCGAAAAGTGTCTCGATTTTTCAACGTTTCCTGGCCCGCTTTTGTCCCAATTTTAGTAATTTCTTTGTCCAGCGAGTCGCAGCTCTAGTCATTGTACATCTTCAACCAGAAATATTTTTCACGGACACGTTCTATCTCGCGGCAATTGCCCAGGTGACCATGGAATTTTTTGCTGTGGAACTCGTGTCGGATCGCAGACTGGTTGCTGCCTAGAAGACACAAACGATACCGTTTGTGAAGAGGGCTTTTTTGTAAAGGACGCCGTCGAACAAGACGTATATCTTGTTCTTCATCTCCTTTTTGGTACCAAGCTCCTCTGCATGAATGTCCAACTATCTCCTGCAGAAGGAATAACTCTGTTGTTGTTTTTTTGTTGTTTTTTTGTTGTTTCTTTTTTGTTTTTGTTTTTTAAATGTCCGATTATGTAACCCACAGTATCTCACAGGTTTGACACCACGGATGACATATTTTGTGTCGGACGCCGAAGGTAGAGTACGTGGCAGACCGTCTGACCCTTTTGTGAGATACTTTTTACCATCTTCGAGACTTTTGTACTATTCATTCGTACCAAGTCGTACCGTTGGAGCACCGACGACCATGCAACAAACAATTTTTTATTCCCTTTTTGTAGCGAAAAACCTAACATAGATCACGATAGTCTGTGACTACTTGGAATTTTCTCCGAACGAGGAATGGGTGCGACTGGTCGAGAACCCATTTAATGGCGAGCGCCTTTAACTCAGTGGGTGCACAGTTTTCCTCTGCGGGGCGAAGCAAGCGGCTCAGCTGGATGACCGACGAAAATCTCCGCTGCCGAACTGTTGCGGAAGAATCGTGCCGAGACCAAGGTGCGATGCGTGCGTGTGAACTTGTATTGTGAATCGAGAATCGTCGGGGAAATACTTCAGGACTAGAGGTTCGCACAGGGCTTCCTTCAGCTCGGTGAAGGCCCGATCCTGCTCGTCACTCTCTGGGAACGCCACATTCTTCCTCAGCGGTTGATGATGAGGACCCACGATTGCGCTGTGGTTAGGAATGAACTTCCTGACATGCGACGTCCAACCCAAGAAGGACTGAAGCTTTTGGAGACGTTGCGTGGAGCAGGGAACGAAGTTACTGCTTCGAGCTTTGCAAGGTCCAGTTGTTTCCCATTCCCTTGCACGATGTGGCCAAGGTACGCAACCGGTGAGCAACAGAAGTAGCAGTTCTTCGACTTGAACCTGAGGTGTACTTTGATGAAGCTGTCAAATACTTCCTGAATGTCTTCTATGTGCTACCGGAACGTCTTGTTATATAGCGTGCAGTCGTCCACGCATATACGAGGGGTGTTCAAGTCAAACCGGGACTTTTCATTTTCCGCAAAAGTAAAATGAACTTACAGGCGAGAAATTAGTTTCATTTTTCAACGTAATCTCCAGCCGCACTAATGTATTCGTCCCAGCGTTTCACGAGGGCTTGGATGCCAGCAGCGTAGAAATCCTTACCGGCGCGTAGCAGCCATGATCGGACCGCATTCTTGACCTCGTCGTCGCAGCTGAAGTGGCGGCCCCCAATGAACGAAGAGATGGAAATCACTGGGGGCGAGGTCTCGACTGTAAGGGGGATGTGGCAGCAACTCCCAGCCAAGTTCCTGTAAGGTGCGTGTCGTGAGATGCGCGGTATGCGGACGTGCATTGTCCTGTAGGAGGAGGACTCCTTTGGTGATGAGGCCCGGCCGCTTTTGCTTCAGCGCCTTATGCACATCCCTTAGAACCTGGCAGAAATATGCACTATTGATGGTCGTACCACTGGGCAGAAAATCAACATGAACAACGCCAGCCTTGTCCCAGAAAACCGTGGCCATGACCTTACCCGCAGACGGGGCGCTTCGGAACTTCTTGGGAGCTCGCCAGCCCGGATGCTTCCACTGTTTTGATGCGCGTTTAGACTCAGGAGTGAAATGGTGCACCCACGTTTCATCGCACGTGATGATCCGATCAGGGAACGGCTGTCCTTCAGTGTCGAAACGGTACCTTAGGAGATTTCCAGTCTTCTCTGCAGGTCAAACACGGAGAGCTGCTTCGGGACCCAACGGGCACACTTTCCGAAACTGGAGGTGTTCATGAATGATAGTGTTCAACGTCCCCACAGAAAGATCCGTCTTTCGAGCCAGTTCGAGACATGTTATCCGTCGGTCCTTGAGGATCAGGCACTCCACAAGTCGGATGTTCTCAGGAACTCTGACTCTGGGCTCTGAGTCGCCCCGGCCGGGATCGTCCTGCACTGATGTACGGCCCTCTCGGAGCCGTTTGCACCACTCAAACGCTTTGCTGCGGCTAAGTGTATCGTGGCCATACTGAGCCTTTAGTCTTCTGTGAATTTCAGATGACTTTACGCCTTCATTCACGAGAAACTTCATGACAATTCGCTGTTCGATGTGCGCGCTCACCTCGTTGTCGGCCATCTTGTCCAGCACGTGTCTTCTGTATTGCACAAACTTTGGACCACCACGTGGTGAATGCGGAGGCCTGTCGCGTGTGAAAATGACGAAAAAGAAGTAACGCGAGCCATTTGTACACTCAGGAGACAGAAAGTCCCGGTTTGACTTGAACACCCCTCGTATAACGGGGCTGTGGTACTTGATCTCAGAAATGACGTAGTCCACGCGGTCCGTTGACAGGTGAACGGCGTACCTTTGAATACAGAAGTCATCCAATACACTAATACGAGCATCATTGCGTTACGAAGGCCGTCTTCGGTGTACCATCAAGGTTCATCTGGATCTGATGAAATCCTGAGAGCAAATCGAAAGTGAAGAATAATTTGTTTCAACTCAAAGTAGCCAGGGCGTCATCAGTCCTAGGTATGCGTCGTTCGCTGTCAGGGCATTCAGCTTCTGGTAGTCAACACACGTCCTGGTGGTGCCATCTTTCATTTTTACCATGACAACAGGTGACGCGCAAGGACGTCTGGAAGGCTTGATAGTGTTGGCATCCAGCAGGTCTTTTATCACTGTTTTAATCAAGTTTCGCTGTGCCAGGGATAACGTCCTGGGACGTTGCGAAACTGGACGTTACATAGTGGTAGCCGAACTTACAGAGACCCAAGTCTGTGGGTTGCAAAGATAACTGCACTATCAAGTAGAAAAATCTTGACCGCCTCTACTACCCTGTTTGAGAGTGATGTTCCAACACGGCAGACGACATATTTGATCTTGACCCTCTGGTAGAATGAACGAACGAGCGGCTGAAGGTCGCATTAGTCTTTAGGAGATTCGAAACTGCGTGCTCTGTCGATCGACTCTATAGATCCTTTTCGCTCAGCTCAATCGCTTCAGCACACAGGACTCTACCAGAAAGGGCCACGTAGCCTCCCTCGCCTATCCTTGCTGGTCTAGGCGATACGTTAGTGAGGGGGACTTTAAACATGTCTTCTTTTGCCTCAACAAACGTGGGCTCTGTATCGAGAAGCTACCGACCATGGCGTGTCGGAAAATCGGTCACTTCGTACAGGTCGTGTTCGGAAGCTCTCCGATGATGATCAAAGCGAGTTTCAACGAACAACGAGGCACCGGTTCCGTGCATCTGGTGACGAACTGTTCGCGCCTGCTTTTTGCAGTTCAAGCGTATCTTGAGAACATCGAACTGACCCGGTGGAGAAGACGCCTTTGAGCTGGGTACAAAAAAATGGTGCTTCTGCTGAAACATCTTGGAAGGGGTAATGTCAGGCACAGGCACTGCGGCAATCTTAGACATCTCCTGGAGATCTGGTCGTAAATGTCTGTGCAAGTCGCCGGACAGACGCTATGGATGAACTGTCCTTCGACATCTCCGGGACCGTACTTTCCCTGTCGTACAGGAGAAACACGTTCGGGAACTCGACGAATGAAATGAATGCTGGATCGAAATAGCGACCCCTGGTCTTGCTGCATACAGCGGGTTCACACTCCGCATGCACAGAGCTTGGTTTAGCGTTTAGCGCGTGCGCAACATGAATGCGCTATTTCCTTGCGTAGGCAAGGCGATGGCGTACGTTAAAACTAAAACTTTCTATTGTCTCGGTGTCGTCCTTGGTATTTGCGTTGAGCGGGAGAGTCACCGACATCAACGTGTGTACGACACTTTCTGGATGAATGTCTGGGGAGTGCTCTGTGCTTTCGGGACCGGACAGCGCCGATTCCAGCCTATATCCAGGCGCTGGACGATGGGTGTCAGGAGCCCGAACATGAGGTCGTGTGTAGCTTGATGTACCCCGTGCGCATTAGAGCTGTCGTCATGTGCACGGATGGAGTAGGAAGTATAGAGTTTTAGGAATAAATTAGGTTCAGTGACCTTGAGCAAGACAGTTTCACTGTGAGGTACAGACCGTGGTACAGACCAGGGGAAGAATGTGCAGTTAGAAACATCTATTCGGCAGACATATTCGCGCTCTTTCATAGCATGTTCTACTCTGGAAGACACATATGCAGGTGGCGAGATGTACCGTGCAGTCTGCTTGTGGTAGACACTATAGACAAATTTCCGTCAGAAATTACTACGGCGATCAGACAGCAAATCCCAGCTCAGCATGGCCTTCATCCGCGTGACACTTTCCCCATATACGCAGGGGCGGATCTAGAGGGGGGGGGGTCCGGATATCCTGACCCCCTCCTCAATTTCTGCCTTGACATAGTGTTTAGTAATTGACCCTAGATCGCGTTTCTAGCATGCTGTCCATGGCTGGACCCCCTCCTCAGAAAAATCCTGGATCCGCCCCTGCATATACGTATAGGCAGCGGACAAGTGTGGAAGTAGTGGAAGACAGCATTGACTCGCTATGGGAGTGTGGAGTAAGTTTCAGAACCGACGTGGAATGAGTTTTGAAGGGTTTCTCGAGTTGGTTAAGTTCCGCCTAGAGAGTTTGCAAGTTGTATTTCAAGGAGCAATGTACGTTCAGCGAGGAGACATCGGCATGGGATCCTGAAGTACCGGTGTTGGCACGGATAATGCATTTGTTGCTCAAGGCGACTGCAAGCTGCAAGGTTTGGTGAAATATTTAGGCGTTATGTACGACCGCCTACTTTGTTTACCGGCGGAACTCGATGGGTCAGTAGAAACAGGAGGAATTATTTACGAATTTAGCAGAGCCTTTCCCCGTATTGGAGTTTACGAGTGAGTCCCCTGAGCGTTGCAACCTGCAATATTTGGACATTAAGGTCAGCTTCCACAACAAGCACACCTGCTGCATGCATAACATAAGAAGTGAAAGAGGTCTAATGCGGCGGCGGTTCCGGGCGATTCAAGCTTGTAAAAAGAGGCGTAGCAATGGCCTGCTTGAAGCAATCTCTTACTAAATCATGCAAACACAAGGTCAAAGAAAGCATTGCGAAGCATATCAATAAAATTAAAGCAAGCAGGTATCCGGACCAACTGATAGCCTCTACCGCAGAACAACTGCTCGGAGAGACCGCAGGGCACAATTTGGGAAGGGCAGGTATATAGAAGGAAAATAAGACGTGGTACGGGTGGCCGCTTCTTCTACTTCGCGCACACAAGTCGTCCCATAGAGACTGAATAAGATAGCGAAGAAATCTCACGTGTAGGTGTAGTGTACTCTGCTCCTAACGACTTTAAAAAAGGAGGGGGGGGGGGGGTAACGATCACGTGGAAAGTGATGGCAAAGTAGAAACGAGTAGTGACGTTTAGCACGCGCGCAGGTTTGTTAAATGCGTGCAAAATGTGGTTTGTATAGCCGCAATACTAAAGCTTACAAAGCCGCAGCTTATTAAATGAAAGGCTGCGTGAGCACAAGCTCAAGTGCGCGCAATGGATGGTCCCTAGTAATCTCGTTTTTCCTTTTTCCCGGGTGCGTTTGCACCACTACGTTTGAAGCAATCAAGATAATCGCTAAAGCAAGGAGAGGGAAATTCTTGAATTCTACTCTATAATTAGGGCCTGACTTTTTAGGGTTAAACCCGTATCCGCCCGATATTTACCCCCCGAACGAAATCTGTAAAATTAGGGTTTAACCCGAACCTACCCGAAAACATCCGGGTCGCGTGGCACACTCATAAGTGTGCATTAAGGTAAAGTTTGATAACATCGCTAAACATTACTTCAATGTTAAGACAAATTTTTATTAAACAAAAAAAATCACCCGAATACACCCGAATTCCTGACGACAGGATATGCTGTCACGGGATTTAACCAGAATACACCCGATATTTACCCCTCGAATTTGGCCAAAAATAAAACCCGAAAAAGTCAGGCCCTATCTATAATGTATACTTAAGTGCCGATATTGTATATACGTGAACGCACCATGGATATCGCTGGATCAGTTGGTAGCCAGCCAACCCTGCGCAATCAGACGCCAACGCGGAGGTACACATAACGTTCTGCTCTACACTCTTAGAATGATGATGGTGGTGGTGGTGCTGGTGAAAGCCAGCCATCATCCCGAATGACAACGTTCTCGTCCCTGATTTGTTCAAAACGGGAGGCGGGGCCTATTTTGTAGCCATAATGCCGTACATAATGGCTCCGCCTCCCGTTATCAACAAATCAGGAGCGAGAACGTTGTCATTGGGGATGATGGTTGACTAGCAGCCTGCTATGTGTGGTGAAGGCACGGCCCTATCAGATTCATATATACAAAAGGTGTGACAGCCAACAAGATAAAATCGCCGTTTAGAGCCGCAGAGTTCATAGCCCCTTTAACACCATCGATAAGACTCGGAAACACGGTGATCACAACTTAGATCTGCGCGGCAAGCACAGATATAGCGGAAGTATCGATTAAGCACATAGCAGAGCTAGTCGGTCTACGATTTTTGCTTACTCGCCTTCATTAAGGTTCTCTTGACTACGCGGTGTATAAATACCTCGAGTGTGGAAAGCGCAATCAAACAGTTGTATAGGGCGCTGCGCTCTGCCCTCGTCTCATTCATTCTGCATTTTACAGCGCCAGCTGTATAGTGGAGACTTTCCCGCGATCGCGTCGGTGTCGTCGGCATTCGCATGCTTTTCCCGGCAGTATATTTCGTTCGGAAACCCATAAATACTGCGCAGTGAAGTCGCGTGAGTAGGCTGCACGGTTACGGACATGGCTACAGCCAATCAAATCCGATGCCATCCGCACCTAGACCTTGAAGGCCGTCGATTCCACGAAGCCGAGTATTCAAGCCGACGCGACGAAACAAATGAGGGAATTACAAAAATTGAGTAACAGACGTATCCTCGTCAGTGGTACGAATGCTGGAATAAAGGGCGAGACACGTGTATGACAAAACGCCGATGCGTCACAACGCAAAGCATCTTGGGACGGTTCTGGCGATGTAAGTGGATGCAGCAGCTCTCTGCGACTGTGAGACCAACCTGCTGGGTTATCTTTGGCCCCGTCGGCAGCTTGTATAACGCGGAGCTGCTGACGTCACGGACCAAGCAGCCAATAATGTTGCACCTCTCATAGATATGCTAGATGTGCTGAGTCCGAGAAAAACAGGCACAAATCTCGTTCTGTGGTGTGGTGAAGAAGGCGAGAGATTAGAAATGAATTGTGATTGTTCACTGTATTTCCTTATGTGAGCAGATTTCGTTGCGTGAAATGAAGTGTAAGTGAAGTTAGCTCTGGCCACGCTGTTCTGGTGATACGAAGATCAGAGTGATATGGCGCAAGGATGTCGCCGCCCATGAGTCTGCGAATGCAGCATGCGACAAGTCGTCATGCGAAACCGTGCAACACGTCATGTATTTTGTCGTGCATGCGTCATATCAGGAGGGCAAGGACACGACATCGAAGAACAACAACTACATGAATGATTATGGGATGAGGTGATTCACCGCAACAATTGCGGTACCATACCTCAGTGCCTGTGGGTTAGTACATGAGTGGGATGACGATGAAAAAGATGAGGCACACACACTCGCACACACACACATGACAAACGCAAATGAGATATCACACGCGTGGGTGCGTCGTCACTGATGGGATAGTAGTTCATCCGGTCGGCTACCGGAGATGAAATGCTGTGAAGAACACATCTCCGCATTCATGGCAACAGCTCTGAGGTCACAGGAGTTCAAGCAGGTTAGAAGACGTCAGGAACACATAAAATGAGTGCAGGCATCGAAGAAGACAAGACCTGTTAGCAGGTAAACCCACTCATGCACCAATAAAAAGAGAAAAAAATCCCAAATAGGGTATCAGTTCTCGTAGTTGCAGAGGTTGGCGTGTCTCTCTGCACAATTCCTCCAAGGCAAGGCATCAGCTCGAAGCGACGCCGTTAGAATTGGAGTTGCAGGTATATGCCTTGCAGGCGTATCGAGTAGCCTACCAACCGCATCATGAACACAAATATCAAACGGGAAGCAGCGATAATACAGAAGGTAACGTGGCACTGGTTAGCAACAAGTCACGAGGTGGTGGTGGCGGCGGCGGGGCGCCTTGCCATTGTTGGCCTCACACACGTGGGGAGGGTCACGACTCTGAGATGAGATCACAAGGTGGCATGAAGATTAAGTTAATGAGCAGATGGGTTGACATCGTGATCAAAAAGAAACCGTTTGTGCAATGAGTAGTAACTTTAAACGCAGGTCAGAGTGTTTTCGCAAGGCCCGTTTTTTGAAGGAACAGGACTAGGCTGGAAGTTTTCCTGTATCTTTTGGCGAAACAGCCTCTAGGATATAAGACGTCCCACAACGTATCATTTTTGCAGCGCTAAATGTGTTTCTTCCGCACCTCGTGTGGCGCACAACGTGTGGCGCGGACGTGTTCGTTAGTTTCAGTTTGCTGACAGTGTCTGCAACTTGCGTTGCCCAGGGAGCCAATCTTGCGTAATTGCAATTTAGTCAATGTAGTTCGCAGCCCATAGACCATGGGTTGGGTGTTCCGGGGAAGTCCTTTTGTGGCAAGTTCTACTTGATGGTTTTGCAGCAGCCAAAACATCGAGTCACAGGAAAATATCGGACTATAGTCTATATGCTGCAGAACAGTTCTGGCGACTAACTGCGGCTAAGTGGTCTGGGGTAGCCAGTCTGACTTTGCCGCGACTTTAATCCCCCTCTTTTTTTCTTTTTTTTTTTTTTCCTATCACCTCACATCACATCCGGCACGCGGTCGGAAATGCCCAAGATCTGTGGCGAAGTTGCAGAGGCGATGAAGAAAGTAAGGTCTATTGTGACGCGTGACAGGCATGGGAGCGCAGGCTCGTAGGGTTCCAGGGAGGGAGAGACTATGTAAACAACGTGAATTGGCCGGGGCAGACCACAATTAGGGACGACACAGCAGCTCTGAGTGCCGCAACGTAGGCTGAGAACGCGTGCCCTGGCATTGGTTGCCATAATGTTCTGGAACCGCGAACACTGGGCTCTGGAGCATATAGGCACACGGGGCGGCCGGCACGTGAGAGATGTCAAGTTACAAGGATGGTCCGCGCGCTATGACATTCTGGAGGCATTATGGGCGTGGATTGTCGCCGCTTGTAGAGTACTCGGAGGACGAACCCTCTGTAATAGACATCTGAACTGGGTGGCAGTTGACGTTCAGGGCGTTCTGAATTTGGAGTACGATGGTGGTGTTCGTAGTCCGGGCCACCGTATGTGGAGGAGGTGGCGCCCTTCTGCATGAGCCCTACTCGGCAATGATGTAACGCCCAGGAATACCGGACGCGTTACGCGGAGCTCCTCAACCCGTGGCTGCTCTTACATATTTTTCAAGCTCACAAGGTTTCTAATTTTTGCTAACAGTCCATTTTCACGTACAAAAGCCAAAAGCCACGTACAGGATAAAAAGACCGAATAAATCGAACAAATCGAACGATGTGCCCCACTTAGTGTCTTCTATACAGTTAAAAGATACCACACAGATACTGGGGCTCTCATCTGCTTCACGTTTGAGGAGTTCTAACGACATCGTGTTCTCAAACACGTCTACAATTATACGCAACGACATATGATAAAAATATCTACTTTTTCGTATATAAGACCTTGGTGTTGCTAGAGGGCTCAAGCATACGAAATGTGGCCATGTTCTCTTGTTTTTTATTTTTTATTACTATTCTTTTTTTTTTTTTTTTTTTTTGACAGACCCCGCTAATGAGCCGCAATTGAATAAAAGAAGGTGTGGCGGATCATCTGGTCCTGCCACACAGACGAAAGCAACGATCATCCATTCGTCATGCACCCGCCCTTCACGCTCTAGCTGATGCAATAAAATATCTCCGTCGACGGTCTCACTTCTGTGTGGTCGCTCGGATTTCTAGCTGTCCAGTCGATGACCCAAACACCTTTCGACATTCCATAGCTATACGTCCCGTTGGAACACGAGACCATAGCCACCGTGGAGACGAGGCCCAAGCGGTCCCTTCTGGTAGGTGAACACCACCTACCTGAGGCTTCCAGCATTTTCGACGAACGAGCGATCATTATGGCACGTTAACAAGACAACCAAGCAACAGAGCAAGTTTCACCACGTCCTCAACCATGGTGAACGAAGTTCGCGACGTCGTTGTCAACAAACCGGAAACCGAAGCTTACGACAAAACAAAGGAGCAACTCAGTGATCCAACGACAGCGCAGCCAACACCTACCAACCACAATACGACGAACAACGCCAAACATGCCCATGTCAGACAACGCTAGCCAGAACGGGGCGGACAACGTCAACACCGTAATGTCCATTGGAAGGTCGCTCTTACACAGATGCCTATGACTGGGCATCGGAATACCTGATGACGACGACCATCTATATTCTACATGCACGGGCCCATTGCGCACTAGTTGATGCAATAAAATATCTTAATTCTCTTACGTGGACGCAGTTATCCACGAAGGTAAAACTTGCATCCACACTCCAGCGGAGTGCGTATCTTGTGTACCATTTTAAACACCTTTGTTGTAGCACTTGGACTATTGTAGCACTGTTTACGTCACGAGACAATTACTGTGCTCACGAGCGACACCACAGGGGTGATCACGCCTGTGGGTTCGTTATTGATTGTGCACGGGCATCGCAGTACACCATTCCCAATATTTGACGTCCACATGGGGACGGCGACTTCTCTGTTGCGACCTTTCTTGGGTTCAAGCCCGCTATCTTTGGATCAGTGAGCGCGTTTATCAGCCGATCCACCGAGGATGGTGCAATACAACAGCGAATAGAACAATATTTAGGGCAAATTTCTACGCACAGTAATGAAGAGGAGATGTAACGATTAGCAACGCGGGGTTTACATACAAAAATAATGATGTTGATGAGGTACCTCGGAAAACGCCATTCCAATCACGTCCTGCTCCCGAAAATGAGACGAGAAATTAGAAACATGTCTGCGACGCCCTCGTGGTCATTACCTGAAGGAAGAAGAAACGCTTAATCTTCGCATGCAGGCAGAGGCCGTCCTGAGGCCAACTTCGTCCTGGGGCAAGTTGACCGTGAAGCCTCTCTCCCCTCCCCCCTTCCCGGAAACACTGTCTGAAAACAGACTTGTACGTATCTTGAGTACGTACTCAAAATACAGTATTTTAAATACTTTTTCCGGTATTTTGGTACTCTACTCAATACTTTTTGCGACAAGTATTTTTAATGTATTTAAAATACTTTTTCGGTATTTGCTACTCAGTACTCAAAATACTTTCCTTCCTCGTCAAGCCATATCCAGCACGCTTCCCGCCGTGCCGAGATTTTCAGCTCACTGGAATTTAACCCCCTTTTTCTTCTTTCTCTTTTTTTCGGGAATTCGCGAATCTGTCATTTATCCACTTGTACAATAGGCTGGTCCCAAGCCTGGCCTTGCTTGTCAATAGCCAACTTCGTCCGAAAACCGTTCCTATTCATATTGCCAGGTGAATCAACAGGGGATTAGGTACAAGATAATCCCGGCATTTATTTCCTTGGTCATCAAAGCAATAAACACGTGCCAGAGGTTGAAAGACTCGAACCGACATACAGGAGGGATTACGAAGTTTTGGGTCAGAACATATCAACAACGTTTATTTGGGTTCACCAAAGTTCACCAAGCCTTACTTGACACCAAGACGTTGCAAATGAAGATATGCATGGCTGATGAAGTTTATTCCTTTCATTTGTAAGACCACGTTCAGAATACGCGTTTCACTTACTGCTAATACTAAAGTACTTTAAAGAGTATCTTAAACACTTCTTAGAGTATTTAGTACTCTACTCAAATTACTTTCAGTTTTGAGTATTTTGTACTCTATTTTAAATACTTTTTCCGTAGAGTATTTAGTATCTGATTTTAAATACTTTTGCGCAGTATTTTGTACAAGTCTGTCTGAATAATAACCAGAAAAAAATTGGCGGGGAATTTACGTACGTCCTCTCCATTTTTAGAATTTTTATGCTGAAATACCCCGCACTTCTCTATATTTAAATGTTCTGCACTTCAGAGAAAGCACTTCATTTAGAAGAATTCTGACTGAAAAAAACGAAGTGAAATGATGAAAAGTGAATTACAAAACTTCTATTCTGTTCAGGATATTTAATGTGCCAAAGCACACTTGCGCAGTACAATTTTAATACAATTCTACATTATATAGCAAAAATTATCTAGGCTCCCGTTTTTTTTTTCGGTTTTTTTCGACACCACTGGGGCGTCTGTCCCTCTCGGCACCGCCCTCGGTTCGGCTCTGTATCAAGGTAATGCCGATTCGGTAAATAGCACTCTGTACGAAACTTATTCCGAAGTTTGTCTTTCGAGAATATAACAAAATCGTACAAACAAAGAGCTTGAATATCAGTCCGAGAAAAAGTATTGCTGCTTTATACTGTACACCTGCTCAAAGTATCGGATTATGCTTTTGTAGATGGGTATCTCAGCTGAAATACAGTGTATCTGCGCTAACTGTGATCAGCGTTTTTTAAACATAGGGATTTTTTTTTTTTTTTTTCACACTGCATCACGAAACAGACCAAAAGAATACCACTAAACTCTACTCCCCATTATCATGAACTCATGAAGTGAAGACGAAGTTCTGTGCAAAAGAGGACATGAAGGGACAAAGCATCGAAGCACGATGGAAGCGCAAACTTATTTTAGTGAGGTCCTTGTCTTCCTCGTGTAATATCAAAATGGCGTCAAAATTTCTACTACTGTATTGCCGTAGAAATACGGCAAGTTTTGTGTTTTACCTTCTGCAAGTCTTTTCCTCAGCGTCGCCTTCAAAGGCTGCTGCAAAGGACATTTCCTCAAAGTACATGATGATGTAAATATCATATTCATCTACACCCCGTCGCGGCGCACCACTGGGAACGAACCGCTATATTTCGGCCCGGACCCACTCTTTACCCCGATCGGAATCGCCGAAGTCCGTTACAGTTTAAAAAGAATAGCGGTTGACGAAAATGTATCAGCAGATTGGGACTCACATCTACGCACTTTGATTACCGGTACAGCCTAAACTGGCAACAACTAGAAAATCGCACCTACCAGATATCAGAACCTCCCGCGAGTTCATTCGACTATAAATTACAGACATCTCAACACACAGTGCACAGTTTATGCGCGTGCCGTATACGTCAACAGAAGGTTGATAGAGTCTGCTTGCTTCTTGAAGTACATTGCCCGATGTGCTGAAGCACATTCGCTGTTTTTTGCTTTGCCCCTTCGCACGACATTCTGTAAACACGAACCAGCTTTTCTCTGGGTTTGAGGACCCTATTTCTTCAGAGCGGACCCCATTTCTTGAACGGCGAGGTCATCCCTCTTCTTCGCTGAGCATTCGGAGCTTGCGGAGGCTATTTTCTGTCCGTTCATCTTCTGTTCTTCGGTGAAGGCAAACGGCGTCCTAATAAAGGCCCGCGAAGTAGACTCAAGGCCCGACACATGACCCGGAGTCAAGAGCTGCGAGAGGGCCAAGTCCGACCCATGTCAATCTCAAATGCGCACAATATGTCAAGATTTTGAAATAAATTTTTAAGTTTAATGTATTGTAAAATTTACGGCAGCAAATATACTCCGCCCCTATCAAAACGTAGCCTGCACTCCTAGAAAAAAGGGTGGATCAGTTACACCTTTTAGGAGGTAATATTTGTCACATATGTTGTGCCTAAAAGGATGCAAAGTTCTACCTGCTACCTCACTCTCTGCCACGAATGATAGGGTTACCGCTTCTGATTCGGTGAACGAGGGTGGCGTAGGCCTTTTTGTAGCAATTTGGGTATATGATAATTGCTTTTACCACCATTTTACACCCTTTATTAGACGCTATGTGGATCTGGGTGGTAACTACAGAAGTTACCACCCTTTATACCCTTTTTTTCTTAGAGTGTGGGTGCGTTTAAAAAATTGTTAATGTGGGGGAAACAATAACATTACAAGAGCATCTTCAAGCACACACACACAAAAACAGGGGGTCACTTGAATCTGACTGCGATATTTTCTCTCCTCCTCAACCTGAAAGCGTCTTGAACAGGAAAACTGTTCACATTACTGCCCTGATTGATTGATTGATTTGTAAAAGAAAGAAATGAAACTAAATGAAATGAACAAAAAGGAACTACGTATATAGCATTGAAACAGTATCTTCGGTGATTTGTAAATGAAAAAAAAAAGACACTAAATGAAATGAAGAAGAAGAAACTACGTATATATCATTGAAACAGTATCTTCAGTAAGTAACAATAGATATATCCAATTCACTACATTACGCGATTTTGAATGAACTTGTCCAACTGCTATTGATTTCGCGGTTACTTCACTGACTCGTGGCGGTGATGGTGAAAGGGCTCGCCGTTGTCGGCCTCACAGAGGTGGGCAACGTCACGACTGACGCCCTGAGGGAATGTGCGTCCTGGGCCGACTTCTAAGGGAACTGTGCCGACATATGTCTGAAACCGTCTGAGGAAAACGGAGGAAAACCCCAGCCAGCAGCGGGATTCGAACCCGGGTACCTCCCAGTCTCGACATATCATGGCCAGCACGCTAACCACTGAGCCACGCGAGCTGGTTAGCTCGTAAATAAAGGATATCCGAAAAATATTAAAGCGAAGACTCACGCATCAAATGATTCGCCCAGGGGAAATAATTTCGCCTCCAACACTGCGTTTCCAACGTTGCTCCTCGGCGTGTTAAACGAATTTCAATCGCGTCATTTAGGCGGGGAAAAAAGTTCGAGATGAAAGAAACATGTTCTCGGCCGCCGGCCGGAGCGACGCACTCTGCGTATCAGAGGCGAGTTGTACCGCTCCAGGAGAAGTTCGTCTCGAGCTGCTCGTCACGTTTTTCCAATTTGGAAAATTAATTACCATTCCTGAGGCCCGCTATTATACATAATTCAGAACAGCAGCTGCGGATCTGCAAGAAATCGAAGCACTCGGAATTCGAGCACCTATGTTGGAGGTGTATTAATACGACCTCGGCCCTCTGTGGAAGATAGGAAAGCGATGCATTTTGGCGGAAGAAAAAATAAATTGGGTTCCCCTAGCCATTAAGCTATAATGCAGAAGAGTGAGCATGCACAAGATTCAGGAACGTAAAGGTGGTAAATAATAAGAATGCGACGCACAAACGAGCGAAAATTTGGAATATTGTGATCGGAATTGTCGGGGAACTAGTGCCTAATGTCAGCTGTCGGTTATCTAAATGAGCGCCCACAAACAGTATTCAATTGGTTGATTGATTGAAAAATAAAGCATATGGAGATGTGAGCCCCGACAAAAACAGTATTTGAGCCAGAAGCGAAATAACGCTGCACGAAATAAGCAACTTGCCATTCCCGTGTACAGAAACTCTTCTCCTATTTTTAGTGAGTTAGCTTGCTTGCTTGTTTGTTTGTTTGTAAGGAAAAAAATAGGAGAACTTGAACTCATCTCCCGATTTGTTCTGACACTCTTAACATAAATTCTCCCCCCCCCCCCAACCCCACACCCTCAAAAATACTTCTCATGTGCTCTACTCTCAAGTTCGCTATTCACTATTCATATGTTCGCTATTTTGAGTATTTACTGGCATTCCTATTTACCCTATTGTATTGCGAGGGTGTATTAGTCAAACGAGGGTAGCGAAGGTATACTGGCGTTTTTATAAACTAAATATATCATATCATATAACTCAAAACAAGTTGTTGTTGGGACCCCTCTCAGTTCTATAGGTAGAGCCATCTCTCATTGTTTTAGATTAGAGATGCGGGGGAGGGGGGAGGACTGAAAAATTGGCGAATGAAAGCGTTTCCTTTCTTCCTCTTTTCGTTCTTTTTTTTTTCCTTAGCATCGAAAGAACTGTGTAGAATTTCCATGTTCAAAAATAAAAAATACAAAGCTTTGACAAAATATAACGAGACCGGCATTGCCTGTTTAGTCATTCTAGTCAACTATTTCACTTATTATTTTAACATGAGTTGCTCTGTTGTACCCTATATTTCGCATTTTTGAGCTAGATCAACTAAAACTATCCCACTTGTCATTTGGGCGATTCCACACGAAATTACCTGCTCGGCCCTCGCAAAACTATCGCGAATTTTTACGAAAATTTTTTTAGCAGTCCCTAATAGTGCAAAACGACACACCACGAAACATTTCTTCCCAAATCTCAATGTGGCGGGTGCTACACACGAGCAAAGTTCGCAGCGCTGGCGAAAACCGTGCCTGGCGTGAAGGGCAGCTGCGGCTCATAGAAAGCACCTAGAACTGCGCGGTTTTCTTTTGCGTATAGAGGAAACCATGCTTTACACAGCGTTCAAATCCCGGTTGTCGTGCTGTAATCGGTGCTGGTATACAAAGGCCGGAAGTTTCGCAATTTTTCTCCTACTTCGCAATTTTTTTGTGGAAAATCAAACCATTAAATTTTAATGAATATTTTTCCCTGACAAGGCCTCGTGGAATACTTCAACAGGAAAAATAGCAAGACACGTAACTCTTGTAGTCATTGCAGGAAAAAAAGAGGAAGTATGCGATTTTTCAAAAATTCGCTACAATCGAGCGTAAAACACGCAATGAAGAGGTCGGAAGAGACGCCTGAAACCAACGCAGTTTTATAGAACGAGCCTTCCTCCACAACATATTAAACAATCTCGAGGGTGTTTTTTCGTATACGGGAGAAATTAATTTTTTTTGTAATAGAGGGTATTACGGCCACACTGACCCACGTTGCATGTATCCGGTGGGGTGCTATATTTGTTTCTTGGGCTCCCGTTTTAATTCTTCGTATTTCCGTTTTTTTTTTTTTTTTTTTTTTTCTGGTTGGTTTTCAATATGACAGCCACCCGGACCAACGGAACATGGCTCCAGTTGAGCGCTGTGGAGTTCCAATTCACCAGTATGAATATTATAGGCGCGTAGATGCAGGTTCAGTTGATGAAAGTTTCCTTTAACTGTCACATTTAAATGCGGAACAATTCAGCAAAAATATTAACCACGAAAAGTCTAACAAATTATAACGCTAGAGGAAAAGACGAACGTGCAAAAAAAGTCATTTACATGGCAGTACTGGAAACGACGGGATCTCGTGGTGGTGGTTCATCGTCCATGCTGTCCTAGGTTCCAGTGAGGCTCACAGCTATATAACGCCTTGCACCACTCGCGTATGGAAGCGTATACACGCGCATACCCGCAAGAAACTTCTGGGTTCGGATGAAATATGGACGCTTGTTGTGATCTGCGGATCGGACGTGGATGGCGCCGGATCAGGAGCGGGTCAGACTCGGATAAACCGCGAGATTGCGCCATCAGTTTGCTTCACACTAGGTACAGAAGATAGAGTACAAGGTGTACGAAAGCCGCTCGCGCATCTGAGAGAGATCTCTGGCTCTGGCGTCTCGACTCGAGGTGCGCATTCGACGCCGATCTTGCGTTTCACTTGCAATAAACTCTACTTATCCCGTTTGGTGCAAAGTGTTGCTGTGCTTGGTGCCGTATAATCTTTCGTGGAAGCTAAATCTGTACTTGCTGTCGTGTATCCTTTGGTAGCATCATGGACGCTCAGGACCTGCCCTCGCTACAAAAGCTATGCCGCTCCGGGTTTTCAGTCGGAACGAGAGAGAGGAAGTCACCCGTGTGGATGAAGTTTGGTGACAGCTTTTTTTGTTGCCCTCCCCCCCCTTTTTTTTTTTTTTGCTGTTTTGTGCTGACGGGAAATAACGTTTATTTCCTGGAAAGTTGGCCTGATATATCGAGCATAGAAACTGAACTATTGCTGCGTGCCGTGGGAGACGCGGATTTTTCGGATAGGATGCGGACGTGAAAAAGCTCATCCGCGCATGGCTTTAGCTCACACGACAAAAAGTATTCCTTAGACCTGCCCATCACTGCTAATCCCCAATCTCCGTTGCCGGCACCGTGCACACCGGAAACAATGCCATAAACTTAACCACCCAGGATTGCAATACGCGTGTTATGCTACAGAAGCAAAGGCTATGGTAACCTTGCAGAAGTCTGTGCCACACCATATTGCTTGCTCATTAAAACTCAACCAGACCAGAGCAAAATTGAAAATAACAAGAATTAAAACAGGAGCCCAAGAAACAAATATAGCACCCCACTGGACACATGCAACATGGGTCACTGTGGTAGTAATACCCTCTACTACAAAAAAATTTCTCCTGTATACAAAAAAACACTCTCGAGATTTTTTAATATGTTGCAGAGGAAGGCTCGTTCTATAAAACTGGGTTGGTTTCAGGCGTCTCTTCCGACTTCTTCATTGCGTGTTTTACGCTCGATTGTAGCGAATTTTGGAAAAATCGCATACTTCCTCTTTTTTCCCTGCAATGACTATGAAAGTTACGTGTCTGACGCTTTTTCCTGTTGAAGTATTCCTTGGGGCCTTGGCAGGAAAAAAATATTCATTAAAATTTAATGGTTTGATTTTCCACAAAAAAATCGCGAAGTAGGAGGAAAATTGCGAAACTTCCGGCCTTTGTATACCTGCACCGATTACAGCACGACAACCGGGATTTGGACGCTGTGTAGAGCATAGCTTCCTCTATACGCAAAAGATAACGGCAGGCTTTCTATGAGCCGCAGTTGCCGTTCACGCCAGGCACGGTTTTCGCCAGCACTGCGAACGTTGCTCGTGTGTAGCACCCGCCACATTGAGATTTGGGAAGAAATGTTTCGTGGTGTGTCGTTTTGCACTATTAGGGACTGCTAAAAAAATTTTCGTAAAAATTTGGGATTGTTTTGTGGGGGCCGAGCAGGTCCGCTGGATCATTTCGCGTGGAATCGCCCATTTATATGATGAACTCTTTTACTCTAAAGTCACATTATAACGTACCTTATAAGCTGTACTCTATGAATATAAGATACGTCAGTGAATTTTCCCTACTGCACTATATAAGGTACAGGTCTCAACAAACTCGACCACCTCATATAAGGTGCAAGGCAATTTATACAGTGTGCGTGTGTGTGTGCAAGGCGAGGAAAGAAATGTCTGTGCCGTCATATCAGATGTTAACTCCAGGTGGACTGCTCTTATCACTGCACATGAGAACACAGCGATTTACGCCTTTCTGTCAGAGTTCGATGACACGCAGTAGTAAAGCGGGCCACAAAAGTCACCTCCGACGACGTTTCGGCGTGGTTTCGGTTATCCGACCTCGGTAACAGTGCGAGAGGAGCAGACTCCGGACGCAAGCGTCTTCGACGGCACGGCAAGCAAGTATTCAATATCCGCCTCACTGTCCGACGTCCTTTCAGGATCCAGAACCTGGAACGGAGTTCGAGTAAGGTCAGCTGTACTCCTCCATGAAGAAGGCGGACATGCGTTGCTTCTGTCAAGAGCTCCGTGAACCGGTGGTTGCACGGTAGTAATATATAGGGTGCTTCAATTCCTCCGGCTCTTCATGGGCCTGCAGGCGTCCACCTACATACCAAGCAAACCTTTCTGGTCTCGGAATGGCCGTAAACTCAGAATAGTGGAGGCTGACTCGACTGATTTGTCCGACTTGCAACGTAGCGACTTCTGAATGAAACGCAGAACGTTCAACAAGTCGTATCCAGTACAACTCCGCCTCACATAACACAGAGGCCGTTAGCCTTCCCGAGTAGGACGTGGTGGGGAGTGAAGAAATTCTGAAGGAACCTCGTGATCCAGGCAGGGACTAGTATAGGAGTTTAGAGAGGCGTCCGTAGAATGAGGAGACGCCGACAAGCTTGAGTTTGGGCAGACAAATCGAGACAGACCAGGGGTGAACCCTTTCCCCAGTCGTCGTGCTTTTGTCTAGGGCAGACATCTGTAGGCCAGTCCACCTCTGGGTTGGTCAACCAAGTAGTAAGGTCCCGTCCACCGAATGGCTTTTCGGGAAACAAAAACGCTGCCTCTCCACGGGTAAGTAAGCCCGCTGGATTATCCTGGCTTCGGCAATGGTACCAGTGGAATCCTCTTGTTAAGCGACGAATCTCAGACGAGCGTTTTCGTACGAATGCCTCCCAACGGTCAGCGTCATCACATATCCAGTGCAATACGATTGCAGAGTCCGCTCAGTCATCTTCATTAAAATAAAGTTTTTGATGTTGTTTACCCTATAAAACAGTACCTCTTATACGCGCAGCTGGGTAATGGCGATATGAAAAAAAAAAAAAAACAAGAATGGGGATGTGAGTCACGACGAACTTACGCTGTAGCGCAACTTGTTTGGCCTTTGTTGCGTCCTTTCTGCTATATCAGTTGTTCAGATATTACCCAAATAGATCGGGGCATTTAGGTAATGCACGAATGCACCGAGTAGAACCGACTGTTGATTTGGCTCTGCTGATTCAATGACAATACGACCAGCGGCATGGTGGTATAGTCAAGGTCGTGCTGAAGACTGGGGGGTGGTGGGTTCGAATCCTACCACCGGCTGTGCTGTCTGAGGTTATCCCTGGGTTTACCGAAGACTTTCAGACGAATGCCGGCATAGTTGCCCCCGAAGTCGGCCCTGGATGCATATGAACCCCTCTGTCCCCCCCTTCTTCCTGCTGTCCTCTCTCCGTCTGTCCACGTCTGTACGCCGCTCATAGCCACAGTTGCTTCGCGACGCTAACATGGAATCAATTTCGATCGAATTCAATGACAATACGAATCTTTTCTCTTTCGATGTAATTTTGGTTCGATTAAAAAATCAGAAAACGTTTGGGAACATTCACATGGTGATTCCGCTACATTTTGGGTTGCAACAGTCTGAAGTGTCAACTTTGTCGTTGTAGTGGATCTTTCCGGTTTGTATTCGATAAACGAAGTAGTCAGTTGTTTATACTGCGATAGCGTTATGTTCTAAAATCTATTTCCTTTAGTTGTGTGTTCCGCAGAATGCTAGAAAAAAAGCGAATGCACGAAAACAAATATAATCGGCAAGCCTGTTCCTGGAGGAGTTCGACACCTTCCTTTCTCTTGTTTTTCTCCTTATGTTTGTGTATCTTTCGACGACTGGAGCACATGGTAACGGTATCGTATACGGTTCATTGTGAGAAAAAAAAAGTATTAATAAGCTACAATAGTGGGCTATTGCACATTTTCTATACTTTCTGCTCTATGCTTTGTAAGGTATAGAAAAAGGTACAGAGTGTCAACTCATACCTCCAACCCCGCACAAGGGTATAAGAGAGGCATAAATCAGGGCTGAAGTAACATATGTATACCTCATCACACCGTCTATACCCCGTTTATACCATGTGTATAAGGTATAGATCACCAAGGCTCGATAGCTGACTTCTTTGTTTTGTATACCTTTACTTAATTGCGCAACGTGTTGCACCGCATTGTTATTATTATTATTTTGTTTTTTTGGAAAGACCAATACAGTGGCATCTTAATCAACAGGGTGAGTTATTTATAGCAGCGTATTATCTGTACATGAGAAGAAGCGAATCTAGGCGTCCTCGCTCGTCAAGTCACTTCTCGGGTGAAGGGCTCTTTCACACGACCTTTTTTGGCGTCCGTTTGCTTCAAAAATAGAGGCTATGGGCAGTCGAGCAGGTTCCAATGGGTCCGTTTTGCCTTCGTTATAAACACAGACGCGAAAAACGTTCGTGTGAAACAGGCCGAAGGGTGACATATTTGCGAAGCCGTGGTGTATCATATCAGTATATGTTTTTCAGCCGATGCCAAACTCTCCCTTGGACAGTCACGGAACAGTATTGTAAGCGGTAGTGCTCCTCGAAACAGTTTTCCTAAAGGCTCTCCCACATTTTCCCTCGAGTCACACGAGCTTTCCATTCCGATTGACAACACCCATGTTTTGTGAACGAGTATTTTGAGCTGCGTGTCAGAATATTTTGTCCTCTTTTTCCCTCTCGTGGTTATTGTTCTTATAAGAGACATATTTTTATAGTTCTTTTTTTTAATTTATTGCAAACTGGTTTCCACTCTGGTGTACGTTTGCGGAGGTATAGTTAATACACCACTGAGGCTTAAATTCTAGACCCCCCCCCCCCCCCCACACACACACACATTAAGGCATAAGCCATTTACACCTTTCCTGATCCTGAAGGTATTAAATATAAAATTATAAGCGTATATACATTTCCAGCGTGCTGAAGTGTGCATCAAACACTTGAACAGCCTTTAATCTCCTGTACCGCTGAACACGCATATACCCAATTAGCAATGTACCAGTCAAAATGTACTTCGTGTGGGAGAGACTTACTGGACGAATTTCACAGGTACTATACAACAAGCACAACACACACACAAGATCAACGATACAGGACGATGCAAAATGCAGCTATTAACAAATGAGAGGCAATGAATGATAAATGATCATGGATGGGGGAAAAATATGGATGGGGAAAAAATGTACTTTAGTGTTCCTTACGTAAGGTGCCTTACGTACAGCGTACAGGATAAGGAGTGTCACTTATATACGCTGTACCTTATTATCTGTGTACCTGATATAAGCGTACCTTATAAGGGCTGTACCTTATAAGATTTCCTGTACCGTATAGAATAAAAGGTACAGCTTTGCAAAGTTGTATCTCTTAAAAGGGCTTTTTAAAGAGGTACAGCGTTTAGAGTGTACTATATGAATCTTAGTCGCTGAACAATGAAAAGTTAGTTTATCTCCACATTTTTTTAAAAATATTCTTTAAAAAGTATGATAAAGCCGTTCTTTACTTCAGTAAGTCAAAATCAGGATTGTACAAGTTAAAAAACTATTGAAGTTAAGTTACTGAGTACCAGGCGAAAAAGTAACTGAGTATATAGAGTATACTAAATGTACTCAACCGCAAAAAAAGTATTTGGGTAGAGTACTAAATACTCATAAAAGTAACTCGTTATGTTCAAGATATTATCAAGTTACAATTTGTGAAATCTACTGTCAAACAAATACAAACAAACTGAATATAAAAATGGATCCCCCCTGTCCCCTATTCCTTCCTGCTGTCCTCTCTCCACCTGTCCACGTCTGTACGCCGCTCATAGCCACAGTTGCTTCGCGGCGCTACCACGGAATTAAAAAAAAATATATATAAAAAACGGATACCCGTTCGGATACTCTTGTTTTCCCTCGATATCTTCTTGGTGCACGCTCTCTTCCGCGGACACTTTGCCCGATAATGTCGCTCGCGCGTCTTTTTTATTCATATTTTAAGTCTTTTTTATATACAGGGTGTTTGCTCTAACGTGTCCAGAAATTTTATTTAAAGCGAGCGATAAAAGAGCAACGAGCGCCACTTTTCAGCTACTTGACCAAGAAACAGGTGCTACTAGTGAAGCGGTACCTGTTTCTTACTCAAGTAGCAGGAAAAGTACCACTTGCTTTTCTTTTATCGCTCGCTTTAAATATATTTTCTGGACAGGTTAGAGCAAATACCCTGTATATATTCCCCGTTAGCACCGTGAAAGGGGATATATTTATTAGAACAAAGAAAAAAATGGAGGAAAGGTGAAGGGACCGTGGCTATATAAGAGGTGTACAGACATGGACAGGTGGAGAGAGGGCAACAGGAAAAGCTGGGCCGGAAACTGTTTGGAAAGTGTACCGTAAAACAGAGGGAAATCCTGAGACAGCTTGCACAGCCTCATCGGGTTGCACCACCTCCCATTCTTCATCTTGGAGTCATCATCAACGAGCCGACGCTGTATATTCACTCGGCCATGCCGCTATAGAGCACTTACGTATAGTATGTGCTATTGTTATGAGAAGAGATGATTCTTCTGTAACCCGATAGCGTTGTTAATACCGAACTGTTTCTCTGCCCGATATGGCGGCATGCTGCTCGGACGCGTCATTCGTCCTGGGCCGACTTCACGGGGAATTGTGCCGACATGCGAGGGTATATGGAAAGCACGCAGAAAGCACAGCCGGTACCGGGACCACGCATCCGAGTCACCTCCAGTTCTGTAACAGTATCGCGCGTCCAACAAAAGCTACAGATTGGATTGTTGACATAATGTAAGTGTAGCACTCTTCCCCCTTCCCCGTGACTATTTAAGAAGAATAGTTCGTGAATAAAGGAACGTTGGTAGTGGACCCTTGTGGAGCTCTCGCATGTGTGGTTGTGTGTCAACTCCTGAAGATATGAAACTACAAATTGGGATCATGAAGCCATGGCGTGCACTTTAAACGCTGCACCAGTGATCGAAATGACACCATTATCACCATTAATGTGGTAGTTTGTGGGGGAAGGTTTCAGGAGAGCCCACCTCACTGATATCTGACCGAGTGAAGTGGATGACAAATCTCCAGACGTTCAGAAGCAGACATATGTAGGGACCTCAAATTAGACCGGCCTCACTTGGCAGCACATACAAATGGTCTCTAGAAAGCTTCAAACCGTGCCAGCGGCGTTAATTTTCCTCTTGACGTACCAGACGCCATAACCAACTCCAACTGTCGCTGGGAAGTAACGGTGCATGGCCTGCGCTGGTCTACATGCATGTACCTATAACAGCGAAATAACTCAGGAATCAAAACCTGTGGCGATGTAAGATAAAAAGTGACCACACATACGTTTCGGGTGTGGTCCACAGAGCCGTTCAAACATACCACTACATGCGTGCATTTGTCGTCGGGGCGAAGGAATTAAAGATAAATGTAATGGCCTTCGTTAAAGTATATATCGAAAGAGGAAGCCGGAAGAGTTCTGGCAGGACAGGTTCACTCGAGTGTTCAAGGAGGAGGAAGTGGGTGGAGATGCTGGTTAGTCCACTCCAATAGTGGTGGGATGTGGATGCGCAATATTTCGTACGTACGTACTGCGCAATATGTATACGCTCTGCTGAGAGTCCTTCACACGTGTGCGATGGAGAACTCGAGGAAGAGTTTCAATTTCCACGTGAATTGTAAATGATTAGTAAATGAGTAGAATTGTAATCTTGTATATGTAGTGTATCTTCTCTTCTCTCCTTCTAAGTACGATCGTTGTGGTCGTATGCACCTATTCCAGTGTCCACTGACGAAAATACCTCGATAGTTACTTTTACAAAATACTTGCCTCTTCGCGTTGGCTCGAATACCTTCATCGAATCGTCGACTTGCCATTGTATTCCTCAGTTGCCGGCCACAAGCAAGACCGAGGACGTGAAGTTTGGGCTGTTTTTTGGAATCGTTCACGGAGGTGGACGAAAACTGACGCACACGACCGTATACATAAGTAGGTCTGCACCGCTGTCAGGATTGTGGGGAGCTGACTTTGCAAACACACGTCTCATTTGGAAATCTGCAATTCGGCTTTTGTAGCACTTACCGAATAGTATCCTAGCACCATCTTTAACCTCTCCGATTGTAAAACGTTGGTGCGCAAATATAGTTTCTCGCACACGTGCCACAGTCTCCCCTGTGGAAGACCTGCCTGGGTCTTGGAAGGATCGAAGACCACATTTGAAACAGGAATACTACCACCAAACGTATTCGACTGACTTAGGCAGGGCCCTTTGAAAGTTGCTAGCAGCACTTTGTACGTTTCAGCCCTTTTTCTCCCGGCATGTTAACAAAAATCTATGAAACGATGCTGAACTGTCGCAGTTCCCTCATCATGAAATGTGACATACGATAGGTCGATGTTCACTGAGAAGCATCCGCAGAGAAGCGAATGCAAGGAGATCACGAATACCGGTTCTGCACGTGTACGCTTGCACAAAGTTGCCGTATTATATCATGCCTTGTCTCCACTTCGCTGCGTATATAGTTTATTGTGGTAAAATCAGTGCCGAAAGTTAGATACTCGGTCCTCATATCACCCTAAGAAAACAAAGAGAGTATAGAATGGGGAGTAATTGCAGCTTCTAGTCCCCTATAGACAGCAATTACTCCCCCATTTTAGTCCCCGAAATTTACTCCCCAGGACTGCAAATATTCACTGAACTTCGCGAATGGTCTTCCGAATGCAACAGTCTATACGTAAATATGTGCTCTTGGTCAATGTGATGGCATAAGGCTGTATAACTCAGCCAACTTAGTAATTTTCCACCCACACAGAGTAAGAAACAGTTAGCGCTTCTTTCTTCGCAAATTGTGCCCTATATATGCGTGTCGCAACATTTTATATCACTCGACATATCACGGTTGACGGTTTAATTCCAAGTATTTTCACGCATGCGCACGAGTTATGTACCTAGAAGTATTAGAACAGAGCGTGAAATGCCACTCTGTGACATTCATTTACTCCCGTGCATTTACTCCCGAAAGGGACTAATTTTTGTTGCAACGATTTTGGTCCCCTAAAAGGACTGAAATGACTCCTTTCTTTCTTAGAGTGTATACAATGAGTTGCTCTCTATATAGACCTCGGAAATTTTGTGTTAAGGGTGAGAGAGAGTATTATGTTAAACAGACATTGTTGGTTCTTCTGGGCAGCCCCAGAAGAACAATCTGTTCGAAATATCGGCGGCTCCGTGCACCGGTTCGCTGGATTTTCTACCTTTCGATGTCATGTGGTGACGTACGTACCATATAGAGAAAAAAAAGAACGAAAAGGATTATCTTAATCGTTACTGTGTACAGTCAGGATAGACTTTGAAGGATTTTGTCGATTTCTCTCGTATAGACATGGAGCCCTGTCTTCTGGTGTGGTAAGTTTCTCTCGGCTTCGTTGGTGACTGTATAAGCTTTCGAAAGATAGAAGTGTTCTTCACAATTATGTTAACTTTTTCATTTTGTATACAGAATTAAAAGAAGAACGCAATTGCAGCATAAGTTAGTAAAAAGTAACGGTACCACGGTACGTTATTTTTTATGTTTCTGTATACCTATGAAAGAGAAAGTATATATTCATTTAAGGATATCTAGTGTTACTATGACATCTTGCACTTTACTTTATTGGCTGTAAGGCTGTATTGGCTACTTGACTTTATTGTAGAATAAACATTTTATGTGTATCCCCTCGTCAACCTTGATGCCCACGCTACAGAACGAAAGAACAGGTAATATATACACTCTAAATCGTTTCACACCTTTAAAGGTGTAAAATAGGTGTATTAACAAAGATCACACCCCTTTCACACCCTACAATTTTGTTTTGGAAGTTCCTGAGGGTGTAACAATGGTGTACTACACCCTCAGGTGAACTAAGATGATAGGTGTGTCGCCTGGGTGCATAAAGGGAGTATGTTTATTTTCGCTCACGTGAACAAAAATAAATATATACAACAACAGGGAACGGGAAGTTACATTACAAAAGTGCATGGCGTGGATTTAAAACACGTCTACCATCTGATAATGTATGCAGATTTAGAAGATCTGTTGAGACAGTCTTTAATTTCTTAAAACACGTTGCTCCTCATTGCAAGACAGAACAAATACATGACAGTGCTCATCATACTCAACTGCAGTTAATGTTTGTAGGAGAAAAATGGTATCAGAGTTAATAACATATATGCCTGCAATCTCAACGAACACGGGTAAGCCCTCCTAGGAAGATTCTTTGGCAACAACACAGCCAACAGCAAATGTGTGACCATTATCAACTGCACTTTTCACATAGACTATAGATTCTGCGTGAATGTCACGGTTATGAATGTAACTCTGAATTGCTTCTGGGGCATGTTGAAGTAGTATCTCCCCGGAACCATCAGTAGATGTGGCATTTCTGATGAAGGGCTGCGACCACACATACATTTGATAAAATCCATGTCTTTTTGCTAATGAAAGGGTTATGTTCTTAAAATTTCGAGTTTTTCTAGTAACATCTTTAAAATGCTAGTGTTTCCCTTCGAAACGCATACACCATACAGCTAGGAGAGGACCAAACACCCTGATGAGTCGCGGATAATGAACAATGTAATGCATTTTACAGGGGTTAGATATTTGTGGGTACAACAGTGCAAAGCCTTGAAGAAACGAATAAATGCAACGTCCTAAGTAATGAACATGCATATGGGGGAGGTACCTGCTCATGATAAGGTCTACAATTTCACGAAAAGCTATATACAGCTGCCATGCTTCATTGCTACAGCTGCCATGCCATACATGGTTGTCTGTTTGTCGGCTGTGCATGTTTACACATATATTTAATCACCTTGATGTGCATACATATATGGACCTCAATATCCAATATGCTGGTAATTGTGAATACACAGTTACCAGCATATTGCCACGAACCCAGCAGTTTTATTCAGCGTTACACCCTTTACACCCCAATTGCCATGAGGGTGTTAAAATACACCTTAAAAGGTGTGCGCCATGAACATTTTGATTTACACCCTTTAAGGTGTAAAACGATTTAGAGTGTACGAAGAAACGTCGGCTAAGCAATAGTTCATCACGGAACTACACTCTAAGAAAAAAGGGTGTGAAAAGGTGGTAACTTCTACAGTTACCACGTAGATTAACATAGCGTCTGATAAAGGGTGTAAAAGGGTGGTAAAAGCAATTATCATATGTCCAAATTGCTACAAAAGGGCGTACGCCCCCCTCGCTCACCGAATCAGAACTGGTAACCCTATCATTCGTGGCAGAGAGTGAGGTAGCAGGTAGAACTTTGCAACCTTTTAGGCACAACATATGTGACATATATTACCACCTAAAAGGTATAACTGCATCACCCTTTTTTCTGAGAGTGTAAGATGGTGAGCGGACAGGGAAAGCGGCGTATGGCACAAGCTCACATTTTTCAAGCTTCGTAACTTGACATCGTCTGTATTTGATATGGTTCCTTTCCATTTAGGGAGTGAGTGTTCGTCCAAAACACAGGATGTTCTACAACAGAGGTCGACACGCGGCCCGCGGGGCGCATATGACCCGTTATTCTGTGGCCCGCGGGGGCCCTTGACCACAAACGGAAGGAAGCTACCCTCTCGAAAAAGAAGAATTGGGAAGAAAACCTGCAGGTTTTCAGGTATTGTTTTTTACCCTTGACCGGCGTACAGTGCTGCCCCTGCCCGTGCCAGGCAGAACATCTTGGGGGTCATGAACCTCCACAAGTTATATGGACACAGCAACCTGGTCTTCGCGTGAGACTTTGGTAAACTACCTGTAACTCAAATGGGCTCACCTTAATTCTCACACTAAGTTAAATAGTGACACACTAGAAAAGTACCGACGGAACAATTATGTACAAAGGCCATTGTATTTTAATTTTTTAGGGATCATAGTAAAGTGGCAAACCTGAAGCCATCCATTGTCAATAATGTTTGCTATAGTTGTTCTCTCTGATTTTACTATTTCTTTTTCCAACTTGAAACTATGCGATTAGTAAAGGCAACAATACAGTGTGTAAATATACAGTACGTACTACGCGGACGTCTGTAACGGGTGTCCTGCAGCGACAGCTGTTCGCGCTCGGGGAAGAAGGTTTCCGGCGTCGATGGCGGCACCACCCTTCAGTTTGTGTGCAGGGCGGACAAGTTTCCCTAATCAGAGCGCCACCATGACTGACTGATTGACTGACTGATCTCCTCACTGTGTAGATATACATTTTATCAATGTAATTCCTGTATGCATGGTATCGTTGTTCATCTGTATATATGTGTTCATGCGTGTTCTCACGTGTGTTTGTGGCACTGGGGGTGTGTGCGTTGCAGAGTTTATTGCATCGAATAAATCTTCCCTGTACAAACATACGAGATAATTTCAGTGCACCTGGGACACTGTCATAATTGTTTGTGGAGAACTACGTATTTTTCTCGAATCGTTTTTCATATTTTCAGTACCCGATTTGAAAGGCGGCTTATTTATTTTTCTTGGCGTGTCAAGTGGAGCCTTTCAGTAACGAATTCTGCACACACCGTCCGGCTCCACAATAACTACACCGCCCTTGTTTTTTTTTTGTGTGTGTGTGTGTGTGTGTGTGTATATTATTAATTTATGGTATACTAGAGTATTTTATGGTAATTACCGTCATTTCTTTTCTGTGTAGCCCTCCATGATGTGGTGTAGGGTCAACGGGGCCCGCGACTCGATTTGAGTTTGAGGCCCCTGTTCTGCTGCAAAAGTTCGACAAAGTACGTTGATTCAACTGTACCGACCTTGAATTTCCGAATGTGATGACTTTGCGTCGTGGTAATGCGAAAATCATATGTTCTCTGTGGATGCCACTCGGAATTCAAATGGCCGAAGCTCGGTTAGAAAGGAAAATGGTCACTGACCATTTTGGTCAGCAGGTGCTGATAAAACTCCTAGAGAATGGGCATGGCTAGTTCTATATACTTCAAAGGAGGCATCTTAATCTAAGTAAAAGCTATTCCCACAGTTATTTTCGTAACTTGGCACTGTGGTCAGGTGTTGTTCAGAATATGTGAACAAACAGTTCAAAACACTGATACACAACGTAGTTTTTCAAAAAGAATACAGTCAAGCAATGAAAACAAGAAGCACTTACATGCATATACAACACAGCTCAGAGCAAAGGTATAAGAGAGAACTCAAAAGTGTTTCTTGCGGCAAAAAATAGACGAGATAAGTTTTCGTTTTCTAGTTCACATGTTCTGATGGGAGCTAAAACTTCGATACATCACCTTTGCGTTTCGGTATACAGGTTTGGTTTAGTGAATGCAGATACGGGTCGAGATGTCAAGGTCTGGGCCACTGGAGGGGGCATTATGCCGTTCATATTGGGAACACCGAGTCGGTCAAGTTATATACAAAAAAGATCACTTGGCAGGGGATATGCGTCCGTGGTATTCGATCGGCCCCATATTGATGCAGCGTCGTCACGAAATCACAGCAGTTTAAGCACAGTTAATCACAGCAGTACTGCATACTGCAATGTGCACGGGTGTTGTATTTGTTGCTGATATCCCGTGTTTTTAGTGAAATATGTGATATTCCGCAGCTCCTGCTCGAGATTAGTTTCCCACAGAAATATTTCAATTGTGTGATTGGGACTGCCTAACAGTCTAGACCTAGCAGTCCCACGTTAGACAAAGTGTGAACATATGACGCGAATAAGAGACATTTGAATTTGAATTATAAATTTATAGCAGACTACAATGACGAAGCACGGAAAAGTCCGTCCCTTTCCTCGACTTTACTTTGCAAGGGGTACTTTTATTACGATTACGGAGCAGCAGGATATCACATGACCGAAATACCAGTGACTGCCGTGAAACCTGTATAGCCTCCCCGTATATACTTTGCCCTCCTTTCGGGTGCCTCCGTCTCTGCAGCCACGCACAGGCGCACGAAGAGCTCAGTTCGACCTTCGCGGTCCGATACCCAGAGTCCCCATCGGCGCCAAGTCGGTGCTCCTCTGATATGCATCTTTCAAAAACTCCCAAGAAAAGAAAAAGTATGCCTGCGAGTTACACAACCAAAAACTTGGCACCGATGAATACACCGAGGGGCGATTAAGCAAACGGCACTGACGAACGATGGAAAGGGAAACCAGTAAAATTTTCTCACCACTCCCAAGGAACGCCACAACAACTCTAAAGTAACCTCTCCGCGTTACGCTGCTGGAAAGAGGGTATTCTTTTTTTTTTTTTTAACCCAAGACAGATTTTTCGGCAGATCGTATACGTAAGACAGAAATGAAGACGGAAAGAAATTACGTAAGAAGGTTACGTCCCCCGTAGGCTCTCCGTGGTACCCTTTTTCGTAACTAACGCACATCAAAGAGAGATCGCCTTTTTGAAGCGTTTCTTCTCGGCACAGGTGGCGCTGCTCGCCCGTATTTTTTCCGGCTCGCATATAATGCTCCGATTGTGCGTAAAGAGGGGCATCGACAAAGCCCCACACCCCGTTCAAGAATGTTCGCAAAGTTCACCTTCACCTTGAAGCCCCACATAAAACAACCGTCGAAGGAACCCGTTCCAACACTTGGGTTCCCACGGCTCCCCAGTCGCTCGCTTTTCTTTTTTGTGTAAGATTTTGATAAGCAAAGACACTGGAAGAAGGAAGGGTCAGGTAAATAGATAGACACGAGCGACGACGACAGCACGAAAAGAAAGGAAAAAGTTTAGGGGGAGCAGGAAAGCTTTTCTTCCGTTCGCAGGGCTGGTACCCTTCCGCAAAAGTAGTTTTCTGAACGACGACGAGAAGAAGATGGCGGCGACGACACCCCACAGAGGCGAGTAAATAAAAACAGAACGCAACATTCTAAAGGGAACCTCCCTTCCCCATCGAGAACGGCGCCATCTTTCAAATTTTGCTACGGGTGTCTGCGCCCCACACAAAAGAAATACATAGAGTTAAATAACACGAGTGAGAGGAAGTAGCAGCAGCAACCCTTGTTGGAAAAGAAAGAAAAAGAAATGGTCGCACGGTGTCGGAATTTCAATGAGGAACGCAGGTGGGCAAGCAACCCTTCCCTGTCGACGAGAGGGAGAACCCCGGCCGGTACGTCATGGCTCATTCGCCTACTATTGGTTCTCTGGCAGGTTGGGAAGGCGTGGCCTCACCGCCAACGACCCATCGACGGCGACAACGCCTGACGTCAGTGTTAACGACACAGCCCAGGCAACCGAGCGTTCTCTCGCTCCCCACAGAGTGGCGCCAGAGACGCTCGGCGTGGCCCGCCGAGGAAACCGGTCGCGCCACCATTTGTTTCGGTGCAATCTTCGTGCTCCTTTGCGTCGTCGAAGGATGTGCATCGTTCTCCTGCATTGTACATGGATAATCTAACGAGGAACGATCGGTTTCTTTCGGCGAAAGGAGCAGACCGATGTTGCCGTTACCCTCGTTGCGCTCAATTCCGATAGGCGGCGCCCTCTTGCTCCTTCAACGTTTGCGGAGACGGCATCGGAGATGTTTTCGTGCGATCCTTCAGTCCCTCAAAAATGCCAAATCGTCACTACTTCACAACCATATCGTCGGCATCAGCAACGACGTAACGTTGGTTTATCGAGAGCGAGGTATGGAGTTCTTACTGTGAAAGAAACCAGGTAGGAACTTCATACCATGCTCGCGATGGAACTCAACCTTATTCAGCGATCGCTCAAGATGAAAATCCCGTGAAGCACGACCGGTCCGTCGTGAAGCAACAGTGAGTCCGAATTTTATATCGCATCTTTGTGGAAGCCCGCCATCTTCTCTGACAGATGCCATGTGTATTTTGGGATACACCGTGGCAAGCTGTTAGGTCGAGGTGTGGCTTCGTCTCTGGCTATATGACGCTTCAAACATAACTGCAGTGCCCTGAGATAGAATTTTACATCTGTGTCCCCAATGCAGTTGAGTTTACCTGATCGCAACGTCGCCAGATATCTGTTTAGCTGTCTCATATTTGACGCTATGTCTGACCAGCAGATACAGGGAGATTTACTGAGTATCCTTACCTTACCAGTATCCTTACCGAGTTCTCAACCAGCAATTTATTTTGTCGATGTGTGGGACACAATACGTGTCAGTTGTCTGCAATAGGTCGTTATCACTTCCAATTTCAGTTTGCTATCTTGCATGTTGTATATTGAACTTGCATAGGGAAATAATCGTTCTTCCTCGGTGTCCAGCATGATATCGTGTCAGAGCCGTATATGAAGTTCCTTCGTTCAGTTCTTTTTCCTCAGTTGTCTCGCGACGTAAACACCCAATTATTATTAATTAGTTCTTTTTCATATCAGGCTTAAAATTAGCTTCAGTGGTGTAAGCACTATATATAGCCTAAAGTCGCTGAGCTTCCTGGAGCGAGGAACATAAAATCTTACGGATTGATGCTACACTAGTCCACTTGAAATGATGCAAAGGAACTTCCAGAGGTTCTCCTTCAACCAATGCACCTCAAGGAACCCTTGGAATGTTTCTTTGTACAAACAGCTTGTAAATCTACTCCCAATTGTTTTTATTTTTTGTACAAATAATCAGTTCGAGAATGTTTCGTGCTAGAAGAAGATTGGGCTGCCTTTTTACGAACAGATAAGACGCACTTCACGAAACTTTCCTCCTTGGAGTGATCCAGCTACGAGGAGAGACGATCTTGATTAAATGGATAAGTGAGCTGTGCTTTGCCCAAGTCCTTCTATAGAGGAAAGTCCTATAAATATAGTCTCACGAAAAACACTTCCGCAAGTTTGCCGGGATATGTTCCTCTGGTGCCGTCGATCGAATCCGTGAAGGAAAGGTCATCGAAAGACTTTGTCAAGTTCCTGGTACACTCCGTACGATTTGAACTCTATTGCAGATGAGTATGACTGTGTATCATTGCTCATGGTTGACGTTTCGTTTGTGGTGGGAACGCGGGACTTCGGCTCTCCTAACGTAACGTTCTGGCGCAAGCTTTTGGTTTGTTTTTTGTTTTTTTTGCGCCGCTTCCACTGCAGTGGCGTGTTCCATCGCCTGGAGAACATTAGAAAGCAGCAGTCCTTGGAACGTTGCCACTTTCCCAGAGGGGCGCCAATGACATCAGCAGACAGGCGGTTTTGGAAAGTCGCGCAAGACGACACTTGCTTCTAGGCCCATCCAAGGTCGTCGAAAAAAAAAAGGTTCTCGCATGAAGGCGATATATTTCGTACATATTCCACGTAGCTTCGGGACAAGCATTGCAGTCTCTCAACGAAAAGAAAAGTGCTTGAAGGATAGCAGTCGTCTGGACTGCGATTTCACAGTTATAGTTTCTTGCGAGTGTTCTCTGACTGTCCTATCTATAAGAAGCTAACAATGTTATCCAGGAGCGTATACATTTTATATATTATATATATAAATTATGATGGAGTACACATCAAATAATTTTATATGAAGTGTTCAGCTTTCTTTCGTCGTTGTTGTCATTGTTCAGCTGCTATGAAGTGGCTTTGTGGGGTTCTGTCTCCAACCGTTATAAACGCTTCAGTATACTTTGCGGAAATCAGAGCCGAATCTGATCCTCTTTATTGAATGATGCTGTTGAAAAAGAGCTTCTATCGAGGTTCTTTCTCAGCAGCGAAATTTGGTGCTCTCGGTATATTAGCCAACAACAGGGGTCGTCTTTATTGTCAATCGTAGTCTCCCGTTTAGTATATTTTGTGCGTGCCGATAGCTAAAAACAAAACTGCTTTAGAAAGCGAACACAGAGGCGGAGCCTTACAATATCTCCGCCGTTCACGTCTAAACTTGGCATATAGAAATACAGCTTGAAACCCGCTGTCGAAGCACGTACGAATTATCACATATAGAAGCGAGCTTCCTCGTTCTCTATACGTAGTTCCTCCTTCTACATACTCGACAAGAAACTGCTTGGCACATGCTCCTTTTCTGACAAAAGAAAAGGTAATAAAGACACACAAGACGCGCTCCTTGACGGAAAGCGAACTTTTAAAACTGAGACGTCCACGTGCGATGTATTTTCGAGGAAGCAGCCGACGTAGTGAGATAAGCGTAAAACAGGAAGGCATTTACTTTTTCCCCCTTAACTGGCTTTTGCTTTGTTTCAACGTGGAGAGTAGGCTTTTGAGCTGCCTCTCTCGTAGTGCCACCTGGCGCGCGAAAAGCGTACTGCCTTAGGACCGCAATTATCTTTTCCCGCACGTCAGTGAATATATAGACTGCCCACGTAGGATCTTCTTCTTCTCGACACACGTCTACGTTCACTTTACCCTGCGCATGGATAGCGTGACGTTTTCAATTGCTTCGTTCGTCAGAGCAGCTTCTTAGTGTTTGTGTAGTGCCTTTATTAATGGGTGAAGCAGGGTGTGTTGGTTTGAATGAGACGTTCTCAGTGAGGAAACTGGCATGCGGATAACTACGGGGTAGCGAAAGGTCTCTCGTGTCTGATATGTATGCTGTGCGCAGCAATGCCTTTCCAATAGTTTCGAATGAGCTCCCGGCTGTATAGCAGCTTGACAGTCTAGCCCTCGTGTAGACCGTATCTCAAGACAGATGATGCTGGGGGAAAAACTATGTTACAACTTCTGGAGGGTGCTGCTTGGAAGACGGGAGAAATCCTAGCCCACGCAAGCAGCTAGGCTTCATTCGCTTTATGTGTTCTGCATTTTATATATAATTCGAATTTGAATATTCCGAAAACGACATTTTGCCTTCCTGGCATTACGTTATGTGTCTCATTATCCACTGCGTGCTGTTGTCTGCTACACTACCGCGGATGAAGTTTCGCACATTCTTTGCATCGACATCAACGTTTCACTCGTGCTCCCTGTCATCCCAGTATCGGTTGTCACCTCAAAATATCGCAGTATAGCGAGATGACATTTTTTGCGATCTAGATTGGCGCTCCCACTTTTCCAGATTGTTATTTTCGCCACCGGCCTCTATCCAACGTAGTCTGAATGGTTCGTTTTCCAAGGGGCCCCTGAAGCGTCCTCTCGGTCGTTCCTCGTGAGAACGAACCATGTATTTTGGTTGCTTCTATCCAGCATATGAACAAACTATGTCAAGGGTTCTTACTTTGCGCCAGAATTTTGGTGCCCTCCGATTATCGGGAGACGTGTTTCTAGAGTCATCTACTATACGGTATCACCGAGCGATGCCTCGAGTACATATTGGACCTTACGAAGCTTTCAGAGAAGCCCTCCAAAGGACTCAGCGTAGCGCCATGAAGCGCCTTGTGATTCCTGTGGAAGCCTTCCAAACTTGTTCTCAAGCGGTTCTTTTCATTTGGAGACTCCGT
This sequence comes from Ornithodoros turicata, assembly GCF_037126465.1. Classification (NCBI taxonomy): domain Eukaryota; kingdom Metazoa; phylum Arthropoda; class Arachnida; order Ixodida; family Argasidae; genus Ornithodoros; species Ornithodoros turicata. The sequence continues at coordinate 64,761,611 of NC_088201.1, read as the reverse complement.
AACCCAACTCGCATAAACAAGAGGTTTCAGACGCTTCCTTTTCGCTGCTCCTTCTTTTTTTTTTTTTTTTTTTCGTGCATGTATAGTACCCCGATAGAAACACAGCCCATGCGAGGCTCTTTGACTTCTCTATTTACCGAAGCCTTTATTTTTAGTATAGCCTCTGGAAGCGTGATGATGAGACCGGTCTGAAGAACAAGGGACGGCTTGTTTGTTTGCATATGCTCCTGCACACGGGACCTTTCTGAGCAGACACGCATCCGTCCCTGCGTTCAGTGTGGACTCGTGATACAATATAGGAAGTTGCTATTACTTAGAAGTTAGTTGGTCTAAATATAGATCCGAATTTCACCTTCGTCTCGCTCTTTGCTGGGCAGGCAGTTGTATGATACCATTTGGTTCTGTGGCTCTTAGAATATATATTCGCAGATTTTTGCCTCGACTTTGACCTCGTTTTGCATAGTTTGTCCCTCTGTGGACATTCTTGTCACTAGTATAGTACGAACAGTGAAAGGCATCCCCTTCTGCATGCGTGAACACAGCAATGCGGCACACCGAATGTAAGACTGTGTTCTGCAGCAGTGTATTACCCACGCTATAGCAATCTAATCCCGTACAAAACGCGACGTGTGTGATACTCGCTGTCAAAAGGAAGAAACGCGCGTCATATAGCAACTGATCCACTCTATATGTGACGTTCATTCCTACATGGAGCCGTATGAAGCCGAGCAGTCGTAAACGATTCAATTCAGTTGAACGATGACAAGGAAGGACACCCAGTAACGCTTGTTCAATGCATATTCGTTGAAATGCATCAACAGCGACCAGACGTATCCTGTGTATATATACCGCACTCGAGCTGCCACATTTGGAACACTTTTGTTATTAGTGTTTTAGAATGTTACTTAATACCTTGCTGACAAGTATTTGTATCTTATTTTTAGTAGTTTTTTTCGGTATTTCCTAATCAATGCTATAGTTACACTATCTTCTTCTTTTCATATTATGATGTTCAGTTTCGTAGCTATTCTCGTTCGTGACCTCTTTGTGCTTGTTTGCTCCTCATTCCTGGATAATTTGCGTGCTTATTATTTTCCCCTATATGGGTGCGAGTGTCAGAGGCTAGAAATGAGAGCTAGTTTTCCTGTGCTGGCCTTTTCCATGTGTGAATTTGGAGTCTTTCACGCACGCAGAGCAAAACGGAATTTGGTGGCGCCGGTTACTCATTTGGTGATTATGCAACTAGGGCTTTCTGAGTTGCCAGGCGTCTGCTATGTACTCTGTTTTGTCTTCGGAGGTCGTGGATCATCTCATGCGGTGGAGCAATGTCGCTCAGAGTTGGTTTAGTTGTTCCACACATCCTAGAATGGTGCCTATATAAGAAGGAGGTGTGTATATATATATATATATACCCTTGCCTCCAAACCTCCGTTTAGTTCCTTCCGCTATGGATTAGGCCTGGATGCTCAGGTGCTTGCCAAACTTGAAACAGAAACTATACAGCGTGCTTTCTTGCGCGCAAGAAAAGCGACGAAGCATTGTGCTCTGTACCCATACAGTGGGAACACGAATTTGAGCACGTCAGTCGCGACGGATATTAGTGGAACACAGCGCGACGTGGTCACGTATATATGCGATAGCATTCATAAATAACCATTTACAACGGAGTACATCTGTGTGCATGGCGAGCGCCTTCCGAGGGCATCATGTCGCTGGCAGCGCTCACACGCAATTTAGCATAGACGTGGATGACAAATGGCTCCCCATGAAACAAGTGGCTGCAATTCGTATCCCTCGTGTGTCAAGGCTATCCACTGCTCACTTCCTTGTGTCGTGCCCTCGTCTCTACAAGATCCTTTTTCATATAGACGTTTTTCTGCGTGCCCCGCACAACCTCCATCTCTGTGCACGCTCAACATATGCGACATTAACCAGCAGTAACGTTAATTAAGTAACGATTGAGGTGGACTGAACCGACGATCTCCGTTCGGAATCTCCGGGTGAAGGTTCGTGATGCGAACCAGCTTCGGTAGTTTGCTAGTCTCATTGATATCCGAAGAGCGTAAGAATATATATAGTTAGCTATAAAACTGGGGGGGGTGACTGAGTTCTCTCAGCCCCTTTGAGGAAGTGGAATTGGTTAAAGATGACGCAGAACCAGACAAAAGACGACGCAGGCAGACGCGTGTTCACGCAGAACGCCTGTGTGTATATTTGTCGTCTCTTGTGTTGTTCGCATTGTGTATAGTATGCGTATACGGCTACTTCAATTTACGGTCAATAGCAGATTGTTTAAACGTGCTATTTCGTTGGTGAATCCACAGATATCCGCGAACTTCGAAAAACAAATCTGGCACTCTCGAAAATGTGCAGATGCTGAACTGTCGGAGTCGTTCATATTTCTGGAACACATCTAAAGAAGACAGCGTATAGGATCACCAAAGTAATTCCTCTTTTTCGACCGGCTCCTGGATCAAAATTACAGTCTCCAATGCAATGATTTCTGTAGTGTCTTGTCCGTAACCACTTATTTTCGAGCAATCAGTGTCATCACTGAGACATGCTAGTGTAGATTTCAATATGTCTTTATATCACGAAGGGGCACCCACAGAGAACAAGTGCACGATCTTCACGTTCATATAACTGTAGGCATTCTAGGGTGCGGGCTTGTGAAGCATTCAGCCGTCGCTTTCACTCTAACAATTTGACTATTTGCATGTGGGGTAACCAACCACTAACCCTTTCTGGTAAGGGTTAGTGGAATCCGATTGCTGCCACGGTTATTGCTTGTGTTCTGTCTCGGAATCGGTGCTTTGTATATGGTTAGCGAATCCACTAGGAAGTTATGAAAGGGCACTCCAGTATATGAAAGCAATGTCCAGAGTACGTCAGATATTGGAACAACCAGGTATCGTCGTTGAGTCTATATACGGCTTCCAGGGTTTTACGTAATTTTGTTCGTTGTTTCAGTCATCAGTTTCGTTCCTCTCAGTTACTGTCTGGTCGTATAAGCATACAGAACTGAAGAGTCTCTCTGATCTGTACGAAACGTGGTTCCGAACACATCCGGCTGAATGGTGGCAGTTGAAGAAAAGGCATCAGCAGTGTGATACACGAGCGCCTCACCCACTATACAACTTTGTCAATCGCCGAGTGTCGTATCACTGAGGTGACTTCAAATATATAATATAGTACACGTGTTCAAAACAACTCGTTGTATATAGGTATCTTCTTTCTTCTTGCTGCTACGACGTGGACACTAAGCCCCTCCTATACATTTTGTTGTACTACTTTACATATATTTACTCGCGCATCAGAAACACCAGTTCGCCACGCTCAAGCGTGTCGCCTGGAGGTACCCAACGTTCCACACCTGAGTAACAGTGACATACAATACCTAAGGCAAAATAGCCACTGATAATGGCTCGAAAATTGACCATACGTTGCTCACTACGTAGCATTATCTGAGGTGGACACACACCGAGTGATACAACGTTATGGACAATGAATCGTACCAGCTAGCCTTCAAGAAACCAACATAATTAGTGCGGCGCAGCATGATCCCAGACACCTTTGCGCCAGAAAATCGCAAATCAAACTCAAACTCAGTGCTGAACCGTGCACAAAAGTATACCATCAAGTCCCAGATTATTACCAATCACTGGCCGCCCTACAGCATCCGCGAAGACGTTCGAAACTGGCGTCCCTGCACGCGTAGGTTAGCTGGCCCCCCTTTCGCGGGGCCTCCCAGTCACCTTGCGAAAGTTATCTACCCGTTTCGGACGACGACCTCTGAAAAAAATAAAAATAAAAAAAGCCCGAGGGGTCTTCAATCTAACTCGCCACTCTGGTAGATAAAGAGGAGCCACGCATTATCTCCGTATATCTGGGCGCGCATATCGCTCGATTTCACCGGGCAGGGCATGCGTGACGCGATATGGACCGTAAAAGTATGGCCTCATCCATTTCGGCCAAGAAAGCACTGCCGCAGTCACGTTCGCTTTCGGCTCATCCATCACGAGGAGGGCTAGCCTCTCCCTTCCTCCATTGGACACTCATTGCCCAACACATATGTCTATTGGCAGCAATATGCACGGATTGGAGTGAAATTGGGTCGGCTTTTTCGAAATTGGGCTCTCTCCGCTACCTCCGCCAATTACATATTTCGTGTACGACACTAATTTGAGTGCACGGAAGCTAATGACGAACTTAATTACGTTATGGAGGGGGCAGTGGCTTATTGAAAGGGTTTCGGGGTGTACGTTCCACCAGCCGCTTGTGATATGCATCGGAAACAGTGTCGCCATGAGAATCTCTGTACGTCGATCAATCCATGCACTGTCTGATAACATTCTCTTCTGTTATACGTTAGCCGTCTAAGATTACTCTTTATCGGGAGAAATCGTAATAGGTTGGCTCTAAAGATGTATTTAATACCAGTTGGCACGCAAAGTTGACACATGTTGAGTCTTTACGTGGGCACTCTACAAATTTTCGTTCATTATGTGAGCGTATACGACGCGGGGAGTCAGGTCCTGTAGATCACATATCACTTCTGCACTTTTGTTTCTGCACTTCTGCATTTCTGCACTTTCATTATGTGAGGAAAATATGTACTCAAGTTTACGAAACCGCTAAGAGAAACATGACAAGATTGTTGTCAACAAGGTGGCTTTCATAGTCTTAAAGCCAGGTTTGGACCTATCTTAGCTTTTTCTTTTCTTTTGCTAACACGGGGCACACCATGATAAGATTAAACTATGTAGCATAGACAGACTGTACCAATATAACTATAAAGTATAGCTATCGCCATCCATTTTGCTCAATCTGCAGTGTGCATTTTATATAGCCGCTGATTATGGTGGCTCTTAGACTACAACATATATCGTGAGGGGTTGCATGCAGTTCTTCACTCATCGTGTTGCGTTTAATACGTGGGTGCATGAAAAAAATCTCGAACCATATATTCTGAGTAAGTTCTAGGTTCATGTACGTCGTGCGGCTTCATTGTGAAAAGCGGCTTACTTAAAAAAAAAGAAGAAAAGAAACGCGTAAACTTAGTAAAATCGCAAACATTCGATTGAAACTCGACAAACTATGTGCAGAGATAGTGTGTTTAAATCCCTGTTTATAACCTGTACCATACTCATGTCTACCCCCCCCCCCCCCCCACCCAATACCATTCCTTCTCATCCCACACACATGCACATAAAATGGTGACGTGATGGACCATTCCTTCTGATCAGGAGTAACATTGGAAACCCGATTTATGCCGTAACGAAGGTAGGCGTAACATTGATATACCGATGCACGTGAGATAATGTTTAAAAAAGACACGGTCGAAAACATACGGCGTTACCAGGCGAATTGACACGCAAGTGATCCAAGTGATAGTAACATAACTCTTTTGGGTAATTTTAATTAGCTGTTAAGTAATTGCGTCATGCACTCTGGGTAAGCTCCATAGTCCATACTTGGTCGTGAAGCCATTAATACGTTTACCAGAGAAGTAAAAAAAACGACCAACTAACGGAGCCATATGAAAAGCCATCGTGTGCAGTTCGGCATGCAACTATACACGCAGAATCGACCACTTTGTAAACTTAGCACAGGTTCAGGAACAGTATAAGCTGTTGTATACTCATGTTCACCGTTCTGCGCCATTTTTCGTCGCTTGTTGCCCTTCAGTTCTATACTTACAAACTCTTTCAACGCGTCGTATTGCAGAAGCGCGTGGCCCATTTAGTAAATCACATCTTCACACTGAGTGGAGTATAGCTAGCAAGCTTTTGCTACACTTCATCACAGTTATATACACGCACTTAGAACATCAGGTCCGCGGTTTCGCGGATTATTGAACTAGGAACGCTCGTTCTGACCGTGTTGGTTATTCGCTCAACGTCCCCGCGCGCTAACAAACCGCGGTTAATCCACTTCCCCTTGCATAAAAGACGGAAGGAAAAATGGCGAGACAGGTCTCGGTCGCCAATCTATCGTTTATCATCCGTCAATGCAGGCCCGGTTTAACCTTGCCGGCGCTCCCTGCTGATGTGTGCACCGGGTGATGTATGATGCGACGCTGAAGGAAACACTCCAAGGCTATACGCGCCTCCTCAAACGGGGGCCTCGCGGCACGGCTCTGTATTATGTGCGTACGTACTGCTCGCCCGCGTGTGCATCTTCCTCGCAGTGCAAGAGGTCTCACCAAACACCGCGATAATGAGCTATATACACGGCGATCGAGGAAAGCGAAATGCGGTGGTACGAGAATTACCTGCTTATAGTGCGGCGTATTGTCTCGTTAATATTCCATATGTGGGAATCTGTTATATTTCCGGAGGTATATAAAAAACATATGGCATCAACGTATGAACACTCCGCGCTGCAGCATACGGAAAGTGTCTATGACGTTAGACACTTTTGTGAGCTGCGACGCGAATTTTTCTCGTCGTATATTTGCCATACATTTTCACGTAAGTTTTTTTTTTTAATAAATGTATTTCAGAGCGCTGGTTCACATTTTTTTCTTCTTTCGTACATGCTTATACACGAGCTCAGCGTAAGAAAACAAACTATCGAATGGATTCCGTGTTCCGCATGTCGAAACTCTCAAAATCAAATTATCCCAGCAAAGTGGCCGTAATCCTTTACCTTACACTTAATTTATACGTAACCCCGCCTAATCGGGTGCTTTTGGAGCGCACTTATTGTCTACGTTCTAAAACGTGTCCACTACTTGATTGTTGTAACTGTAAGAAATTCGTGTCCATGTGTCTGTGGCAGTTTCCGCGCGCGCAATCAATGAGATGTAAATGAATGCGCATATACACCTCCTTGGATCGAAACTCCGAGCGGCAGTACAAGGTATACAGGCTTCGGAGATATCTGCGGTTTTCCAACACCAAGCTGTCGAAGATATGGTAATGCACTCACATCGATATATCCCTGACACGCACACACACGCAAAAGACGCGGCATAAGCTCGGTACTCCCGTTACATTTTACGTGTGTCGTCATTGTAGGGATCCCTTTAGTATATAACAGCAGGAATGGCCGGACTATTTCCGACGTTTTCTTCTCTTTTTTTCTTTTTCTTTTTTTTTTCTTACTGGGCTTAAACAATTCAATATTTTGGCATTAGGAAGCACAGGGTGTCCGGGACCATATAGAGCCGGCCGTCAACATCGTCTCCGAAAGGTTCTTCAGCTGTTTCAGAAACGCCAACTATAGTGCTGGGACTCAAAAGGGACTGGGGATCAAAGTCATCAACTCATGGACACAATTCGCATCACGTATAGGTCACCATATAGCAAATTCTAAGCCCAAAACCTGCATGCGGACCTCCTCAGCGGGGATCGCCGCTCCCTCCCTCTCGATAAAAATATGTGTCGTTTCGCCACACGTTGTTTCACAGACATTTCTTCTTCTTCTTCTTCTTCTTTTTTTTTTGATTCCGTGTTAGCGCCGCGGAGCAACTGTGGCTATGAGCGGCGTACGGACGTGGACAGGTGGAGAGAGGACAGCAGGAAGGAGTGGGGGGGGCAGGCGTTTCCGCTGAAGTTCAGCGCAAGAATGAAATCGCGCGGGATTCGATCTACCGGCGTTGTTGCGTGCATTCTTGGGCCGTACGAAATTTTAAAGTTGGCGCGAATTCAATGGATTTCATGTTCGTCGATCGATTAACTGTTGTGCCCATGAATCTTACTCTAACTGACGGTATAATCCACTGATAACGTTACAAGCCACGGTGGTGCAGTGGTCAGCATACTCGACCAACTGTTGAGGGACCCGGGTTCGACTCCCGGCTGTGGCTGTTGTACTGGATGTTGTCCGTCAGTTGGATCACGATTGACATCTCTTGGAAGGCAACATAATGCCAGAGCCCCGGGGAACTTGCCTGATGTCGCGGTTACGCGTTTATTATGTTATGGCGTCACCGATATAAATTTGCTTAACCACCTCGCTTTCTGCTGTTTGCAGTATGCGTTGCACAGAGCTGGGTGTAACTCGTTACGAAGAAACGATTTAAATACCCTGCAAAAAATGAAATATTAACGGATTTCGTTATAAAAATTGGTGATTCGTTACCCCAAGTTACTCCTTCGTTTTTTTTGTTTTTTTTTCTTCCCCGTTTCTCCTCCATCTTGAAGTATGTCGACATTCCATGTGCTTGTAACACGTGGTGACCTGACCCCCGTGACCGCAAGTTCCTCAGATCGCCGTCCCTATCCACGTGGAGCCTTCCTGGAAAAGAACCCTAGGTTTCTGTAACGTATGTGTAACTCGTTACCTGCGGTTAGCGGGAACTTGTTCCTTTTGTTTTTTTAGTATCTAATAGCTTATTTAGTCCCATTTTTGGCAATGTGTACAAGTCTGCAGTTAAAGAACCGTTCAGGGAACGAAGTTAATAGATACTGTTGTAATACGAAACGCAGCAGGATGACTTCGCACGTCGAGATTCCCTACGCATCAATAATCCCCGCAAAAATTCCCTATGTGCTCCCAACGTGGACGAGGAGCCGGATCCGCAACTTATCCCCGCAACGGCTGCCGCACACACCCAACAGTGAGACGGGGCTATACGGGAGGATGGCGTTTTCTTACACCTATCTGTCTGACGAACTTCACATTGCCTTTTCATGCCCGTATACACGCGTATGTAACCTTGAAACCGGCGAAGCTGAGATGGATTTGCTCCCCTATTTCCCCAGGGTGGAGCAAAAATGATGGTGCTGCGCGCCCCTTTGTCGAGGCTCCATAACAACACATTACGTAACCCCGTACCGCAGGTAGTCCCCCCTCATCTTTACGTGCACCTTAAGAACATGGGAGGTTAAAAAAAGTGAGGAAAGGAACAAGTAGAGAAAGGAGCCGGAAAAAGGGGTTTCTGTTATGTTTAAAGCTGATTTTTTTTTCTTCTTGAGACCGCAGAAAACGCGAAAAAAAAAAGCGCGTATAAGACGAGGGTAGGTTTTAGCCCGTACAACTGCGGAACTGATTCCTACGTGCTATGTGGACTTAAAAAAGCGTGACGAACAATAGATCTCTAACCCTAAACTTGAACTTGAAGCCCCCAGTCGCTCAAGGTCTTGGGAGGAGACCCCTTTTATGTAAGGCTAGCTATATGGCGCGCATATGCTCGCTCCCTTTCCCTTTATTTATTTTCGCTCCGCGTTTATATATCAAATACATGGCTGGCTATGGGGGGGGGGGGGGGGGGGAGAGGCGCTTTTTTTCTTGCTAAGATGGATGACGTCTCAGATGCACTCGTCTTCCCACGGTTGGGAACTTTCTTTTTTTTGCCAAAGGGCGGGGTTGCATTGGGCAAGAAAGGGTTTGGGCTGCTGGTGGCAGATGTGTGAAACCGAAGGTGGCTCAACTGGAACCTTCAAGGTCGTGAGATAGTCTCTGTTGCGGTGACATTTCTCATTCCCGACACCGCTGCACATATAGGGAGTGTTTTTATACTCCGTAACTGTTTTTCATATGTTTCGATAGCGTCGCGAAATTCTTCGAATTTCATCCGCGCGCTACGAATTATAATGTCAGCCCGGAATTACGTTTTTTCTCGCGCTTTAAAATCCCTGCCGTGAACTATACATTCGAGTAGAACACAGTTATGCATCACGCAAAGCCATAGCTGGTGTAATTGCGCAATGGGACAGGGAAAAACAGGACGAGACGGATCCACACGTTTTTCCACGTCCCATTTCGTCCTTGCTCCGGAACCCTTCGAACACAAGGATGTGCTCCCGTCGTTGCATTTGGGAGCGTTCAAGTATAGGTGTACAGGGTTTGAAATGTACAGAGTGCGTCATAGAAAACAGAGATACGTTAATGTATGCGTGACCTACAGCCACGTACACTTGCAAGTTGTTTTTGGTGATCCAGCTCTAGCACATAAAAATTTTAAACATCGCCATTTGCCGCGTTAAATTATTGCAAATACAAAACCTAAATTTTGGAATCTGATCATGGTCCCGAAAGGCCTCGATGTATAGCCGGATGAACACAGCTCCGTTGGACAGGTGGCGCCACGCTTGGCCATTGCATATTAAGAAAGCCAAGTGTCCCGACCTCGCTCTTTATGCACCGACTAAAAACTATGTTTATTCAAGATGGCGGTGACGCAGGCAAGCTGGTGGATGCACGATGAGTAGCGTCTGCAGTGTCGTGTTTCTTCGTTTCCCAAGCTCGGGTTCTATATACTCATCATGGATATGTTTATCCGGGTACGTTAAGGGTCCTCGCGATCGGATCTCGGGAATTTCTTTGTGCAACATTTGATTATCTTTCTAGTATTATTATTTATTTATTTATTTTACGCACATTAGCGAAGGGGGCTTAGACAAAAAGTCCAGTGGACTCGACAGGGGCCCAAGCCACTCCTGTAGCAGCAACACATAACCCAAACACTGAACTGTACACAGCTCAAACACACAGTCCACAAAGTTCATTCCGCGTAATAAGCAATGAAATTTTCTTCTGTTCTTTTTTACAGTCATTGGGAATGTTTTCCAAGGCGCACCTTGTCGTTGTTCTCCCTCGTTTTTCGTCGAGTCAGTTGGCGGTATATGTGTAGCTACACGGTGTCCACAAAATGCTACCGTGGCAAAGGGGTGACGCTGATAGAAACCATTTAAAAATAAAATGTTGAAAAATAAATCTCTTAAAAATCCAACTTCCAAAATAAACTTTTAAAAATAAATCATGTAAATACCAACGCGGTCAAAAGAAACTCTGAAAAATAAACTCCGAAAAGTCAATGCGTGCAAAAATAAATCTTTCAAAATCCATCCATCCTAATTGGTGGACAGCTGAAGCTTTCGACGTCCACGTCAGAAAATAGTACGCTCTTCACTCTTGGAATGAGCATTCATCTGAGAACGATAATTTCGCTCTACTGGAAGTGGGTTGTGTGGACATCCTCCGTGACTACGTACTTATTTGTATATCTACTCTAAAGGAGAACAGTAAAGAAGGGGACGGAATTCGAACCGTCAGCTAGCTTGAGCCCACGTGTAGCCGTCCATGCATCCACCACATTCACTGTCCCAGCAGGTGACGAATTCAATATCTTCCCTTTATATATATATATATATATTCAAACTCAAACTCAACTCCTTGAGTCTGTGGAGAAAACAATGGAACGAACAAGGAAACGTACAACACTAATCCCTTTATGCCATGAGGCCTTCCAGCGTATATAAGAATGGGATAGTTCCATTAGCTCACCTAATGTGTTTTATTCTTGTATTCATACGCGTCGTCGTCTAACTCTTAAACTGGGTATTTCGATTTCCTCAACTGTTATTGAAAGAAACATAGTTGATTATGACGCAGATGTGAATAAGAGCGTCAATATTGTGGATTTCATTGAACAGATCATTGTGTTGCCCAAACGCACGGCAGAGTTCCCCGCTAGGCCTAACTATGATTTATTTTGACAGTGCAGATTTTAAGAGCGTGGAATTCTTAAATGATTTATTTCCGCATGTGGATTTTGATGGGTGAAATTTTAAGCGTGAATTTTTTAATGTTTTTATTTTGAAGTGTTTATTTCACCATACACTTGTGGCAAAACGTTACCAGCTGACCAAAACATTACCTACACTCTTGAAACGAAGGAAAGCATCCAATTTGACGTGCTTCTTTGACGTGCTTTGACGTGCTTCTTTGACGTGCTGCTTTGAGGGTGCTACACGTCACGCAGTGTTTCTTACGAATTAACAGCGTTAATCCGACCAGTGCGTTGTGTATTTCAGAAGAAGGCCTTTCGGATAATGGATCCCCAAACTGCTCTATCTCTTCCCAGACTTTGCATCTGCCTTTTTCTCATCAAATGTCGCTTTCATGTAGATGTGTTTGCCGAACCAGCACAATATAAATGATAATCATTCTTACGGGCATAAGACTGCTGCAACGCCGTCAGTGCGTTGTATATCCCGGATATAGCGTGTAGCAGCGATTTATCCGATTACGGCGATTGATGACGAAAATATCGCCGGTTAATGCGGACATTATCTAGCTTACTGAAATCTTTGCCCACATAACCCACTTGTACGTAAACCGAAGCTGCGTCGTTTAATAACCGACGCAAATGGATGAAAAATTAATCAACTGGAAACGATATTACTTTCGTCATATTCGCACCTGGCATAGACAGTCTCCGTATATCACGCCTATATCCGCACTATCTTGTCAAGCTTCAGCTCCTCCGCGCAATAAACGTTACGGGGCAGTGAATACTTCCCTCAGTTATACATCTTGCCGTTGCGCCCATATAGTATAATACTGCATCGTAACGCGATGACTCGAAATAATTATTTTTGTGTACGTTTCTCCGCGGCAGCAGCGCGTGACGAATCGAAAACGCCGCCTGGCGGAGATTCGGGAGAATATGGTACAGCAGCCGGACGCAGTGAAAACGGAGAGGCGTAGCACGCCCCCGTAATCTATTTTGTGGCGCAATAGACTTATATAATAAAGACGTGGCGCATCCGTGTGTTATGGAGAAACGCCTACTACATGTTCGCCAGGTGTGCTGGCGTAACTAAGTGATCCGCTGCGTGATATGCCCACCTTGATTGTGTTCACCAGTTTTAGATTGATGCCCAGCGATGAAAATGGGATTCGAATTCATGTCAGTTGAACTGTGGTTGAAATAACAAAGGTTGAATGGCAACACGCGGTGGATGTGAGCTATATATATACGGGATTAGTCTAGCAAACGTTTCACATTTCGATCGCATCGTAAAAATAGAAGACGGGGTTTGGCACACCCCAAACTTTGCAGACTGATAGCCATTTGGCCGAAGTTTTATTGGAATTTTTTGCAAGCGTTATGGTCACGTAGCAAGAATATTAAAAATCTAGCAAAATCTCGCCCCATGCATTTTCAATGGCCTATCTCACACAAACACCGCCATTTTGTCTTGTGTCTGCTTCACATTCACGTCACCTCACACAAGCGGCGCTGCCTATAACGATGCGACATGCCGATGCTGACGTCGCTGACGTTATGCCCTAATCGTCTTCTTGTGTATGTTGGCGCCACCTGCGTGTGGTGAAATGAAAGTGAAGCGCACACAGGAGAAAATGGCGGCTTTTGAGTGAGATCGGCCATAGAAAATGCGTGGAGTGAGATTTTGCTTGATTTTTAATCCCTCTTCTACAGGACAATAACGCTCACAAAAAAATCCAACGAACCTTCAGACAAATGGCTACCTGTCTACAAAATTTGGGGTTGGCTTCGCCCCGTCTTCTATGTTTACAATGCGATCGAAATGTGTTTAGGCCGAGAACCGAACTTTTTCTTTCTTTCTCTGGGTTGTCTCGTGAGTACAGAATGGTTCTTGGTTAACACTGGTCACTCCGTGGCATAGAGTACACCGTTAGATCGAGATTAAGCGCCCTTCTTATAGCTAACGTGACGTTTTCCCTGCAAGTCCCCAGTAAGTCACTTTGCAGGGAAGCTGACAGCGCAGTTGCAACTTGTGCAGAGATTGCGACATATATTATACATAGGTGTCCCTGGTAAAACACATCCGTTGCAGACGTTGCACATACACCGGTGTATTGAAAACGTGCAAAGCACCACGCCCTAAACATATCTAAACAGCGAACTGGGCGCCGCGCACGCCCATTGCAGTCGGGCCTTGACCAATCCACCCCAAACACGACAACTCATCTCCTCGGACACAGTCATTATCGTTGCCTATCGTAGCGTAACCTCATCTAACCTAACCCTGCCTAACCCAAACCACCGTGAAGAGAAGCGTGCCCTGCGTCCCAAACAAGTGTGTTCTCCTTTGCCAGACGCTCTCGTGACGCAGCTCAACCCGATCAATACCGCTGGACGGGAGGCCTCTCCGCAACACGCACTCGTTGAAATCGGCTCCCCACTCCTCTGTACCCTCACAACAACCGGGCATCCAGCCCTTTTCTTGTTGCCTCCCCCTGTTGAGAGAGATAAAGGGGGGGGGGGGAAGGAATAAAATGAAAGCAACAACAGCACGAATAGGCGTGGTCAAACCTCCCCCACCAGTGGCTCACCATTGGTCACTCGGGTTCTACTACCCCGTCGATTGGGGGAGAATGCGTGAATAAGTGCGAAAAAGGTCCAGAGATACAAAAAAAAAGGGCGTTGGAGCTGCGTCAGTCCCCCCTTGTGTATCACTTCCGCTATGTGTATTTTTCGTTCGTTGCCGAGAATAACGGCGCGAATTTCCGTTGCGTCTGACCAAGCGTGCATATACGGAGGATGGTAGGCACGTTGGGGACTTCTTCAGCACGGTACGTGCAGTACAACTGCGCATCCAACGAATATGAGGTCCACCGTCTTCGGGTGAAATTCGTGGTGTGCCCTCTTGCTGTACCCACTGACAAAAGGTTTCACCAGTAGTGAAATGGACCCACGGCTGTATCCCTGACTGTCGCCTTGCATTCCGTATAGTTTGAAAACGCGTATAATAGGGTTTTATTCGCATGACGTCGCTCGCACGGGAGCGCCACAGCCACTAGGGGATTTGCCCCGGAGCTTCACCCTCATCGTGTTCGCCATTCATTTGGTGCTTCTAAGTTCTTGTATCGTGTGAATTAATTTCCCAGTAATTTCCATGTTTTCAAAGTTAAAGGGGCAATAAACAGGTGTACGAGGCGCACTTTTTTTAAATGCATTGTGATACGTTGCCGACAGTGAACGGTGAACTTTATAACATATATGGCACCGAACCAAAACCAGATTTCACTGGACCTACAGGGCACGGCGAAAGTCTCGCCTGTGCGAAGGTAGTGCTCTCTAGAAGGGTGACATCTGTGCAGGTCTTACGACGTACACTTGGTCCAGTCCTCGCAATAATCGCAAAAAAAAAAAGAGGAAATGAAAACGAAGAGAGAGACTGTAGAGAGTGTTAGTAGACCGCTGGCGAGGGGAGAGGAGGAAAACCAATGTGTAACCTAGCGTTAACACACACATACACCCACACACACCTTGGATCCGCCACTGATAACTTCACGGTGACATTGTCATGGGTCTGCTAGAACTGCCTGTTTCCAGTATGATGATGAGAGGTGGATCCTGGTGGATCCCGTTCCTTTTGTATTCCTGTCAAGGTAACACCATCTTTCATTCCGAGCCAAACCAAAGCTAAAGAAAAACGGTCAACTGATTGGAGCTCAGATTCACCGTGGAAAACGTTTCGATCGTTGTTTGTATCTGTCCCTTCTATGTTTGTTCCAGCCTCAGAACATCAGTTTCTCTCTTTCTCTCTAGTTTCTCTCTGTTTCCAGTACCATCCGTCAGGTGGCGACATGATCAAAAGGGGGAATTGCAGATGATATCGATGTTAACACAATATAAAGTCAGATGTATAGAGAAGACAACCCGAATGAAGTGATTTTATGAACGCTAAAACGTGTCGTTATAGCAAATAACGGGACACAAATCCTACAAATCAGTGATAAAACCAAATCCTGAAAAATGAACGTTCCAAGAGATGTTCTATTCTGCTTCCATATTTTCTGCCATTGCCATCCGAACCCTGCCCATTAACGCGCGCGCCAAGAGGACGGAACATTTTCTGGGATGTACACCCCAAACGGATGTTATCGCCATGGACTGTATCGCTTGCTCGCCAGTCGTTTCACAGACGACGATTCACCGCCAGTCGTTTCGTCGACAGCGGGAATAACCATTAGAAAAAAAACGCGTAATCGTAACGTTTAGTGGAATGAAGATCGTAGTGTCTCGGCGGAAACTGTAGAATGTAGCGCTGCAGTATATGATCTCTTATGCGATAGCTGTGTACCTTCCGCACATTTTATATTTAGCCTGCACTATATAGACTGCATGCAGAGGCAAGAGTCGGTATTATATTGTATAATACGTTGTTGTAAATAAAGACCCGTTGGGAAAAGAGAGAGAGAGAAAAAAAGGACTCGGTGGATCGGCTGGAAACGTCACCTCATCGTTGGGTTGCGGGTTTGACCTTATTGCTAAAGACGCCAACAACCCTATCCCCAGCAAAGCGCTCTCATTGCTCTATCCTCAAACGATTTGTCCATTATGGCGGGAGATCGTTTGAGGAGGCCAATCCGAGGCCTCTCCGCATTGTCGCGCTTCTTGAGAAGGAGAGGTAGAGGGAAAGGTGTTGTTGCGTTTTTTTCTATCGATCATAAATCACGAACGATGCGACCGGTGGATCCCGTTCCTTTTGTATTCCTGTCAAGGTAACACCATCTTTCATTCCGAGCCAAACCAAAGCTAAAGAAAAACGGTCAACTGATTGGAGCTCAGATTCACCGTGGAAAACGTTTCGATTTAATTCGCAGTCGATTATTTCTAACTTAATTAGCATTCTAGCTGGCGCATTCTGTGCTGTGACGTCACTGTATGTAACTTCCCTATTCTGTTCTGCCAAGCAACCGAAGCCGCCAACTCAAGACAAAATATTTCTCGCTGATAACATCTCAGAACAGTTCTCAATCACCCACCTCAGTTACACATCCTTGTAAGGTCCACCATGGTGAGGTAGCTCATACATACTCACGGCGTCTGCGATACCGAAGCCGCACTCTAAAAGGTTTGATTATAGTCCTTTTTGGGGACTAGCTAGATGCATTGCCTGAACCATTAGTCCATTTCAGGACTAAATGCACAGAACTTTATATGCCACTGGGCTACTGTAAAACACTTATTGTTCGCAGGCAGGCCAAAATGTTGCTGAAACTATGTGCTGGAATCACATACTTCATATTCATAGTTTCTTGTAAGGGTTTGTTTGTTTGTTTTGTTTGTTTGTTTGTTTGTTTGTAAGAAAAAAGAAGAGAAATTGAGCATCGTCTAGTGTTCTGCTACTCCTAACATAAATTCTCCCCCCCTCCCCAAAAAAAAAGAAATCTGATACTTCACTACTTCTCAAGTGCTCTGCTCGCAAGTTCGCTATTCACTATTCACATGTTCACTATTGTAAGGGTAGCTGGTAAGCATTTGAACTGGTTCGCAGCACAAGCATATGTACTATCGCGAAATTAGGAGGTTTTACAGTACTTGTAGTTCTCGGGACTAAAATGAGGAGGAACTACAATCTATAGGGCACGAGAAGCTGTGGCTTCTTCCGGACTTAATCTTCTTTTCTTTGTGTGCGGAGGACGGAAACATGTTCGTTTCTGGTTTATCTCACAAACTACGAGGCCCTGCAGGGATGCAATTTTGCATTAGTATCTACATGTAGCTTATAGACTAGTCTAATGCAACTAAAAGAATTATTTAAAGAGATTGAAACATTTATTTTACTGAAAAACAAGCTTATGAAGGACGGACTCCGTCCGAAAGCTTGTATTTCAGTAAAATAAATGTTTCAATCTCTTTAAATACTTCTTTTATTCACTTGCGAGTGCTAGACTTCTCCCATTTTTTGCCCATTAGTTTTTTAATACAACTAGGTAGGATTGGTGCTCTCAAAGTCAGTCGACAGCTCGACGCTAAACATGCAGAATCGGAGGGTAAAATTGCAAATTCGCCGCTGTATTGGTAAAGATGGAGTAGTATGCGTTATAGAGGAGCAGCAAACGTGGTTTCGGTTTCAAATTTTGTTGGACAACCTGCAGTGTTGTGCGATGTGCTACTGCTCATGACGTGCCAGTTCGACTGCGGTTACCGCCTTCTCACTGAAGAACAATGTGCTAACGTTACGGCGAGAGAAGTTGTGGCGCGCATGAAACTGCACAATATGCTGACTTCGCGTAAATTTCTCGTATATTCCTTATTTTATTAACCGAGGTTCGTAAAATTGTCTCTATCGATAAAACAATGAATCGTCGCGCCAGACACAAAAGGAATAAGATGACGGAATGGTCTGGAAATGCCGTGTAGTGGGCGATACTGCCTGACTCAGATGGCACGGACAACTAAAGGTAACTGAGTGCGTGCGTTTCGGGGGCGACGATTTTTTGTCCTATAGCTTCTTCTTCCTACAGTCCTCACAAGCCTCACGATGGAAAGGAGAATGTGTGCAGCATGTTTTACCTACATTGCGCGACATACTGACTCACAAACGCCGAAGACAATCTGCCGGTAAGACCTGCTTTTATTGTGACATGTAAGGTGTATATAATACAAGCGGGTATCCTCTGCGTCTGTGCAACTTCCTCTATAGTTTTCACGACATGGTATATCCCGTCTCACTAGCCACACATATACACACGTGTGGTTGTTGTGGTCGTCAAAAATATTGTCATATACTGGGCGATCGAGGTTGTGGAGCGAATGAAAGTCTCGATATCAACGTCAATGTGCTCCACAGTCACCGTGCACCTCAATATTAAACGACAATATCGAAGCTGACTGAACACACGCACTATATGCTTGCGCTATGCGCTATGACTGCACTATGACTGCACACGTCATATGCACTATGACTGCACTATTACTGCACATGTCATATGTTTGTGTGCGCTACCCCATAAATGCAAGTATTATTTGTTCCATGACGTAATTATATGTCCAATAACACTCGAAATGTTTTCATGGCATTTCTTTGAACCTTGCTGCGCACAACCAGAGCTGCGAAGTAATTAAAGGGGCGCTAAAGTGCAAAAATTTCTGCTCAGAGCATGAAAGATGCCGGTTACCTTGACACAAAAGGAAATCTGCCCAGGATTTCTTTTAAAATCAATCAATCAAAAGGAAATCTGCCCAGCGAACGGATTGAACACAAAAGGAACGGGAGTCATCCGGTGCGTCGTTTGTGGTTTATGAGCGAAGGAACCTGCAATTTACGCACTTTAGTGCCCCCTGTAATTCTGCAAAGTTAATGTAATGAGGTTCTTTTAGGATAGTTACTGTATTTAAATACTTTCAAAAATTACTACTGTAACTAATTTTATTACATTTTGCCAGTAACCTGTACTCGATCGAGGAACAGTTACTTTAGCTTGGTTTAACGATTCTGTATGTTATAAATTTATGTCTGCGGTACTGTCTCTTTCAGTCTTTCCTATACCGCAATCAGATTTTTCATTATTCTTATAGCTAGTAGTCTTGCACAGGTTTCAGCATTCATTTAAAACGTGACACGCTCAAACAAGGTTTCACTGTTCGTGTGGACATGCACTCATCCCTAGCAGCACAACATATTGGCCCAATGTTGACCGTATATTGGCAATAGACCTCTACCGAAGAAACGTCACCGTGACGTAATGATGACGTTGGTAGACATACATCGAAACCGGAACAGCGCGGGCGGAGAACATCGCCGTTTCAATTCCTTCACGAAGGTCACAGATCGCTTCTTTGTATTAATGGTATACACACAGATGAGGTCATGTTTTTAGTCGCCTTCATGTCTTCATCCGCGTTCCCAGTCCACCGCGGAAAGAAAAGAAGGCTTCATCCCAAGAGTTGCATCGTCTGAATTAAAGTCAATGTCGTAGTACTGTGCAGAAAGAGGTTTGTTATTACGACTTAGTTCGCACTTGCTTTATATAGAGACACCACGTGCACTCCAAGAGAAACTCGTGCCCTTCACGCTATACAGGGGATGGAAAGTCCGGTAGCCATCTTTAGAAAGGGCTACCGGTAGAATGGAGCAGAACAAAGCTATACAACTAATAATTTGTAAAGAATTAAAAAAAAAAGCTACAATATGAGAAGTAGGGTTGCCACCAGGCCGGTATTATACCGGCACGACCGGTTATTTGCGCGCTCTGCCGGTTGCCGGTAGGAAGGTGATACCGGCAGCCTTTTGCGGGTATTTGTGGCTCAAGACCTTTCATGAGGGCTTTTACGGGGTTTTCCCTTCAACATTTCACTACAGCTTGAATAAATCTGGAGCGCAGACCCAACTCCGCAGTCACCAGTCGTTTTCTTAGTTATTCATTATTATTATTATTCATTGTTATTATTATCATTGTTATTCATTAAGCCTTGTGTTCGGTGGGGACAAGAGCAGTGGTTGTGCAAGGCTGTTGGTGGTTGTGTCGAGCCAGCTAGAACGTTCCTCACCCACTTTCCCTTTCCCACGAGCCTTTCCTCCTTCTCCTCTATTCCACCTCCTCTCAGCCGGCATTTTTCACTTCGAAAGGTGGCAACCCTAATGAGAAGCCACATTTAAACGTGACTTTCTTGTGACTTATTGATTGTTTGCTATAGTAGTTCCAGTCTACCAAGTTGGCGGCGCTGTTGTACCAACTGACGAACAGGGGTAGGTCTATGCTATAGTCTAATGTCGGTCCCGTATTGGACAAGCTTTGCCAAGGTCCAGCCAGTATTGGGTTGAGATATTGTGCTGCTTGGGATATGACACTCAATCAATCACGTGGATTTTTAACCTCTTTTCATAAATTTGTTTCATGCTGGTATATGCACGACGTGCCACATGCTACACACACATACACACGTCCATTGCCACATACCGACTAATCTATAACATCGATGTTAGATGTTCATGCTTTAATTCTTCCTTCCTTTCAGGTGTTCTGCTTTCTGCATCCGAGTTTCGTTGTTCACATAAATATTTGTATGATGTAGTTCGTTGAGCAAGTTATTAAATTCTGGCACGAACAACATTATTTTTCAATATGTTGCTGGAGACGATCTAATATCCGGCCACTTTAAATGGACATCGCCTGAAGTAACTCGAGAGTAATTTAATTGCATTTGACGAGTAACTGTCGCTGTAACTAAATTACTTTCTAAATCATGTAACTGTAATTTAATTGCCTCTTCTGAGTAACTTACTGTCAAACCTCGATTTATGAACAGCGAATGTTTCTCGAAAAAACGTTCACAAAACGAATTTTCTCAACGAAGTGTTCAGAAAGCGAGAGAATTCACATATTGAACGTTCATAAAACGAGGGTTGACTGTATAGCTCTGCGCACAAATTTCTCAACTCAAGCGTAACACGCGTAGCAATAAGAAAGCAGCTCTCATTACATCGCATAGTGGAATGATAGTGATCGGTTGTATGAAGCCCAAAATCTCCATATGTTTTTTTTTTTTTTTTCCTACACCTCATCTCACCTCCATGAGACTTTCGACCGTCTCACGAATATATATACAGCATCGCTGGAAAATGCATCGCGGATCAATAACGCACTTTTTGTGTCGCGCAAGTTTGCAAACGACATTCGCGGACAGAAGAAACCCTCCGCCGTAATTAGCGCGAATTTTTTGGCGCAAATCTGTCCTTTCCGTCTCTCGTCGTTCGCAGCGTATAGTTATTAGAGCGCATAAGGGTGCAGCAATATCAGGAACGTCGCGGAACTGCCGCATAAGTATCGAGTTTTCACAGTGTCCCCGGTGAACCGTCCCTGGCAGACAGGCGTGCTTCCCAGTGAGCAATCAATAGGTGGGCGGGAAAATGGAAGCTCACTCTTGTACAGACTGCATTTTACACGCCCATGTCGGCACGCCCGGGGAATAGACAATACCCGGTCTCACCTGTGCACCAGCTTCAATTATTCGCTCCCGTTCGTTTTGAGCCACGATATCTCCTGTGCTGCTGGCGCAAAAGGGATCGTCTTTGTTTTCGTTTCTCAAAGGAGTTATGCGAAATAAATGCGAAAGACAATTGTTCGCGTTCGGTGTGAACCCGCATTTCTAAGTTTGCACAGCAGAGAGGGCAAATATAGAGGCGTAGAAAACCGGAGATGGTGAACTGTTTGCCCTATATAGTCGGCCACGCGCTCAGGCGGA
The DNA here is from genome assembly GCF_037126465.1 of Ornithodoros turicata. Taxonomy (NCBI): domain Eukaryota; kingdom Metazoa; phylum Arthropoda; class Arachnida; order Ixodida; family Argasidae; genus Ornithodoros; species Ornithodoros turicata. The sequence goes on along the minus strand of NC_088201.1, from coordinate 64,739,911 downwards.
CAACGTCACGATTATCGGAGGGATGGATCATGCGTCCTGCTCCGGCTTCACAGGGAACTGAGGAAAACCCAGGGAAACTCCAAGGATTCGAACCCTGGTCCTGGTCACTCTTCCGGCGGTGGTGGTGGTGATGGTGACGAAAAACCGGCTTGCCCTGGTTGGCCTCACGCCTGGCTGCGTCACGACTGTAGCCAGGATGAGATGAGATGGTGTGATAACAGATGAAGCGGGATGATGACGGCCGAAAATTAAGATCTAGGGCAGTCACTGCAGAGTTGGCGAGAAGTCCGAGCAGTACTCATAGCCTTTGAGCGAGGCCAGATTCCTGGAGACGGTAGACGAGGCTGCGAATTTTGGAGTGTCTTTCCGTGAAAGAGCCTTTGGGATGTAGGACATCATCCACCGTACAGTTCCTGCAATGGCCAAGGTATTTCGCCCGCACCGCAGCATATGCACAGCAATACAGTAGAATGTGCTCGATAGTTTCAATTTGCTGACAATGTATGCAGTTTGCGTTGTCTAGAGAGCCAATCTTGAATAATTGTGATTTAGTTAAAGCGCTTCTTGTTCGCAGCCTGAAGAGCAGAGTTTGTGTACTGCGGGAATGCCCTTCCGGCTCTTCCGGCTCTGACATCGCTGCAGACGTCTCCGCTAGTGAGGCAGCGCTGTACAGGTCACGTGCTAGCGACTACCAATGGGTATGGCGGTCTCTTTCGCTATTCCGATGTCAGCTCGACCAAGTACGACACGTAGATTTTCTTGTCTTTTTTTTTTACAGCTCCCCTGCGTGTGCTGTATACCAGCGTCAAAGAAAGCCTGTTCGTTCAGCGACATCACGCAGTCAAGAAGATTTCGCCAATCACGACTATACATGTTTTCAACTATAGATGTCTCCAATGTGACAGCACCAATTCAAGCAATGCAACAGTTTCGTATTACTCAGTTGTGTCGCGACGTAAACCCCAAATTATTATTATTCGTTTCGTATTAGTTTTTCCAGTGACGCGCACGTCGTGTGCACTTTCTTATTCGTTTTGTGAAAGAGCGCGCCTATAGTGAACCTCCGCTAGAAACAAAGGCTCAAATGCAGCAGGCAGCCAGTTTATATTGACGACGTATATTTTATTTTATATTTATTTTTAGTAAAATGCACTGTTCTTGTAAGTTTTAGTAGCAGTAGCACTAGCCAAGGTCGGACCCAGAGACCGGCGTTATCTCCCTCTCTCTTATTTATTTATTACTATATTATTTATTTTATATTATTTATTTATTTTTATTATTTTATTTTATTTACTTATTTTTTATTATTTTATTTTATTTACTTATTGTTTATTTTTTATTTATTTTTTATTTTTTTGAAGGGGGATGTGGGGCGGTTTCTTTGTCGGAGCGCGTAGTGGGAGAGGGGACAGAGGAAAATCCCATGTATAAAACTACGTTATCGCCCGTCCGCCTCCTGGTATCTGCGGCTGGTTTGAGACATGGTAAATGTCACCGCACTGCACCGTTATTAGTATAAAAACATATAAACGGTCAGTTGAAGCATATTTGTCTTGAACAGAATGAGTGGTATGTCCTGATGATTTTATACATTAAAAACTCTGCAGAAAAAAATATGGAAATTTTTCATGAGAAAAATTAATGTCAAAACTCAATGGAGTTCCTGATAGGAACGTAATGTGGAATCACATTACACGTTGAGTTTCTGATGAGTTTCTGTTGACTCATCACAAACTCCTCAAGATCATACAAGAAACTCAATATCGGTTTTTGTAAGAGTGGGCAAGGGGTCGACGTTTCGACAGTGGCACTGTCTTCGTCAGGACAAAGGTCTTTTTTTTTTGTCCTGACGAAGACAGTGCAACTGTCGAAACGTCGACCCCTTGCCCATCTTACTTTTTAACGTCTCCCTATGTAATAGGCTAGTGTTTGTAACTTCCCTAAAATCTGTTTCCGCGTCTTTTTTTGAACTTCTGTAAAACTTCGTGGCCGTTTGATAATTCTTTTACCTCAGCCTATATATATATATATATATATATATTTATTTATTTATAGATACTGCAGCCTTGAAAAGGCTATAGCAGGAATAGGCGTACATTGCTAGTGAAATAATTAACAGAAAGTTCTCTAATCATACCAGGAATAGAGTTCAATTGAACAATTGAGCGAGGAAAGAAGCTGTACTTGAACACATCAATGCGTCAAAAGATATATAGGTACAATGTTCAAGGGGTGCGCAAAACCAAAATAGGAGGAATACGTAATGTTGATCTGCTTGTGAACAATTAGGTACAGATACCTGAGTCTTTCCAATGTTCGCCTGTTGCTAAGGGAAGCTAGACTTAGGGAGTCACGGGCAGATGATGGAGAGAAATGTCTATCATAGCGTTTCATGATGAGTCTGACCGCCCTTGACTGAACTGTTTCTATAGTGTTTTAGCATCCCATATATATAGGTTAACAGCTTCGTAGTTTAAAAGTTTAACGCCCGTAAACCCAGCACAAGTACTTGTACGTGTGGCAGAGAACGCTTAATATTTTTATTATCCTAGCAAAATTAAGGTAAAATAGGGTTCCTAGTAGCAACCTCTGTGTCCACAGTACCCACAGAGAGCACTAGTCTTGCTGCACCGTAAACAGAGCCGGCTCGGTGCGACGTCTGGTAGCAAACCTATATTCCCCACTAACTTGCTGCTCCTGATATCTAGCCGACACGTAGTATTCAAAATAGACCAGCAAGCCATCGCACCGTTGAGCATTCGACACACCTGACCAGCCTCGGATACTACCTCTGCGTGATACCTGTCTCCTCAGCAGGGATTTCCCTACACCCCCCCCCCCCCCTGAAATTTCTCAGGTGACCCTACCCAACTCGGCCACCAACACGTTCTGGTAGAGAGTCCGGCGCAGCGAATTACATCCTGCACTGTCAAACTTGGGCTGTAGGACCACAGTCATGCATATGATCGTACCATGCATTTGTCCAATCTGTGTGCTAGGTATTCATTGAGCTTCGTGAGACAAGGTCTTTTTTCTTTGTCGGTCGTGTGATTATGCATCTTAATGTGGAAATGCCGTTCACAATGAATCTGTATTCTAATGTACTGTGTTCTAACGTAATGACATGTACAAATAAAACTGGAAAGCTATGCAGGGGTGTCACCATTGTGCCACGATCCTTTCTGTGTCTAAGAAACATTCCTTAAGTGGAACCTTCACCAAGCATACCCCCCCCCCCTTGAAAGCTCGGCACCCCCCCAGCAGTGAATTTCTGGGGAAATCACTGCTCCTCAGCAACCTGTGAAATCGTGGGTGGGACGGCGGAAGACCCCACATCGCCTGACTCTACATAGCTCGGCATTTCGGGCCTTCGAAACTCACGATCACAATCATCTGATAAGGCGTGAGTTCGGGCCCTGCTACGAACTCACGTGAAGGTCGACATGGCGTGTCGGTGAGCTCGATCGTGCCGCATATAGCGCACTCACCAGATAACATCACATCTGCTCTGTTTACAAGTGTGATGTTATCCGGTGAGTGCACTAATATGCGGCATGATCGAGCTCACTGATACGCCACGTCGACCTTCACATCAGTTTGAAGTAGAGCTCGATATGTTAAACGTTTAAACGTCAAAACGTTTTCTTAAGAAACGCGTTTTGTAACACGTTTCAGAGATTAAACGTTTTCTTAAAACACGTTTAAACGTGTTGTGTTAGATATACGTTCAACAGCACGTATACGTATTTAAACGTTTTCCCAGGATACGTTTAAACGTTTTCATTTGCATAAACGTACAGCGGCACGTATACGTATATAAACGTTTTCCTAGGAGACGTTTAATCGTTTTCTTTTACATAATCGTTTTTAATTGTTTTCTGTCCTCCTCTACACACTACAGCTTACTTTCCTTGAAAGAAAGTTCAGGGTATCGTTAAAGTGGCATGTTACTTTGTCCCGCTCATTTGTGACCGTCGTATGTTAATAAAGAACAGTCACAGCGCAGGGCGCATTTTATTCCGTTCGCAGCGTACACCGAACTCCGCTCCGCGTGCACTCATGGCATTGGGATCGCTGACACTCCAAAAACGGAGCTTTATCTCATCGACATCGTCCGGCAGAATTACAATTCTGGGTGTTATCCTTTTCTCCATCCCAATTTGTTCATAACGGGAGGTGTACGGCTCTTTGTGGGAATTCGCATCAGCGCATCATGCCACAAAAGTCGTGCTCATCCCTTTTTTCCCACTCTGGCGCAAGAATGATATCATTCGGGACAGTGATTAGTTCTTAATTGCCAAATGTTCTGGTTTTAGAGTGCAATAGTGGGAACCAGTAGGAAAGAGCAGGTTACATGCTTCAGGCTAAAGTAGTCGCTCAAGGTGACAATCTTCCGCGTTGGTCTTTTCACCACAATACTACTCGCGTAAAGAAGATAAATGCGGAATTTTTAGTATAAACTACCCAAAAGATTCAAACGTCATCACCGCCATTACGAGCTCGACATGTTTAAAACTATAGTGAAACACGTCGGTTCATAATGAAATGTACGACGAAAATTGACACAAATAGGGTTGCTTAAAAGCCAAATATGAACTGAAGTAATAAGCTACTTATAAGACAGTGAGAAACTGGCGTCGTTGGTAATTACTGATGGGAACCATGGACGCGCCAGGCATAACGGGGACAACTCCTGTCTCTGTCCCGGTAATGCCTGGCGCGTCCATGTTTCCCATTAATAAAGATAAGAAGTTGCTTAAATAGCTATCCGTTTCGAAAGGCGTTGCGTTTCGTATTAACAAGACGTTTAAACGACATTGACATAACATTCAACCGCTTCATTTAAAAAAAAAAAAAAACGCTTAAACGTTTCATAAGGAAACGTTTTCACAATTATCCCAAGATCATGCACACATGATGCTAGAAGGTTGTATCAATCCCACAGCTCTGGATTTCTAGTGAACATGTGGATAGTGGACTTCTGAACAGTGAATAGCGAACTTGCGAGTAGAGCACCTGAGAAGTAGTTTTTGGGGTTGGGGTTGGGTGATAATTTTTGTTAGGAGTAGCAGAAAAAGTCGGGAGACGAGTTCAATTTCTCCTTGTTTTTTTTTTTTTCTTACAAACAAACAAACAAGGAAACGTTTTACAGACTATATGTTAATCTAAACGGCGTATAAAACGTTTAAATGGAAACGTTTTAAACGAACATCGGAAAAACGTGTTAGATCCCGGGCCCTAGTTTGTAGCAGGGCCCGAACTCACGCCTTATCAAATGGTTGTGATCGTGGGTTTCGAAGGCCCGAAATGCCGAGCTATGCCTGGCTCTAATTGCCCCAGAAACTTTGTTACCCACTATTTAGCGAGGAAAAGCAAGCCGTCCTTTTTGGCTGATGTTTCCTGGCAAAATAAATAGATTCCCTCCCCTCCCTCACGACACCGTAGCCAACTTCTTCTTCGTCGTCTTCTTTCTTTTGTGTGTTTTTTTTAATTTTTATTTTTAGGCCCAATATCGTTCGCATGCAATGCAGTTTTGCTGAATTATATATACTTGACGTACAATGCGCATTTGGTGACCACTTCGACCCAGTGTTGCCCGTAATTTTCCATTTTTATTTTCGAAAAAAAAAACTATATATGTATGAGAGCAATCGTGACGAAAATTGGGACGCAAGAGTACTGAGGGCTCAGGCAACACCATCCATATTGAGAAAGCCTCTTTAGTCGTCGACGTGACGTAACAACTAATAGTCAGCCAATCAGGATCGCGTTGTCAACGGCGGTACCCAATCACGAACGTTGTTTCAGCGGTCGTGGCCATGAAGACGAACAACCGTCGTCTGCAAGCAATGATTGAACGTCCCCGCGTACTAAAGGGAAAACTTGGAAATAAAGCGCAAAACGGTCCCATATCTTTCTATCATATCATATCATATCATATCATATCATATGGTTCTCAAAACTGATTTTCTGGAAAGCGTGTCGCACTTTTTGTCTACATATTCATGTGTACAGGTTCCAAGTTAGTTGCAATCATTTGCGAGTTCTTGAATTCGCAGAACGGCGATTCGCAGTAGCAGACGAATTCTGACTTTATATGTCCACGTAGCGAAGGAGGGCGAGGAGGCAATAAGCAGGCCTCCTGTATCTAGGTGGCGTTGGCTCAGGCTATGGAATAGATAAATTTTATGAGATTTCAGCTTTACTGATTTACAGTATAATGACAATGCTGCCAGGATGTTACACGTAAGGTTTGTCTGCTTATAGTATGGCGCCATGTTGCACGTGCCGCAGGGTAGGACTGCGGCACGTTTTTTCAACGTAATTTCAACCACCTGGGGTTGTTTTGACGTGCGCCAGAAATATTCGACACACGGCGCTAGAAGCATTGTTTACCTTCCCTACATTGCTGCCGTCCTCGGCCGGGATGGAACCCGCGATCCTGAGCTCAGCAAGCCAGCACGTGCCATCTTTAAATGCCGTGACGTAGTCATGAAGAGTTCGCCAATCACGACTTCGCTTTCAACGGCCGTAGCTATGGAGCCCAGCCGCCATCAGCCACTGGTAGCCGCAGAAAGCCTGGCAGATTGGCATAGCTCCAGTGGTTGGCTGAAGCAGATGTGCATTGCGACTGTCCACGTGGCGAAGGTGGGAAAGGAAAACACAGGAAAAACCCCAGACAGCACAGCCGGCATCGGGATTCGAACCCGGGTACCTCCCACAGTTCCTTCAGAAGTCGGCCCAGGCCGCACTTCCCCCAAGGCGTCAGTCGTGACGTTGCACACTTCTGTGAGGCCCTCAACGGCGAGCCCTTTCACCATCCACCACCACCAGGTAGGAAAGGAGGCATTATGCACGCTTTCTGTATACCTGGGTGGCGTTGGCAGTACTGAATGCGTGCATGGACGTAATGAGCCACATATATCAAAATGTCACAACCACTTTGACGTTGGACGAACATGGAGGCAACCCAAGCCCATGTACAAAATGGTTGGGCCCTCAGTATACGCACATAGAGGATCGCGTATGTAACACACCGCGACGCCATGCATATGAGAACACAGGTCGTTATCCGAGTGGATAACGACCTTGGAAAAATGGCAATAATGCTTCCAAGAATGGTGGAAACGTGCAGAGACTATCAAAAGGTGATCAATGTGAACAAGTTGGCATTGCATGCATATCAGTCAAAAGCCAGACAAGTGTCGACAAGTGTCCCTGGAATAGACGTACAGTGCTGGACAAAAGGTTACGGAACAAGCTCCGGCGCATTCCTTCCTTAGAGTGACATGCTAGCACCGTACCGTACGGACTTGCAAACGGGTGACTGGGTTACCTAGGCACATGTCTGCAAGTCCGTACGGTCCCATTCGCGGCTTTCGTGTCATATATGGAAGGAATGCGCCGGAGCGTGTTCCGTAAACTTTTGTCTTGGGTACCCGTCTCCTCGCGGAGCCTCGTATTGTTTGACGAACAGTGTACTTATTTCCTTATGGTTCAGCTAGGTCGTGCCGCTTAATATTGAAGGCTCTTGCTGAAGATGGACCTCTTGGAACCGCCGGCTGTATCAACCTAGGCTCTTTCCCAGGTGTTGCCACATGGCTGGCCACCAAGCACGAAACTCAAGAGTCAATCAGTGCTACCACGGTCGTGCTACGCAGCGAGTACGCAGTTGCAGTATGGATACGCATTGAACGGGTCTTTTTTGTAATGTTAGGTGGACACCGTAAGTCGTTTGTCACCAACAGTTGAATGGATAGTGACATGTCCTCGTTTTGCAGTTTAGAGATGAACCGAAAACCCTTTCTCCCATTCCCAAGAACTGGATGTCGACACTCCCAACTTACAAATTCTGAAAGAAAGAGAGAAAAAAAAAATAAAGAAGTCTTTACGCTCAAGACCAGCAGCCTTACCTCGATAATGAATTCGATCGAGAATGCAACGAAAGGACAGCAAAGCCAGGAAAGATAGCGGCTGTACTCAGCACCCATTGTTGGGACTTGGGAGACTCGCAGTTGTTTCTGCCAAGGATCGGTATGTAGGACGACCAATTAAGTCCGACCTATATACTTGCTGTTCCAGAAGACAAGCAAACGCACCTTACAATCCTTTAAATTAACAGGCACTGCGAATACGCGTTTAAGGGGGGGCTCAAGCAATATTTTATGAAACCCCCACTGTCAAAATGTGTACTATAACGCAAAACCTACAGCAATCGTACGGCGGAGAGCACATATTTCTTCCCGCGTAAGCCCAGCACGAGTTCCCACAGAGCCCTCAACTTATACAGGAAACGGATACTAACGCGTGTTACATCATATACGCTACATTAGCGCGGTCATTTGCACCTGTTGGTGCGAATGGCCCTTCAAGTGAGCGCTCATTTTTCTTCAAGGCCGTCCGGCTCCTGTACAGACACCAAGTTATGGATGCACATATTGATGCGGAGCTCACCTCGTTTATAAATGGCTCATATATCAACGTCCTGAGCTGGAAAGCGTATATTTATGAGGAGTTACACGAGAAACGTCCACGCCCATATCCGGCCATTCCTATGCACACCGACCATGAAACGGTGAGCGGGACATTGTGACCAGAAGACTCAGAACGTTGTTCAGAGCGGGGCACCTGGACCGAGAGAATGAGGAGAATTACTCGGGTAAGATTTTAATCGGCTCATCAGGAAAGCGCATTCTTCACTCGCAGCAATTCGTTAGATCATCAGGTAGGTTTTTTATTAGAGACACCGAGGTGCCCCAGGAATACCTTTGAGACTCGTAACCGCTCGCAAACGAAGGGCAGTTCAGTGTCCCGATGAAAAAGTTTGAGGTTCGGTTAACAAAGCGACAGGAGGTGGATTGAGGCTATCGATCAACCTGTCGTGAAACAGGAACGTTAATTCCTTTGGCTGTCCACCCCGTAGCACGACCACCATCAGAACAGGCGCACTATATAGGGTCCATTCACTGACGTCACCTCGCTGCCACACTATAGGTCACTCGAAGTTATGTTCCCGCATTCGTTCGCTGCCATTTGGTTTTTGGATGTAAACGTTGAAAACATGGAAATTACTTGGATATCGGCTACAAATGACACAGCACAATAACTTTGAAACACCAAATATACGGTGACTGCGACATGGGTGACGGCTTGGATGGGACCTACAATATGGCGGCCGATGGCAGCACATCTGCCTGCTTGCGACAGTGGCGGTCTCCTACGGATGACGTCATGTGAATAAACCCTATAGGGCCACCAGAAGGGGGTGTACCGCGCACTTATTTGAAAATATGCAAGTGCTTGACCTCTTTCTCCTCTATTTGAGGCCTAAGTGCTCAAGATGATCTGCGTTCTGATACGCGTGCATCTATAGTGTTCAGAGTGGCGACAACACGTAAATGTTCACATGAAAGCAAATACACTGGTAGTTAACATACATCCCGCCGTTGTCTGGCTTTTTCGATGACCGTGCCATATTTCAACTGTTCATGTTCCCAGGTAACTTGAGGCTTGTGTTATGTTTGTCTGCCCGTACGTTCCAGCCTCAGAACAATTATACTTTCCATAGTTAACATAAATACTTTAGATGATTTCTAGCTTCTGATATACCCTTATGTATTTGGTTGAGTCACAACATTAATTGGAAACGGTCGCATGAAAAATATATGAATGAAGTTAACATGAATATATGTGATGATGAATGTGATGAATATATCTGATGATGAGAATAATTTTGCTCGTACTCACCAACATTTTTTCATCGATGATCGATTTGGAAAGTGTCGCAACGGTGCAGCTTAGGTTTTTTGTCGTTCTACATTTTCCATTTCATTACGCTTTTTCGAATGATCCAATGTAACAGCAACGTTCATTGCTACTACTGTGGCGCCAACTGCAAAAGAGAAAAAGAGTAGGCACATGCCTTCAACTGTATTGAACTGAATTGTACTTGGATCGTTTTTAAAGATTGCTTGCATTAACTTGACCTACAACGAAGTTACGCTGATACCAATAGATACAAGGTCTCGCCGTTAATTGGCCCACCATTGTGAGGACTAACCTCAATACTAAACATGACGTGCTGTCTGGAGTATCCATATGAGCCGACCATATAGTGCCCTAAAGAACACGTGTGTGAATCGGCCTATAGGTGCAATGCATCGGGAGAGCTGTGCCCGACTTTGAAGCCTGAAAATCTAGGACACCGTCCTTTATATAGCTGTGAATGTGACCAGCCTTAGTGAATTCTAGTGTGAACTCAAGTATCCTAAACCCAAGCAGCGACCACTATTGGGCCGGTATCGGCAATATTGGACCAACATTGGGCCCAGATGTTGTGCTGCTTGGGAATGTACCGCTGCGTAAAGAGTTCGCTCAACTTACGGGCAAACAGTCACACTAAAACTTACAAGGTATTCGAGTGGGTGTAGCACACCTATATAGCGAACAATCTTTCAGCACGAATCGGTCACAGTTCTCTGCTCGTCGTTGTTTCCTTTCCCATGACGTATGTCTTTACATTCCTTATCACAAATAAATTACGGTGTTGACATTATCCAACGGCTGCATTCCTTTCTTATCTTCTGTATGCACACAACAGTATACCTTGGTTAGTTGATTTCCACCGAAGCAGCATTGGAATGAAAAACGAAAAATGTTGAGACGTAGACTCCATCAACATGGATGTACGTCGGCCACACCGAAGCGCCTGCATGAAGATAAAGAAGTAACAATGAAGTAGAAGGGAAAGTAAGTAAACAAAGCCTCTATGCTTACAAGATACCGGGCCACTACGTCCAACGAGTCATCATATCCAACGTCATGCCTGTACATCCATCGATGGACATACTGATCTCGTTTTTGGACGTACCAGTTTGATGTCATACCACTTGGACGCATGACATAGAAGCTCCTTACATCCCACCCTTTGCTTGTCTACCAACTGTCCAACTGTCTTGCTTTCCTTTCCTTTTCTTTTTTTTTTCTTCTTTTTGTTGCTCTGTACCTCTGTCATGCAATCTTTATGTGCTGCTTCATACTTCCTTGATCTGCACCTAGGAAATGTAAATAGAGTGTAAGAAGTAAAGTACGGCCACGTCCGTGGTAATTACGGGCCAGGTTCCTTTTACTTATTCGTCTTATACGGTGATTATTTTATCCAAACAAAATCATAATAAGTCGCTCCACAACGATGCAGAACAATAGACGATCTACAAGCTGGTACATCCTGTCTCAGTTTATCTATCATGGATATCTTGCATATCTCCATCGCGTGTTTTCCTCCCAAAGCTTCGCAACTTTCTATATGTCACAGAAAGTATAAGCTGCAGTAATGTAAAAAAAATATATATATATATATATACTGGAACAGTTTCGCGATCGAACCACGTGCTCCTTCATTCTCGAGAGAGGAAGACAGCGCATACATTTCTGCTCACCAACTTGCTCAAGGTGAAACTGAGTAGAGAGAAAGAGACACAACTGAACTATAGGCGCTGCCGAATCCCAGTTCGCAGAATGCAGTTAAGCGGATTATCTGTGTGGGGGTAGGTCAACCCCTTTCGGCAACTCACAAGATAGCGTATATGCAGGCAAGCTGGTGGAAGAACTCCAGTATGTAAAAGCCTGAGTCTGGGCACACAGAGGACACGACACGAACACACGACTCGATGCATAATGTAAAACCCCGAGACTAGGGAACACGAAAGGACAGACACAACACAAGTTCCCTAGTCTCGGGGTTTTACATTATGATTCATCTTCACCAGCTCGCTTGCTTCCTAGCCATTTTTTCATTGACACGACTCGACTTTCGGCAAGTTGGGAAAGGAGCTTTTCGGCGAGTTGACTATGGCGGAAAATGACCTATGGAAAGATGCGACAGCGGACACCTTACAAGATGAGGGAACGCCCAATGTCTCATGCTGAATAATCACTTAGTGAACTATAGGACGATGTCATTCGGGATGATTTTTGGGTACAGGAGCGTGGTATGCGGTCAAGTTCTGTTTTAAGCGAGCCCTTACACCAGCACGACCACCATCTGTTTTACGACTGCAGTCACCAAGTATGACGACATGACAATTACAGCTTCGATTTCGTTTCATCCGTATGCGACACTCTGTAGCAGCACGACTGTGGTAGCACCAGGCACAGAATCGACCTAGTTTTTCCCATTGTTTATTTTTATTTTTTTGCTGCTGTTCATCTATAACAAGCTCGTACTCAAAGAGGTCAGCTACAGGAACCCCAGACAGGAAAGGAACCGAGTAGAGTCGTAATGTTCTCCTCAATTCCTCTAAGAGTAGCCCACTGCTAAAAGAATCGGCGCCGAGTGCGGAGGGACCTTGGGGGCCTGAGCCCCCCCCCCCCCCCCCCCCCCCCGAGAAGATGACAGTTTTGAGGGACATCCTAAGAATCGCGGGTTTCATGCGAGTGATCATGAAAATCCTGTAAAAATTTGCCTCACTACGTCGCAACACGAAACTCCCGACACCCTGCCCGACCTCTCTGCATGAGAGGGGGGGGGGGGGGCTGTGCCCAGATCCCCTCCGGCAGATTGAAAACTCTCCGCATGTGGCTGAAAGGGTACTATCTCCACAGACCACAACTTCAACATGCCCCCAGCATTAACACTCATGCTCCTCAGCCCAACACAGCAGTACGCCACGTATCCACTAAACCCGGCGTGTTTCTCCAAACTAGGAATGTACGAAAAATGACTCAAAAGCCCCGGAATATCTACTGTCCTAAGGCGAAGTACATTGTGCAGTGTGTCGATGGCCATTAATAGTGTATGTAGTATACGATCATTTGAACTACTGCAACGTGCACATATCACGTGCACACGCAACGCTCTCTTGGCTTAAAACCCCTTTCAACAGAAGCTCCGGAGCGAGAAGAACAGACTGGACGGAGCACGCCCGATGTCTTTTCCTGCGCTCCTGGTGTGCGTGGTGTCGGTTTCGGCTTATTTGCACTTCAAAATTTGATGATGTGCACATCAGAGTATACGGGCCAGTTTCGGGGTTTTTTCATCATTATTATTTTTTTTATAGGAAGACTTTGTATAATGGCTGGCCCCAATTCTGCTCTCTCACATGACCCCGAAAATCTCAGATTCAAAATCGAATTAAGGAATTTTAGTTAATGACACTACAGACCTTGACACCTACCCGCCCCTGTAATGTCAGCCAAGCTGAAGAAACACATATGGTGAAGAAGCCATGCACATTGCAGTGAGCCCATTTTTACAGAAGTGGGTTTCGGTTAAAGAAGATCACCCTGCAGAATTATAAAACTATTTGTGTTATTCTTTCAATGGTTTTTATATGTATAAAATAAAACGAAATATTTACACTATGCCTCTTCCTCTGCCTGTAACGCATCATCAAATAAATAAATAAAAGAATGCTGTTTAGTTTCCACTTCACGTATTGCAAAAAAAAAGAAAACCTGTCTTGCAGCTTCTTTTTTATTTCGAGACACTCGAAATCCACTAAATTTTAACTCCTGTTTCGGACGTCAGTTATTTTATTGCTGTTCCCATTGTCCCATACAAGTAGAAGTCGTAAGCTCTGCGTCACTATCGTGAGAGGTGGCTATATGTCGTAGCTATATAGCTATGAGAATGTTTTTCCCAGAACTCCATAATAATATATTACCCCATTAAAGCACTAACGTAATGCTTTTTCAATGAAAATACCACATGAGAGATGAACAACACAGCGTCGTCGAAACTCACATCCCCATTTTTTTCTTTATTCACATCACATCACAACACAGCGTCACGCGAAAAAAACGATTCGGCGAAATTCGAATAATTCAAGAAAAAGCCAAAGGTGGATCTTGCCGCAGCTCGGTATGTCTTTCTGTATCTCGATACGGCAAACTGGGAATGGACATGTGGGCCATTTGACAGATTGGAACAGCAACTTTGAAAGTCAAATGATTAATAATACCCAGGCTGTCAAACGGGCAATTTTCTAAAGTCATTGAAGCCAATGGCCATTGAACATGTAGCGCCACCAACCGTGTATACCGTATCAACTTCTCAAACAGCTTAATTAAATCCAATGTTCCCTGACAGGCTGACACGTTACACACTTGAAGGTGCTAGGCACATGTTCTATGGCCATGGGTATCAATGGTCACTGAAAACTGCCCGTCTGACAGCCTGGGTATATTAGGCAGTCTCCTCGGCCTTCAATGCATTCGGCGAGTTGGGATGCGAGTTTATCGGCACCTCTCTGTGGCTTTATTTAGGTTGAGTTACACATCGGCTTTGCCCTTGAACAGGGTTGCTAAAGGCAGGGACGACTAAGCGACGTTCAGCGTGCGCACTGTCCCCTAAATGCACGTCTCGGTAAGTCGTGAAAGTTGTCTGCTCTTCCTGACGTTCTGCTGACAGCGAAAAAAAAAAAGGGCACGATAATTTCGCTCCATCTTTCTTTCATGCCAAAGTCAAAGCCAAAGACACCAAGTCAAAGGAGACTTTCCTTGGGATGGATGTGACTGTTCCCAGAACATGGGGGAACATGGAACATTGGAGCTTATGGAACTTTTCCCCCGAATGCTTTGGAAATGACTTTGCGTGGCAAATTCCGGTGAAAATTTTGCGAAGTTTGCTTTTTTTATAGATTCTTGGGCCTTATATACATAGCTCGAATTTTTTTTATTTACTTACTTGAGGCGACACAAATTTACTATTACGTAAGGGGGGTGGGAGGCAGACAAAAAGAACACGGTCTTCGGCGCCTCGTCTTTTGAGCTTCTCAGAACACTCTGGACTAGAACTGCCGATATTTCTACAAGAGACTGTTATTCTTCTGGGGTGTCAGCAAAATGATCTGTACGCCTCCGTGATTGGATACATGCTCTTAGAACACACCGAACCAAAGAGCATCGCTCTCCTGCAAGTTTCATGGGAGACACGCATTTCCGAACAAAACCGCACTCTAAATATATCGGAGAACTGCTTTTGCAATCGCCACCCCAGTAGTGCCACCCCACGCACCCCACGTGATCTGAGAAAAGCTTCAGGAGACACCGCAGATGGCGCTCGTAGCAACCTCATGACGTCGGAGCACACGTGAAATGGGGAAAGAGGGAAGAAAAAAATGCGACAGGGGGATATAGATATAATTTGGAATGCCCGTAAAAAGGTAGAGCTGCTACGTACATTTCGTGCCTGGACATCCCTGTGCGTGGTCTCATGTAGCCCCGCGGACATTTCAGCGAATTTACTTCCTTTTGACTTTACCACATTCGGTTGTACTAACACGCGGGAACAAACGTAGAAAACAGAAAGTAGACCATTTTACGGAACATCGTGTTTTTGGAGTCATGCATACGGAGAAGTGCGCAGGTGTGGTGCGGGTCACAAGGAAAGATTATACAGACTGCGAACCGCGTTTCCAATTATTACACTGCGGTGCGTAAATTGGCCTGCTGCGAACATGTTTCTTCCTTCCTTTCCTACTTCTTAACACTTTTGCGTAGCTTGTAAGCCGACCCAATTTCGGTCGACCCGACTCAATTTCGATTAGCATTTTAGGAACTGCATGCCTACTTAATGCCACTTTTTCTCAAATACGGAGTTGATGGCCTTTGCATGCATGGGCGCCGTTAAGGAGGGGGGAGCAAGGGGGCACTTGCCCCCTTTTTTGTGTTTGTATGTGACTTTGCCAGAGCCCTGCCGACTGAGGTGAATCGATTAGCATCTTTAAAAATGATAACTAAAAGTATCGGTTCTCGGGCCGTGTTACACGGCCCGAGAACCGATACTTTTAGTTATCATTTCAGTTAGTTAGTTATCAGTTGGTAATTCAGCGAATAGCAACATCTCAGGCACCAACAAGTTGCGGGAGGCACAGACAGTCGCGGGAGCATTCTAATGATAGACGTCACTGATGGCACTCGGAGTTATTGCGCGAGAGTTAGCTGTAGAACGACACCCTCCCCCGGGGACTGTGCAGTGGTGGCCTTGGTCTGAGATCTTGCCCCTCCCTGAAAAATTGCCTAGCGGCGCCCCCGCTTTCATGTCTTCAAAACATTGTCGTTCGGCGACAAGGAGATTCGCGTCTAGAATCTGATAACTCGCAGATGCCATGACTTGTTGACAAACTTTCTGTTCGTGCTATTTTACAAAGGTATATAGGCGATAAATCAGAACACCAATACTCCATTCTTCTAATCTGCTTCTTCTTCTTCTTTTTTCCTCCGCCTTTTATCCCATCATCGGCGGCACCCGCTCGTATCGAAGATCTTGAGGCGCAAGCACTGCAAGGTCCGCTCGGTGATGACTCAGCTGAAGCCTATCGTCCCGCGTTTCGTAGTGAAGACAGTGGCTCCCAGTGCCCCTCCATGGTCTCTGTCAAGTCCAGTCACCCGCCTAACTGTTCCTGGCCTGCATGGAAGGAAAAAGGATACATCCCCGTGTGTCGCCAAGCAGCTTACCCTGGGCATGATGAACGACAACTACACGGCGTCAACGTCAGTTTTCACTGACGAGTCATCTACTCGGGGTGGATCGTCCTCGGCATTTGTCATTTTATCTCAGTCAGTCTCCTGTGGTCACCCTCTTTCTCACAGAACATCGTCTACGTGTGCCGAGCTTTACGCCATTCTATTTGCTATGCAAAAAATATCAGCCAGTCCAGCTCAGTCCTGGGTCGTCTTTAGAGACTCAAGACCAGCGCTCCAGTGTGTGGCCAACTTTGGGATACGCGGATTCCTCGGTCATGTTGTCTTTGACATCCTGCAAGCTTATACGAAGGCGACCATTGCAGGACACACTGTAGTATTGCAGTGGATCCCCGGATATGTCGGTATCAGCGGCAACGAAGAAGCAGACAGAGCCGCATTGAGCGCCCATCAGCACGCAGCTTTTTCCCCGATAATGATGTTGTCGGGCGACCGAAGACACCTCCTCTCAACACTCACCGGTACCAAGATGCAGGCTCAGTGGGAACACGACATAGCTCACTCCCTTCTCTCTGATGTAGACCCCACGCTTTCTCTCGTCCTTCCTCCGCGACTACCGCGCCCCTTAACTGGTCTCTTCCAGCTCATGAGGCTCAACGTTGCCTTTACACCTGCCTTTCAACACCGTCTCGGCTCCACCTCGTCTTCCCTCTGCTCCACTTGTGGAGTACACGGCGACCTCAGCCACGTCATCCTGGCTTGTGGGCAATACCACCACGAGCGTGCACTAATGGAAGTCTCTCTGCAACGCACTGACAAGCGGCCGTTCAACCTAGCGAAGATCCTCGGTCCGTGGTCGAACGCTGCCCACCAGACGCAGGGCCTTCGTCTTCTGGCGGAGTACTTGTGCTCCACCGGTCTGGCGACGGCTCTTTGAAAGCCCCCCCATCATCATCCCTTCATCCTCTCCCAACGCGAAATAGGGCAGTGTACCGCCTCAGCGGCGGTGAATCGCACACCCCATCACCATTCAATGTGTGTGTCTTCTAATTTTTTAATTGCTTCAATCAACGTAATAAGGAAATTGCTGTTGTTAAATATAAAACACACATTCCCGAATAACTAGGGGGGGATATATTTATTAGAAAAATTAAGTGGAGGAAAGGTCAGGCAAATGGCACGTCAGCTTGATATTCCCCAAAAAAACAAACAAAAAAACAAGAACAACAGGGAAAAAAAATAACAACAGGGGAATAAATAAGAGTAAACTAAACAGAAAAGAAAAGAACTGGGAAATAAAGGATAAACTACCAAAAGGTGAAAGCAAGATGAGATAATATCAGACTCAGTCAAATATGACTTTTAAAGAAATGAGGCTTGAGGGTGAGAGGTGAGGTTGGGACACTGAAGAATGAGGACTTGAATTCACAGGCTGTTCATGAGACCTGTGTCGCCGAGGAACGTCAAAACTGCTTTTCTCACAGACCGCTGTGTGGGATGTCGTACTGGGCCGAGCAGAGTAGTCAGAGAAAAGTCTGTGCACCACAGCCTGAGTAGGCGTCGTCTGAGCGCGGCTCGAGGGGTGTCGAATCTGCGGCAGTCAAGGAGAAGATGTGGAATATCAGCTTCAACAGCGCAAGTGGGGCATTTGGGCGAGTGGAGAAGGCTCATTTCATAGAGAAGCAGAGGTGTCCTGACGACATTAAGTCGTAGTCGGTGTAGAATGGACGTTTCTCGACACAAGCAGTGATGTGTGGCAACGAAATCCATCGACGGGACGACGTACCGGAGTGATCGTTTAACCGGACAGCGTCCTCTTTAAACTGCCGAGCGCCGCTGTGGCGGATTCGGCGTATCTGTAATCGACATGCTGGGGCTGAAAGTTGTAGTGGACAGTTATTGACGGGGACCAGCTCATGTGGCCTACGTGCTAAGGCGTCTGCGCGGGTGTTTCCATGCAGGCCGGTGTGACTGGGTACCCATTGGAAACACAGGCTGACCCGAGGATAGAAGTCGATTGTATGTTGTTGACTATCATGATGTCTAGGTCGCCGATTGTTCTGGTACAATAATTTGCCAGAACCTCTAGCGCCGCCTTAATGTCCGTGAACACAATCCACGCGCCTGGTGCTGACCCCACCATGTGGTTCAACGCGGTCAGTATGGCGAAGAGCTCTGACTCGGTAGATGACGTTTCGTGGGGGATCACTAGGGATACATATACAACCGCGTATTATGTTACGTTACATATTCGGCAGTTGGTTACTTACAGAGCATGTAATGGCAATGCCAAATGCTGATTTTGCTGCTGACGAGACACTCAACGACGGACCTCGCCCTCGACAAGTAGATCACCCTAATCCTGATTTTCTTACACCTGCGAGTCGGGACACCCATCTAGTAGTGCTCAGCAGTGTTTTCAACCAAAAGAAACTCGAGCTCAACATATGGGTTATCCTGACTGAATTGCGCCTGCTTATACCGCCGCCCCGCTATATGTGACGACATCAATCCTTTGCTTGCCAACAGAGTCAATCAGAGTGACGGTCCAACAAGATGACCTTGACATGGGTGTCTCACCGCTAGGGTGCAGTACCATTACACGTGAAACATGAGATGAGTGAAGAGCGAGGATGAAGTGAAATGAGTTTAGTACGAGTCGTTCACGGAGCAATTGTGGTGTCCGCGTGTGGCTGGATTATGCACACGGTGTGGTTACGCAGAACAAACAGGGGATTAAATTAAGAAAAAAGTACCAAAAGAAGCACTGAGGAAAAACCCAGTATAACACGTACGCCTGACACACAGGCAAACTTCAATGATCATTGCAACCAATCGCCATTGGTTTCAATGGTCACTGAGGGCTGCCCGTGTGACAAGGGTATAACATTAGAGGGTACTAAATCGAGCGAAACGGTGGTCGTCAGGAATTCCATAAACACTTGAAGACCTCGACTGTGTTGCACAGCCTTGCAGACAGGTTGAATGGGGGGGGGGGGGGGGGGGATTTATTGACAGAAAAAAAGAAAGGGGAAAGGAGGTTGAATGGGGGGTATATGTTTATTAAAAAAAGGAAGGGAAGGTTAGCCAGGCAAAGAGCCGGCTTGCTATTCCGAAAAAAAAGGAGAAAAGGGGGAAGGGGGAAAACAAAAAAGAAAAGGAAGGAGAAAGAAAAAAGGGTTGAATGGCTTCTTGCTGATACTATCCAGGAAGACGCCAGTTGACGAATAGTCAGCGCCGTACCGGTGGCAGGACTCGAACCCACACCTCAGCCAGGGATGGGCAGTATTTAAATACATTGTAATTAAAATAGTATTTAAAATATAACTACTACATGTATTTATATTTTGTATTTAAATACAGACTTGTCAAATGTATTTATAATTATATTTAAATACCAATTCTGGTTATTTATTTTTGTAAATACTTTATAAATACTCGTAAATACGCAAGATCTTACTCATATCTTAAGGGTTACCCTGCATTTGACCTTTCGGTAAGAAGGGCAAAGCAGAGTTTGGAGAGCCGCACAGTTATGCCGTGTTTTCGCAAGCACGCACATGCGACAAACCAGATGACCAGCTTTTCACTGTTGTCGCGGACAACGGCTACCTTGGCGGCTACCTTGTTGTAAGAAGAATCTTCGTCAATAATACAAGCCTTTCTTCATCGGCACCTGTGGAGAGGTGTTCTCCTTTGCGAATCTGGTTCTACGGTCGAACAGAAAATACCTAGAAGATGCGCCCAGTCTTCTGCAGAGAAACTTCTAGTATTGAAATCGCCATGATAATCTAACAGATAAATGCTATTGTTCCTTGCTGATTTGTTATGATCATCACTACTTTGCTAATTCCAGATGAAATCTTTCTCACAGTATTTATGGTAGTATTGTAGGTTATGGTATTTAAATACTCGTATTGAAAAGTATTTATGCAGTGTATTTAAGTGCCTCTTTCAACAATGTATTTTGTATTTATATTAAAATACTTAAAAATTTATTTATGCCCATCCCTGCACCACATTGGTTGCCTGGTTGTCAGTCAGGCGTATGCGTTCCCCCCCCCCCCCCGGTGCCGGCTGTGCTGTGTGGGGTTTTTCCTGGGTTTTCCTCAGACGTTTTCAGACATATGTCGGCACAGTTCCCCTAGAAGTCGGCCCAGAACGCACATATCCCCAAGGCGTCAGTCGTGACGTTGTCCACCTCTGTGAGGCCGACAACGGCGAGCCCTTTCACCATCACCATCACCACCACCACCGCGTTTTTCTATACCGTGTTAGAGCCGCGAAGCAACTGTTGCTATCAGCGGCTTACAGACATTTTTCTTTCTTTTTCACTCACTCACTCACTCACTCACTCACTCACTCGACAGATGGAGAGAAGGCAGTATAGGAAGCAGGGGGAGACAGGGGGTTAGTATGCGTCCTGGGCCGGCTTCAGGGGGAACTGTGCCGACATCCGTCTAGAAAGTCTACCAGAAAACCCAGGGAAAACCTCAAATATAGCACAGCCGGTGGTACGACGACGCCGCAGACGCTGCCGCCATCTATCTCAGAAACGCGCTTACTTAGCGCTGCTTTGGGAGCAGGGTTGCGGAATGGGGTTACCCATTCCATTCCAATTCCATTCCTTTCAATTCCTTGGAATGGAAAGCTGTGGTCGATTCCCACTCCTGGAATGACTCGGAAACCCCATTCCTTGAACTCCATCCATCTAACTAGAAACGGGCAAGCCCAGCAGGGTTAGATGAGGTTGGCATTACCACGCACGGAAAAAGCACAAAGACAAGGTTCCTAACATCACAACCTGCCTGGCTGACCTTTCCTTTTGCCTGCCTTTTTTTTTTTTGTAATAAACATATCGCCCCCCCCCCCCCATCACAACAACATCGATGCACTACTAATTGTTACGATAATGATTTTTTTTTTTTTTAAATCGGGCATGTGAGCAATTTTGGTGATCAGGGATATCGTGTGTTGCGGTTCACAAGCATGAGGTGCTGGAAAGATGTGCCTGATGATAACCAACTTCGCTGTGCAGTCATAATATGCGAAGCTGTGGGACATACTCGTTCTACCTCTGCTGAAGCTGCGCGGAGTTCTGGGTGACCGCTGAGAGCTTCCCTGTATTATTATTTTCCAGGAGAAAGGAGGCCCCGTTTATACATGCCGAATATTCAACAATATTATTTCTCTCTCGACCGTGTGCAGGGGCGGTGCGTGTTAGCAAAGGGCGCGAGAGCAGAAACCAGTGGGTTGAAATCATAACTACTACCGGAACACCCAGACCATTGTATTCCAATTCCATTCCCTGCGAGAAAAAAAAGCCTAATTCTATGCCCACTCCATTCCTACACTCTTAAAAATGAACTTCACCGCATAGCACGCTCCTAGCCAACCATTATCTGGAATGATATGGTTATCTGCCCTGATTTGTTGAAAACGGGAGGCGTACGCCTTTTTTGTGACAATTATGAACACCATAAGTGTCACAAAAATGGCGTACGCCTCCCGTTTTCAACAAATCAGGGCAGATAACCATATCATTCTGGATGATGATTGGCTAGGAGCGTGCTATGCGGTGAAGTTCATTTTTAAGAGTGTAGGACAGTTTCCGCCATTCCATTCCAATTCCATTGAAGGCTCTGATGAATCTGGAATCATTCCGCAGAATCATTCCAACTCCGGAGTGGCAACTCCGCAACCCTGCTTGGGTGTGTCTCGAAGCGTCTGCCTTAGTATTTGATTTTGGAATTGTCGTGATCGATGCATGCGCTGGAGAAGGAAAGATGTCGACTCATCCTGCCTACAACGGCGAAGACTGGCCAAAAGAACGCAAATTTCTCTAGCCTTTTTTCTTTTTTTTTTTGCATGCGTGCGCGGGGTGCTCTTTACAAGTCTAGTATATATGAAAGTCCGTTCGCATACGTATTTCTCTATTTATACACGGTGTTACAGAGTCCTTACACTTTTTTTATTTAAAAAAACCCGCGCACATTAGGAGCGGAGGGTGGACGGCGCTCATTCCACGTCAGAGGGCCACGAGCTTTGGAGCAATGGAGATGATTGGAGTAGGTGCTCATCTGCTAGCCAGGAGAACCGCTTTGCGGCCCAGATGAGCCGCCGAACGGTGAGGGTCATGTCCTTCTTGCGCTCCTGGTATGTATGCGCTTGGTTGCGGCTGATTTTGCATAGCGCACTTCGGCGATGGACATATCGACGCCCGTACTCGTTTCAGAATTTTCTAAAAATAGAATGGCTTTCAACGAGGACTGTCTCCCGTTCTGCTGTCTCACTTGTGTCCAATCTCCCGTAATTAATCAATTCATATTTTAAGTAATTAATCGTCTAGTAGCGACATACTCTCTTTGAGACTATGTCCGCGGGGAGGTATAACTCGCCCGCAAAAACGGTATCTATGTATGCTGCTCTCATAGCTTTTTTTTTTATAAAAAAATTCTGTAACGAATAAAAAAGCTGTAGATAGCTATATTTGTACAAAATATAGGCCCTCTGTGATTCGTCGTTTTGAGCAGAAGACGCTTATTCTAGTAAGGATATGCACGGGGCATAACACTACAATGTGTCCTTCAGAAGGGCATAAGCCAACAATGAAGTAGCTTTATACTTGTTCCTGTTTTTCTTTTCTTTTTTTTTTTTTTTTTTACTAATTGTCTGGGATGTTTGGAACATGTGAGAAACGAAAAGAAACAAAGCGAAAGATGACTTCGAAGCAAAAGAAAAGCACAAAGCAAAGCGAGCCACGTGCGTCACAACACACTGGGAGTGCCTTGTTTGCAAAGCACCAGAGCATCATATGCGGTGAAGGGATCATGAAGTTCAGACATATGTCGGCACAGATCCCTTAGAAGTCGCCCCAGGACGCACATTGCCGTCATTGGGCGTCAGTCGTGACGTTGCCCACCTCTGTGAGGCCGACATCGGCGAGCCCTTTCACCATGCACCACCTCTACCCGAGAAACGTCATCATGACGTTGGTAGACACTAGACAGACTGAAACCGAAACAAATCGGAAAAGGAGGGCTGTGTTATACCAATAATAGATATTTCCTCAATTCCCGCAATTTTCCAGTGGGACTGTAGTGGACTCAACCGCAGAATGAGGGACTGCAGAACAAGAGACAAGATCTCGTTGGCTATGCAACTTCATCGGCTACGGACAGTACGCGGCGCTATTTACGGGCACACCCGCGCCCTCCGGCACGGCAAACATAGAGTCCATGACCACTGGCGGTTGACCTTCACATCACGATCCTTCCGGTAGGCGCTGAGTCGCTGACGTAATATTTCGCCGCTTGTGCGCGCTTGAGCCTCGTCAGGTGAGACGTCACCTGCGCGATAGACACCTTGGATGGATTTCGAACGTGTGCACGTGCACGCGCCAGATGTTCCAGACTCGTGTTTCTTGCACGAAAACGTTATGGAGTGGTCGGACATCGCAATCGAAAACACATTTTGTTGTCTTGTACCTTACACTGTTCCTTTAATAGGCACTGGACGACAGCGGTCAATGTCTACATGTCGGCAAAGAGGTGTGGTCGCTGGTGATCACTTGCGATCACTTAATGACGTGTCCCAATCGTTGATCGCGTGCGGAGATTCTGTGTCATCGGCTAAGGCTCCCGACTCTCTCTTATTACTGCAGGCTCCAAACATCTTGGGTTCCCCATTCTAAAACTTCCTGTTATGAGGTATTTATCGTGCTTTTGGAGCAAATCATGGTTGCATCATTCCCAGATCACGAAGTCCATGAACGCGTCGTCGACAAGAGAAGCGGTGGCTCTGGGAAATTTAACGTCATTTTTGGTAGGAGGTTGGTGGACTTCAGATGAGAGACTTCTCATTGAGAGATGATTCAATGGCAGCTTACATGGCCCTACAGAAAAAATCCCGATGAACGTAGAGTACATTCTTGGTGTAGATTGGTGCATAGATGAATGATGATGGTTGGAGAAAAAATATGGAGATGTGAGCCCGTTTACCGCAGGGTGGTGTATTCTTTGGGTTTTGCATAGTACGTATGATAGGTAAAAAGCTTTTTTCACCCGTCAAGACCGTGCATGGACGTAACACACGCTCGGACGCTGGAAGCCGGTATCGTGAGACCACGAACGTATTGAACCACGACCTGAAGGAATGTGTGCTGCAATGACTAGCGCAGGGACCGCGGCATTAGAGAGCGGTACAGTATAACATGGTCCATCATTGAGCATGAGCCGGATAATACGCTACCCTGTCACCGATGTAGTGTGTGACGAACCGTTCCAACAACATGTTTCCTTCGGTTCTCTTTTTCTGTGGAGAGCTACACACGAAAACGTGACTGGATAACTGAGCGGCAACCTAACGGCTATTACCTTTTCTCATTATTGTATTCTTAACGTGGCCGTTGAAACGCGATTCGTGCTTGTCTAACGGACAATAGCGGATAAGTGAGGAGTTTATCATGAATAGAAGGACGTCAATTGGTCACCGGAAGCGGTGCGCTGCCATTGTAGGTTGTCCATTCAGAGGCGGGAAGGTGAGCAATGACCATTGTGTACGGCACAACAATGATGTTTGTGGAGTCCACCATAACGACTCTTGAGCCCACGGTGGAAGGAGGGTCCCATTGACGACCAATAACAGTTGAACAGAGTGGTTGAAGGCATCGTCATGGCAGATGATTCGTTGGGGTTGACGGGGCTGCTATTCCATGCTTCGCCAAAAAGCCCTATCAAAACAGCTCAGTCATGCTTTCGGCGCCGAATTTCTCGCATTCAACCTGGCTCAACGTTGCCCTCACGCTGAACCTTCCACTCTTGTTAGTTGTCAAAAACAAAAAAACAAAACAAATAGCGCTGACTACAATAGGGGAGCGCTATGAGTTTTTAAGAATGAAAACCTCATCTGAGATCATGCTTACGCATGTACACAGACAAAGTGATCAGTAAAGATTCAATATAATCATTTTACTATTTTTTCTCTAACCTAGTTTCCACTAATGTTAATTAGGCATGATCGCGAATGATCTGCAGAATTTCCGAGCAGCCTTTCCTTCCTTCCAGAACAATATTTCGGAAACAACACAAGAAACACAGCTGGTGTATTCCATGCCAAGTGATCCAGCGATGCTGCCGATGCACTATCGCCGATTGTCACGAACAAAAATCAGAGTTCGTTGTGGTAGCAGATATATACCAAATCCAAAATATTAGCCTCAAACACCGCCGCGTTCCAACGCTAGAGTGCTCTGAAGTTTGCGCTGCGAGCAAAAACCACACCCCTATGGAAGCGTGTCGTGAGCGTTCTACTGCACAAAAGAAGCTCAAACTTTAAACGTGTTTTGTAGAAGGACAATGCCACCTACTGACCGAGTCTCAGTTGTCTGCCGAAAAATTTTGAATTTGAGAAATTCTGGGAAACACTTCAAAATTTGCTTAACTTTGACATTTTTTATAAAAATAACTACAGCCTCTAACAATACCAAATTTTGCGGGTGTAAAGTCCACAAGGACTGCCTTCTAATAAAAAATTTTGAACTCTTTTCCGAGCGGTTTAGGTGTAGTCAAAAAGCGTAAAATCACGAAAATCCTTGAAAAGTGAATATTTCAATGACAAATTTTCAACCGCGATAACAAGCTAGAAAGACGTGCTTCACATGGAACTGTAGAAGAACACCTCGTTTATGCGCGGAGAAAAAATTAAAAAAGTACTTCTTGTTAAACTGAACTTAATTGTTTTTGGCGGCATACTTGCGACGTTGCAGCGCGGTCACCGAGTATGGGCGCACCTTGCTCCTGCTCACCTCGAAAGACGTATAGTATAAAACTGAAATTATCGCAAAAGGAATGCTGGACGCTGTTCTCTAAGCTAATTAAGTCAATATTAAAAAGGTGATTCAACTGTTTACCTTTTTCGACCGTTTCGATGTCGGGGCCGCAGAGGTCCCAAGCTCGCTTCAAGTTTGCCTGACGGTGGTTGCCATTTTCCCCTTTGTGTCCTTGCCGCCATACGACTATAAAGTTAAATGACGGCAGTTAAAGAAAAGGCACCAGCAGTGGGATTCGAACCCACTGCACTCAATTGAAGTATGTAAGTGGGCGTTACGAGACTTGTGTTGTGTTTGTCGTTCTATACGTTTAGTTACCTCATCCACTACGTCGAGACTGTAATGTTCTACCGCTGTCTACACTCTAAATCGGGGTACCTTCTAGTAAAGGATAAAATTTCAAAATCTGGACCCCCTATTTCAGAAGTTACCCTGTAAGGCTGTAACCTGTGGGTAGGGTTCCGTGTTTTCGGTTTTAATCGAAAAACATACACCGGGTAAATTTTCCCTTATTCGATTTTAATCGATGAACACCGAATACAGAGGGACATTCCAGAAGATGACATTGCTGCAGCAAGTTGTTGATGCAGATCAGAAAATCATACAGAAATACGATGGATTGTGAAAAATATCAGTTTGCTTTTTCGTTAGCCGTAGAACAGGCCACCGCACCGAACAACGCCAGATTGAATGACCGTCGTGCGGAAATTACATTGCGATTTCGATTAGCCGATAACTGTTGGGTAAACCATGTACACGCCAGGGAAAACATGGAAAAACGGCAATTTCGTGAAAATCAATAAACATCGAAAAACATACGCCGAATCCGCCCAAAAATAAAAACCGAAAACGCAGAACCCTACCTATGGGCAATGCCCTCTATAAACGTTACACGGATCACCTATGAATAGAGGTTTCCCCCTGTCCCCCACTCCTTCCTGCTGTCCTACCTCCGTCTGTCCACATCTGTACGCCGCTCATAGCCACAGTTGCTTCGCGGCGCTAACACGCAATCAAAAAAAAAAGTAGAGGTTACTGTGCCCTATACCCGCCACACAGACGTAAATTTACAGTTTCGTCGGGCATGGCTGCCTCTAAGACAGACGCTACACAACAAATTGTGCTCGAAATCAGCTCTCATCAGTGCAGAACGCAAACTGTCTTTTGCAACGTATAGCTATAGCGTAGTACGTAATTCATCTAGAGGCATCCAGTGGCGAAAAACGAGTGATCACTGCATGCACAGATTCACATGCACAACAAATGAAAGAAAGAAATAATTGGAGCTGGAAAATATGTATTATTTAATTTGCAAACCTGGCACTATACAGCTGAGGCAGGAGCACGAGGACGTCACAATACAAACACTTCAGCTGTGGTGAACGACATTCAGTTTCAAGGAGGCATACTCCTTACAGTCCTTACGTTGTTGCAACCTCCTTCCCCACACTCTGAGAAGAAGAAAAAAAAAAACGGATAGTAAGCGTCAAAAAACGATCAAATTCTTTACCTTTATTCTATGCGTCATGGGCTTCAACTTAGCGCTTTTGACGGATAGTAAAGGTCAAGAGTTTCATCGTTTTTTGACGGCTATTTTAGAAGTAAGCCATTGACTTCTGTTTTATGCGTAGAGTGTTTAATCTCATATTTCCCCTTAACGGCCGTATACCACGTTATATCGGATAGTATACGTCAACACTGAACGCTGTATAGGCGTAACAGACCAAACTTTGTCGCCGCAAGGTAAACGACTTTGTACTAGCGTAATCTGCAGAACAAATTCCATGCAAAAAATTCACTGGCGATTTAGCGATAAATGCGATAGAAATGCGTTAGCATTAACCGCCTTTTCCGGTCCATACTTGACTTCCGGGTATCCACTTCCGCTTTAAACGCAACTTCCGGTTGTCCACTTCCAGAACCCTACTTCCGGTTGTCCACATCCCGCCTATACTTGACTTCCGGTATGCATTTCCAGTCCAACTCGACTCTCGGGTCTCCACTTCCGGTCTAACCTGACTTCCGGTTGTCCACCTCCAGTCAATGTTTGATTTCAGGTTTGACACTTCCAATTACTATATGTAAGTCCATTTAATTAACCTTTAATTAGATTCAATTACTTTCAATTACCCTGTAACTACCCTTTAATTACCTTAGATAACCTCAGGTTACATGAGGTAATCTTGAATTCCATTAATTACCTTTAATGACGTTTCTCTCTTTAATTACTCTCAATTATCCTTTAATTGCCGTTAATTTCCTTTAATTACATGTAATTACCTGCGGTATTCTTTAATTTCATTTAATCTTTCTCTTTCCCTACATAGATCTTACATTCATTACCTTTAAACTCAACTTTCTTGTTTTAATTGCCTCTAATTGCCTTTGATTACTTTTCTCATGTTCTAATTACCTTCGACTACTTCAATTTCAAATCATTTACCTCCATTTACATTTACCCTCTTATATCCCCTTTGCATGTCCACTTATACCACTGTCTCGGTGAGGCTTCACCATCTCGCACACGGACACACACACACACACACTACACCCATACATACATACAGCTTTTCCATTTTGACACTCCTAATGCCAACGCATTAAAAAGTGCAGGAATTGAAAGAAGCGTACAAAAAGCGAC
This sequence comes from Ornithodoros turicata, assembly GCF_037126465.1. Lineage (NCBI taxonomy): Eukaryota > Metazoa > Arthropoda > Arachnida > Ixodida > Argasidae > Ornithodoros > Ornithodoros turicata. Next base: position 64,711,016 of record NC_088201.1, on the reverse strand, counting down.
ACTCGAGGTGCTTCACGCGCACAGACAGACAATCACATTTTAGGTGCTTATCGCAGATATTCCACACTGCGAATAACATTCTACATAAAAATCTCTCTATATATATATTTGTATCGAAGTGCTGCCATATGAATGACAAATGACTCCCTCATATGGGGATTACGAGCACTCATCACTGTACAACACAACACTGCGCAACTTACATTATCTATGTTTATTGCATATATGTGTTGCAGAACTGTGTCCTAAAAACAGAATCTGTGCAGCATAAGGGTCACAGCACATATGCCGGCTACAAAGTTAGCAGTCACTTGGGCAGTAAAAAACGCAAATTTTCCTTACAGTGTACCATGCAAATTCCTCAAAGACAGATACAGTTGTTTGAAATAAACAGGGAGGGAGGGCAGCATTCACTGCAAACAAAATTGTTCAGCGCAGTATATATTATACTAAACACATTGAGTCAAAGTTATATTTCGTTTAAATCTTTCACTACCATAGTTATACAAATGCATAAATTTTACCATTGCACAATTTAACTAGCAGAAGTCTTTGAGTAAGGAGCATCTGAACATATTTTTCTTCACGATGGAAATTGATGTTCTGAGGCTGGAACATAGAAGAAAGGACAAACACACAACGCTTCAAGAAGGACTCAATGGACCGGTAATCCAGAAGATGTGGGTTCGAGCTCTGCAGCTGGCTAACCTTTTCAGTGACTTCCTTCCTTCGTTCATATTTTTCTTGTTTTTGCATCCAGCTGATGCTGATAAGAAGGAGTGCACAACAACATACTCCTCTACCCGTTCAGTCCTTTATCCATTTTGTGTGATGATAGCCATCAGTTAGGTCCTGTATATAGTCTCTTACTACGGTAAGATTTTTCGAACATTGAATAGCCTTTTACGAGGAACGCATGAAGCAGCCTATGCATCCATATGCCGATAAATAAAGCCCCTCACATAGTATACCCCAAGTAACAAAACTGAGGCGTCACCCTGGTTTACAAGCCGTTCCAGTGTCAGTTTCTGATGTTCCCGTGTTGCAGGGCAAATCAGCATCTTCCACGTTTTACAAAGGAATGTCTTTGGCCCAGGAGGCTTCTCAATCTCATCTGACATATCTTTCTAAAGAAAACCAAACGTTTTCGCATGTAATACAAGGAAAAATACCGTTATGGATAACTTACAAGTGTAATTGCGGATTGCTTGACCGTCCTTGACTTGCACATAACTTCATTTTCATATCTCACATCTCATGTTTCGCGTGTAATGGGGTAGTGTACTGTTCTCCAGTGGTGAGTCTACCCCAGGCCATAGTCATGACATATTTGTTGTTGTTGTTGTTGTTGTTGACTTGAGGAAGCTTTTATGTTGATGAATGTAGCAGGGTTGACACGTGTGTATATGAGAGCAAGTGTAATCCTTCTTGCCGGAGTTCTTTGACCTGAAGACATGAGTGACACGTGACGCAGTACTATTTCTGGGACATGAAACTGCTTGAAAAGATCATACCGGCATGTGGCTTGATGGTATAAATCCCAGGAAGGTCCCACTGCAGCTCCATTGCCTATTGGGAAAATAAAACTAAATGGAGTAACAGAACTTTATTGATGAAGCAATCACAACTTACAGGTCACTTCAACAGGTGGGCTGTACTGGCTGTATATGCGTGACAGAGCGGAGCCCTGTGAACTTCCTTCAGCAATGTACTGTACAGTACATTGCTGAACAGGGTACATTGCACAATGTATATGCTGTTCAGGAGCAGGATCTAAGGCAGCTGAGGGTGCGTGCGAGGTATGGCGCAGTGGAGCATGGCTACGAGGAGTGCCTCCTGTTCCTGGGGATGCATTTGCTTCAACATAACGTGCTGAGCTATAATCTGCAACAATAATTTGACCTGCAATTACAAAGAAAGATTTTGAAACTAAATCACTAATACAGACGCTTCAGCGGCGGGAAACGCATATAGAAAAAAAAAAAAAACGAAAGAGGCAAGAGTCACCTGTACCAAAATGATCTGCTTGTAGACGGCCACACATAAGGTACCAGCCCGGTGAACAATGAGCGTACGCATATGAATTTGCATCGTGGAGATAACCTGATGGACTTTACATCTGCAAAATTTGGTTTTGTTAGAGGCTGTAGTTATTTTTATAAAAAATTTCGAAGTTGGACAGATTTTCAAGTGTTTCCCAGAATGGGCGTATACCCTTTGAACTCGTCAAAAATAACAGTTTAAAAATAAATCGTGAAAAATATACTGTCAAAAATATATCGCCTAAAATACACGGTTACAAATCTCCGCTAAAAAATAATCGCTCAAAAGCCTCCGTTGAAAAATATGTTCAGAAATATACACTGTTAAAACAGAACTTCACCACATAGCACGCTCCTAGCCAATCATCATTCCGAATGATATCATTCTGTGCATTGATTTGTTGAAAATGGAAGGAGGCGCCTATCTGGGACAGATAATCTTGTCCCAGAGAGGCGCCTCCCCGCAGTTTTGAACAAATCAGGACAGAGAATGATATTATTCGGAATGACGATTGGCTAGGAGCGTGCTATGTGGTGAAGTTCTGTTTTAACAGTGTACTGTCAAAAATATACCCGTTAAAAATGTGTGTTTTAAAATCTCTCATCGGGGATTGGCGCCTCGGTCATACACTCTAAAAACAGAACTTCACCGCATAGCACGCTGTCCTCCAACCATTGCCGCGAATGATAGGGTTATCGCTTCCGATTCGAAGAGAGATGTGGGCGTACGCCTTTTTGTGGCAATTTTCATATAGCCAAAGTGCCCCAAAAAGGCGTACGCCCACCTCTCTTTTCGAATGAAAAGCGATAACCCTATCATTCGCGGCAATGGTTGGCGCACAGCGTGCTATGCGGTGAAGATCTGTTTTTAGAGTGTACACCCTTAAACATAAACTTCGCCGCATAGCACTCTACCAGCCAACCATCACCTCGAATGATATCGTTATCTGCCCCGATTTGTTGAAAACGGGAGTATCACAAAAAAAGGCGTACGCCTCCCGTTTTCAACAAATCAGGGCAGATAACGATATCATTCGAGATGATGGTTGGCCAGGAGCGTGCTATGCAGTGAAGTTCATTTCTAAGAGTGTAGGGTAAATAGTAGCCAAAGTCAAAATCCGCTGCCGCAAGTATGGTTCCCAAACCCTGGCATCTCATTGGCCAGGTGAGTGCATGCAAGGTGGGAAAAGCGGCAGAAAATAGTCCCACTGCTGTTTGCTTTCTGTGTTTACAGTTTACGCGTTGGCTGTGACACTTTGAATGAATGTGTGCCGATATTGTAATTGTAATTGGCCACGACAAGCTAGTAGCAACACAACCACCACCATAAGTGGAAGGCTGCCACTTGACCACAGGCGCTTGCAGATGAATTAGTATTAGCAGTGGTCACCGCCGCCAGCGACAGAGAAGTCCGTGTGCCGCGATGACATGTCCGTGATGACTGCCGAAAACTACGTCGATCTTCATACCAAGTACGAAGGAGGGTGTTGAAACAACTGAATAATCATGCACAACAACGCACGGCCGCTATATGAATTACGTTGCGTTACGTTTCGCCAGAGACACACAAACTTCGTGTCGTCGACGATGTGCGACGTCTTTATTGCTATTGTGCGTGCATGATTTATGTTGCTGACGTAACATTATATCAATTAGAACCAAACAAAGGCGGGACACACACGAAGGTTTCACTGACTTGTTTGCAGTGCAAGGGCAAGGTGGCTGTGTTGCAGACGGGTATAAAAAATAGATAAATAAAGATCGGGACTGCCCGTTCCTTATTTTTTCGTGAGTTGACACTGAAAACAAAGGCCTGAAAGAATAGATAAATAGAAAGCGAGATGATTGTATAGATCCATAACTTAAAAACCCGAGACATGGGGGCTTATGTTAGTCGTTTTTTGTTTATCGTCGTGTTGCTATCGTCACTGTGGTGAACTTATACGTACCGCCGTCAGCCAAGGTGTCCAAGACCGATCTAAAGGCAGTGTTGGACAATATAGAGTCTCCTTATCTGGTGGTCGGTGATATTAACGCTCACCACCCTGCATGGGGGAGCACCAAAACTGATCGTCGAGGGACAATGTGGATGGAGTTGATCGAGAGCCTATCTCTGCGGAGGTCTTTCTCTATGGACGTTCCGGACGTCTCTTTCTGCTCAAGGGGTATTCATCGGAAGCTACATTGGTACACGGACCTGGATTACAGAGGAAGCGACCACGTACCCATATACATCACGTACGACGAATATTCGATGGGAGCGGGATCTAGAACGGCGAAATTAACATACCGGCGTTCGTTCGGTACAGCATGTGGAGACAGAGCCCACCCTTTGCTTTCTGTGAAACAGCTAGAAGATGTCATTGTCGATGCACTTACCTCGTCCTCTCAAACAGTCAAGGTGTGTTCTGGTCACTTAGGTTCTAACCCTCGCGTGGAGCAGCTACGTGCTGTCCGAAGACGCGCTAAGCGTAAAGCTCGACGGACAGGAAATCTCTCTTATATACAGGAAGCAAGATGCGCAAGTAGGATTGTACAGAAAGCATTCAGAGGTCTTGATCGTCATTGATGGCGGCACTTCTGTTGCTCCATATCACCCTTTGAGAGCCCTGCCCGAGTATGAAGAGTCGCAAGAATTTAAAGGGGAATCCTCAGGTTAATTTTTTTTAATAATTGGGGGTTTACGTCGCGAGACAACTGAGATCATGAGCGACGCCACAGCGGTCGGTGTGGATTGCTTTTGCCCACCTGAGGGTTCTTTAATGTGCGATGAAAGCTCACCACACGGCAACCCGTATTTAACGTCCCTCGCGGAAGACGGCGTGTGTAAGCAACTTGTACCCTGTTACCAAGTTGCTGGCGTCCTCGGCCGGGTTCGAATCCGCGATCTCGGGATGAGAAGGCGAACACGCTACCGACTGAGCCACCGAGGCCGGTATTCCTCCAGTTAAGAATCCACTTGGAGCTCTTGCACTCTTAACATCTACTTCTGAGAAAGATGTCGCCAGAGAATTCTGCCGAGTCATTACGAAGGGAGACAATGTGACCAGCACCGACGAGTACCTGACTCATACAGCCCATGTGACATCTACTCTCAAGCATGCTAAACCCATCAGCTGTCCCTGCCTTGGATGTGGACTTCTCCGTTACAGACCTTTTGTCAGCAATTTTAGTTTCATCCAAGAAGTCGTCTCCAGGCCCGGACGCCATCACATATACGGCGATTTGAAACCTTGACCCTACTTCCCTCCAGGCCCTGCTGAATATCTGCAATCACTCGTGGAGGCACGAACAGGTTCCTAGGCAGTGGAATGTCGGCCAAGTGGTACCGTTGATAAAAGCAGGAAAACACCCATCCCAATTGGCATCCTTCCGCACGGCACCTTCGACTAGCTGCTTGGGGAAAGTTATGGAACGAATGGTCTTGCGTAGAATTGTGTAGTGGCTCGAAAACCGTGCCTTCTTCGCTCAAGAATAAGCTGGATTCCGACGTCACCGCAGTTCGATAAATTCTGTCTTCGACCTGGTCACGTCGGTGGAAGAAGCACGACGAGGAGGGAAGATCTCGGCTGCGGTATTTCTTGACGTTAAGTGAGCTTATGTCACCGTCAGTCATCCATCAATCTTACATGCTCTATACAGCGCTGCGCTCTCGTACAACGTTGCTTTGAATCGCTGATTTCCTCTGCCAACGATGCATTTTCGTCAGGACAAGACAAGGCGACACAGAGCAATTCCCCATCTCCTAGGGGGTACCACAAGGAAGCGTCCTAAGTCCGCTCCTCTTTAATGCCGTTATGGCGGGTATTGGAACCTGCATTCAACGGAAAGTCGACTTGTCCCTGTATGCCGATGACATCTGTATTTGGACTACAGTTACTTCCCGTCCAGAACTCCGTCAGCGTCTTCAGCGCACGTTAGATGCTACTCGTCAGTATTTGCTCCCGGCAGGAATGGAGATATCCGTAGAGAAAAGCGCTGTTCTAGCCTTCACGCGCAAAGACATGCATAGATGTCGCCTGTATATTGGTGGAAGCTCACTGGAGCAGGTGAAACGTCACAAGTTTCTCGGCGTAACTCTATCATGGAATTTGTCGTGGAAGCGCCACACAGACGTTATAGAAAAGAAAGTCCAACGTTGGGTCAACGTCAATCGACACTTCGTAGGTATGAATTGTGGACGTATGGGTATGAGATGGAGACGAGAAGGATCTCCTCATGTTGCATAATGCCCTGGTTCGTGGCTCAGTAATGTACAGTCTTCCCGTCCTCCGCGGACTTCCTCAGACACTGGTACAAAGGATTCGAGCCCTGCTCGCGCGAAGCCTTCGGGTACGTCTCGGGGTCCCGCGAGGTGCAGAAACCCGCCTACTAGTTGCTGAGGCCTGGGACGTCCACATTGAGGTTCTCCGTACTCGGGAAACTGTACGCCACTATCTTCGTCTACGTGCCCATCATAAACGTCACCCCCTGATTCGCAAGCTTCACGCTAGACGGAACGCGACGGAGCTGCCGTGATGTTGTCCTTAGGAAACTTACCCTTGATTTCATCGAGGCTCAATACTACAGCGGTACCGCTATATACACGGATGGATCGTCGACCATAGGGACACTTCATCTTCAGCCTTTGCCATTCCGTTAGAGTCCGTTACACGTGGATGTCGTCTGTCTCACCGCACCTCATCGACATCCGCTGAGCATTATGCTATCCTGTTATTCTTGACATATGCGGCAGGCTGTGAACCGCAGCAGTGGGTAATTTATACCGACTCCAAAGCAGCTTTCCTCTGCATTAAAAACATGGGCATCCGCTGTTCCCTATCCTCAGTGGTGATAGATATCCCGTGCGCCCTGAAGTCTCCGCAAGAACGCTCTCACTCCGTTGCCTTTCAGTGGGTTCCAGGGCATTGCGGAATAACTGGGAACCACGAGGCCGACGCTGCCGCTGCACATCAACAACGGCCTTCTACGCCCATTATACTTTCGAGAGGAGACAGAAGATCCCTCCTCAGGGATTTGTCTGATTCCTGGTCTATCGTCGCCAGTGGCAACGGGACATTCCAACCAGGTCCCCTTTGCGAAGTGTAGACCCAACGCTGTCATACCGGCTGCCTGCAAAGCTTCCTCTTACCCTGAAGTCGTTCTCCACGGGCTACGTCTGAACGTGGCCTTCACTCCGTTGTATCGCAACCAGCTAGGCTGTGAGGCTAGCCCTTTTTGCAACGAGTGTGGTATACTTGCCAACGTAGGGCAACTTGCCAACACTCCTCCGCTGTCGGACTTATATCAACGAGAGGCGTACAATGCAATCACAGCCTGCCACCCTTTGGTAGCCGCCCCTTCAACTTGTCGTGCATTCTCGGCCCTTGGGAGACCGCGGCCCACTCCAGGGCGGCCTTACGTCATGTAGTTGGCTTTTTTTTTTATGCGACTGGCCTGAAGGACTCGACCCCGACAGCGCCCTCGGACATTCCCACCATTACGATCAGGATCGCCATCGCCACTCCGATCATCATCTTCATCTCTCATCATCGTCATTACTCATATTAGACCCCCTAGCTATGGGGTAGCGTTCCACTCCTAGAGTAGAAAACCTCCCCACTTCATCATCAAAATATAATTGTTGTTGTTTTTGTTATCCGTTGCGTAGGCCTACACGGACACGTGTCCATCCGCTGGGTCCTATTTTTGGCAGTGTTGTACATAACGCCGTTACCGTAATGGATACTTTTTTCGGTATCGACGTGCGGATCGCGATACTTTTTAAAATCGGTATCGGAAAAGTGTTTCCGTTACAAATTTATGGTAACGCGAGCTCCGTATCGTAACCGATACCAATACTTCTTTAGTGCCTCACCCTTTATTCACCGACCATATTTCGTGCCCTCATTCATTGTCAGCCTAGCGCTCGACATGAAGCCTGGGGACACGCCCACGTGTTCCGTAACGGGAATTATACCAAACGCATGTTCACTTTTTCTTCGAACCTGGAGGAAATAACCACGCTGGGCTCAAAAAAAGAGTTGAGGTCAACGAACAGAGGTCAAGACATTGACAGACCTCTCAATTCCACTGCTAAGCTGCCGTGCCGCACTGAGTCACAATCACATATATACTGTAGTATTGTTAACTTCCGACAGGTTTCCCCAGGAGACAGAGACAGGAGATCAGAAGACCCAGGTTCTATCCTTGGCTTCAGCACCTCTTTTCCCTGAGTTGTTTTGAATTCGTTAATTGTCATATGGCCTCTGTCAGCTGCCGGAGAGACCAAGGCCTGCCAAGACGGCGGAAGAAAACTTTGAGAACCAGTTATTGATAAAAGTCAAGCAAAGTGTCCGAGCTATAAAAAATGAAGCTGTCTTCTCCCAATTTGTTATTATACGTACAATTCGGGTGTTCACAAAAGGGAGGTTTCTACGTTGCATCTTCGTATTTCCAACAAAGGTATCGGGCAAAGTACCGCGTTACATTTTTAATGCGTTAGCGTTAGGAGTGTCAAAATGGAAAACGCTGTATGTATGTGTATGTGTGTGACCGTGTGCGAGATGGTGAAGCCTGACTGAGGCGTTTCTCGCCTCGGTTTCTCGTTTTCTCAGTTTTTGGATATTGGCGGAGCATTTCCCCTTCTCCCTCGTACAAATGGAGGGGGACGGAGGAAATCGCCGGACCACTGGTCCTCCTCAGGGAGACGAGGATCCGCAACGACCCAGGCTGGCAAGAAGTCGGTCGCCAGTGGGAAGGAAGACAAGCGAAGTTGCTGTGTCTGCCTCACCGCGTACGCACCGAGTTTCTTACTGACCTCGGCACCACGAGCAGAACGACATTCACCTGCGTATGAAGGTTCAGTCCTCTGGCCCAAGTCCAGTGGGTATGGATGACCGTAAAGTGCGCAAGGATGGCTTCCAAATAGTAGGGTATAAGAAGAGCTGTGCCGACGGGTATACCGGTCGTTTTTCGCTGTGTGTACCCTCTGGCATCTCTCTGGGATGTGGACCCCAATCCCGTCGCGCGCGACATCCTGTCGGCAACACAAGAGATGGTGCTCCGTCACCGCATCAATAAGCAGGGTACCCTCATTGTGCATGTGTCATCTGAACATTCTGCATACATTCCTCAATGATACCTTCGCACCACGGGCAGAATAGTTGGTGTTCTCCGCCAGTACAGCGATGCTCAGCTTCTCGACTTCTTCCGCGCCAGCGGCATTATTGAGGTGAAGAGAGAGGTGGCCTATTCCCGCGAGAGCGGTGGCTCTGCCAACGTGATCGTTAAGTCAAGTGTTCTTCTCACTTTTGAGCCTGGTCGCGTGCTCCCTGCCAAGCTACAACTTGGCTTCAATTACTATCCTGTCTCGGAGTATGTTGACCCCCCGGTCCAGTGCTTCAACTGCAAAAAATACGGTCATTATGCCAGGAACTGCCGAGGCTCCCAGCGATGTAAAGTGTGTTCAGGCCCGCATGATTTCAAGCAATGTCTGGCCCGAGGAGAGCCGAAGTGCGCCAACTGTGGTGGACAGCATACCGCGACCTACCGTGCTTGTAGAGTTGCAAAGGCCGCAGTCGCTGCGCAACGACGACAGTCCTGAACAGTAACTCAAGTCCAGCAACCTTAGCTTCGCGGCGTCCTCCCCCTGGACAAGCCCACTTCTCACGTCTCTCGGGTATCACCGAGCAGCCGACGCACCGTCCTCCGAGTTTGTTAAAGACCTTTGCATCTACTGTCAAGACTCTCCAGCCAGCGGGAAAACCGTCGCCTAAAGACAGTCCCCCACGATCACCTAGGCCGTCCCAGGCTCGACCGGAGAAAGAGGATCACACCTTTGGCGCAGTAATCGCTATGATGTTCACTGCCATTGTCCAACAAATCCCTGCTTCTAGTAATCTGGCGGCTGTTCAAGCAGTACAAGCGCTTGAGCCTCTTCTGCGCGATTTGCCCTCTCCACCTGTGAAAGGCTAATCATCCGCCACTTCCTCCAACAGCCCCTTATCGCCACACGACAATCTTTCAATGGAATCCTCGAAGTCTCCAGTCGAAGACGCCTGATTTTCGCCAATTCATATGGCGGCACAAATTCCCCTTGCTCTGTGTCTCCTAATGTGGTATCACAGAATATTTTCGGCTCTCGAACTACTTTACCTCCCTTTCTGAACCCCGAGGACGAACAAGTCGTGTCGCGCTTTTTATCCGGTATGACATTCCCGTAGTCCGCCGGACAGTGCGCAAGCAGGGGACTGGTGACTATGTGGCTTGCTCCGTTCGTCTGGGCTCCCCTGATCTCACGGTTTTCTCCCTTTATTTGCCCCCTGGTGTTCCTTAAGATATTGCTGAACTGGACATGCTTATTGCCAGCCTCCCGTCGCCACTTGTGCTTTGTGGTGATTTCAACGCGCATAATGCCGTCTAGGGTAGCACACGCACCGATACAGCGCCTTGCGGACCTCTTCGCCGACAAGCGTCTAAGTATATTAAACGATGGTTCCCCTACCTTTCTTCAAGCCCCGTACCTCTCCTCATATGTCTTGATCTTAGCGCTGCGTCAACATCAGTGGCTCGTCTCTTGACATGAGGTGTAGATGCCGACACCCTTGGAAGCGATCATTTGCCCGTTCTAATCGGCATCCGACGATCGCGTCACCCCGCGGGCCACTACATCACGTTCCATCAAGCGAACCAACTGGCAGCTCTATCAGACCACACTGGAGTCGGCTTCGTCAAACAATGCACTGGCAAACCAGCAGGATTTCCTCCGTACTGTGGCAGGTGCTGCGCAGGCTGCTACTATAGCTGCTTCCGTGTCCCGGTGTGCTTCTCTGCAGTCGATGCTAAGTACGAGCGGCTTCGTGCTCTTCGTCGTCGCGCGGAACGCCGTGCCCGACGCACCGTCACGCTCCTGACCGCCTCGAAGCTCGGCGGGTTCAGAATGCTATTGGGCGCCATCTGCGTCACCTTGCGCGGGACCATTGGTGCAGGTTCACGTCCTCTTTATCCCCTCGTACGCCACTCTCCCGGATATGGGGAGTACTACGAGGCCTTTCTTCCCTTGTATCTCAGCGGAATCCGTTCCGCTCCCAGTCCCTCTGCACATCACAGTCTGAACTACAAATTGCTGAAGATTTTTGCGCAAGACGTACCACCAGCACCCCCAGCTCAGCGACGCCTGCAGTCCCAATCCACGCGCCAAGCCATCCGGTCCTGGACACGCTCTTCACCCTCCCTGAACTCGAAACTGCATTGCAGCCGCTCCTCCGCACACCTCAGCTGGGGCAGATCAAGTTACCTATAAGGCCCTTTGGCACCTTCCCCTATTGGGTCGCTTGCACCTCCCGCGACTTTTCAGTGAAAGTTGGTGCACCGGACAAGTTCCTGAGGATTGGAAGACGGCAATGGTGGTTCCTATCCTCAAACCGTGGCAATCGCCGCACCACATTGACTCTTTCCGTCCCATTGCCCTCACCAGCTGTCAGGGAAGCTGTCACGAGGGAAGACACTTGAACGCATGATTTTCACACGTCTAAGTTGGTACAGCTACAACACTTCAAGGGTTGGGAGTCTGGGTTGGGAATCTGAGTCTGAGGAAGTCTGAAAGTCTAAGTTTGGAGTCAGATTTGGAAGTCTGAACCACTCCCAACCCTGCTCGGCCCGGTCCTGCACAACCAGGGGGCGGTTACGACTACCTTCTTGATCTTTCTCCGTGCCACCGGCGTCTCGACCAGCCTCTAAGGCCCTTCTGCGTCTGTGTGTTTCTTTTCTTTCTTTCTTATCTTTTGTATTGAAGGAATAGCAAGTCGGCCTACGCCTGACTAACCTTTCCTCCCTTTCTTTTTTTTCAATAAACATATTCCCCGTACCTCACGGAGGCAGAGGTATCAGGGGACATTTAAAGGGGATATAAGAGGGTAAATGTAAATGGAGGTAAATGATTTGAAATTGAAGTAGTCGAAGGTAATTAACAGTAAGAGTAATTGAAAGTAATTACAGGTAATTAAAGGCAATTGAAGCAAGTAAGTTGAGATTAAACGTAATGAATGTAAGATATATGTAATTAAGAGAAAGATGAAATTAAAGATTACCGAAGATAATTAACTGTGATTTCAGGTAATTAACGTCAGTAAAAGGGGAATTGAGAGTAATTAAAGGGAATTAAATTAAATTCAAGGTTACCTCACGTATTTTGCGGTTACTGCCGGTAATTAAAATGTAATTGAAAGTAATTGAGGCTAAATAAAGGTTAATTAAATGAACTTACATATGGTAATCGAAAGTGTCGAACCAGAAGTCAGGTATAGACCAGAGGCGGACAACAGGAAGTCAGGTTAGACCGGAAGTGGAGAACTGGAAGTCGAGTTGGACCGCAAGTGGTACCGGAAGTCAAGTATGGACTGGAAAAGGCGTTTAATGTTAACACATTTCTCTCGCATTCACCTGTAAATCGCCACTTATTTTTTAGTCACGGCAGCGGTACTGCGTTACTTTAAAAACGAAGTATCGATAACTGTATATCGATACCATATTTCGATAACGGGTACAACACTGATTTTTTTAGATATTTTAAAACCGCTTATTTTTACTTATATATTCTTCAGGGATTTATTTTTAATTGTATTTATGAGCGATATAAGTATTTTTAAACTAATAATAGCTATAATAATATACTATAATAAACTAATAATATTTAATAAGCGGGTTATTGGGTGTACATTAGTTTTACGCGAGTTATTTCTGAAAATTTATTTTAAAACGTATATTTTTGAAAAATAGTTTTAACGTGTTCTGAAAGTCACCCTCGAAAATACCTTTTAGGACGAGTGTTTTCTGGCAAATACTTCCTCTCAAATAGCTAGTGTAATGCGAGCTCCCGCGGGAGCATGCCGAGCCATGCAGTCCAACGTTCTTGCTTCTATGGCAAGCAACACCCTGAACAAGGCAGTGTTCCAGCCGTGGTTACAACGTATACAACCTAATCCGGAGCGCAATGCGTCACAGGCACCCCTCGTTGGCCTGGCAAAGCTGTGGGAAGCGTAAGTGCCGAAGTTTGGGCGCATTGCTGGCATCGCTTGACGTGGTTATGACGTGGTCACATTTTTTTTAGGGCCGTCGAGACTGTGAGCTGTGTGTATTGACATCGAGGCGGAAGACCTGCTTGTGAAATCGCGTCACGTTAAGGATTGCTGGTCGTGCTTGTCGTCGCCATGCAACAGACCAAGACTGTGGAGAGTTGCGTACGGGATAACGGCACGAAGGAAAGTAATGCTTCATAGTGAACAACGTGCCTTCCATGCGTTTCTTCGAAAAGCACAGACGAAGTTAGCCAGCGTCTTCCGAACTCCATAGCACCAAGGACTGCTCTCTCCCTCTGTAAAACTCTGCGAACACCCGCTCGAACGAGGCTTAGAACGTGTGACGACCCCCGAGCGCGACCGCCGTGTACTGCTATGCAGCGCGAAATCCACACTTGGTAGTTTATCTCTACGGCTAAGAGAATGAACTGTCATCTATCCCGGATTGGAACGGGGGGTTGAAGGAGGGTTTGAATGGTGCTCCAGCGAATCTGTGGAACCCCATACAGCTCCTCAACTCTGTGCCACAAAACGTCGGGAACGAGACACTCATGAAAAGCGTGCTGCGCACTTTCATGGCTAGAACAGAACGGACATCGAGGCGAGGTGAGACCATAACGATGCAAACCATCCCTGAGCGGCAGGACATCGTGCGCAAGTCTCCACTTCAAACTTGCACGACGAGAGTCCAACCATCCTGCAGTAGCGTAGCGTCACGCGATCTTACGGGGAACAGATAGCTCCGGTGTACCCGTGGGTGCCGGAAGTAAGCCCAGCAGGGACACATCGAACCGCCTCACTGACCATGTAGAAAGATCAGCGTCCACGTGGCTCTCGCGGAGGCGACGGACTGATGACACGTACTCTTTTAAGTGGGGGGCTGTAAACTCTGAGCACGGCCTATTCTGCTGAAAGGAACAAAAGAAACGAATCTCCGGGCCAAGAAGGTAGTGCAAAAGGTCGTGTGCAGGATGCTTAGGCTCACACAGGGCATCAAAAATGGCATTTACTATACCTAAAGCAAGGCACTTCACTTTTACATGTGGCACTCGCAACCCACCAACCTCCTGCGACTGGTACAGAAGCGAGCGTGACATCCCTTCCGCACTGTTGCCCCATATGAACTGAAAAGCAATACGGGCCATCGCCACTACAGCACAGTGTGGGGCCCATCGTCGTGATGGAAGTAGGACCCCCTTCCGTAGCACACCACGGCGCTTGGCCTTGATGGTATCCCGCAAGCGATGAATCAGGATTATGTAGTAGTTCCCGGTGATGGTCTGTCCTTTCCTAAGGCAATCGATGAGAGCATGCCCTCCCAATCTCAGTAAACCGAGGTCATCACATTGCCTGCTGACGATACAGACCGAGCCTGATTCCCCAGTGAAGACGACAGGTTTTTTTTTTTTTTTTTTTGATTGAGTGTTAGCGCCGCGAAGCAACTGTGGCTATGAGCGACGTACAGATGTGGACAGACGGAGAGAGGATAGCAGGAAGGAGTGGGGGACAGGGGGTTAGTATGCGTCCTGGGCCGACTTCAGGGGGAACTGTGCCGACATTCGTCTGGAAAGTCTTCGGAAAACCCAGGGAAAACCTCAGACAGCACAGCCGGCGGTAGGAGAAGAAGACGACAGGTGTTTCCACTGTTTGGACTCGGCTTTGCTCACTGGTTGGAAGTGGCCAAAGACAGCTTTATTCCACACTCACAAACCGGGCACGAAAGTCCACCACGTTTGGCCTTGATGGTATCCCGCAAGCGATGAATCACGATTATGTAGTATTTCCCGGTGATGGTCTGTCCTTTCCCAAGGCGATCGATGAGAGCATGCCCTCCCAATCTCAGTAAACCGAGGGCATCACATTTCCTGCTGACGCTACAGACCGAGCCTGATTCGCCGGTGAAGACGAGAGGTGTTTCCACTGTTTGGACTGGGCTTTGCTCTCTGGTTGGAAGTGGTTCAGACAGCTTTATTCCACAATCACAAACCGGGCAGGAAAGTCCACCGCGTTTGGCCTTGATGGTATCCCGCAAGCGACGAATCAGGACTATGTAGTAGTTCCCGGCGATGATCTGTCCTTTCCTAAGGCAATCGATGAGCAGCATGCCCTCCCAATCTCAGTAAACCGGGGTCATCACATTGCCTGCTGACGATACAGACCGAGCCTGATTCGCCGGTGAACACGAGACGTGTTTCCACTGTTTGGACTGGGCTTAGCTCTCTGGTTGGAAGTGGTTCAGACAGCTTTATTCCACAGTCACAAACCGGGAAGGAAAGTCAACCGCGTTTGGCCTTGATGGTATCCCGCAAGCGATGAATCAGGATTATGTAGTAGTTCACGGCGATGATCTGTCTTCTTCTAAGGAAATCGATGAGCAGCATGCCCTCCCAATCTCAGTAAACCGGGGTCATCACATTGCCTGCTGACGGAACAGACCGAGCTTGATTCGCCGATGAAGATGAGAGGTGTTTCCACTCTTTGGACTGGGCTTTGCTCGCGGGTTGGAAATGGTTCAGCCAGCTTTATTCCACAGTCACAAACCGGGTAGGAAAGTCTACCGCGTTTGGCCTTGATGGTATCCCGCAAGCGATGAATCAGGACTATGTAGTAGTTCCCGGCCATGATCTATCCTTTCCTAAGGCAATCGATGAGCAGCATGCCCTCCCAATCTCAATAAACCGGGGTCATCACATTGCCTGATGACGGAACAGACCGAGCCTGACTCGCCGGTGAAGACGAGAGGTGTTTCCACTGTTTGGACTGAGCTTTGCTCTCGGGTTGGAAATGGTTGTGCCAGCTTTATTCCACAGTCACAAACCGGGCAGGAAAGTCCACCGCGTTTGGCCTTGATGGTGTCCCGCAATCAATGAATCAGGACTATGTAGTAGTTCCCGGCGATGATCTGTCCTTTCCTAAGGCAATCGATGAGCAGCATGCCCTCCCAATCTCAGTAAACCGAGGTCATCACATTGCCTGCTGACGATACAGACCGAGCCTGATTCGCCGGTGAACACGAGAGGTGTTTCCACTGTTTGGACTGGGCTTTGCTGTCTGGTCGGAAGTGGGTCAGACAGCTTTATTCCACAGTCACAAACCGGGCACGAAAGTCCATCACGTTTGGCCTTGATGGTATCCCGCAAGCGATAAATCAGGATTCTGTAGTATTTGCCGGTGATGGTCTGTCCTTTCCTAAGGCAATCGATGAGAGCATGCCCTCCCAATCTCAGTAAACCGAGGTCATCACATTTCCTGCTGACGCTACAGACCGAGCCTGATTCCCCAGTGAAGACGACAGGTGTTTCCACTGCTTGGACTGGGCTTTGCTCACTGGTTGGAAGCGGTTCAGACAGATTTATTCCACAGTGACAAACCGGGCACGAAAGTCCACCACGTTTGGCCTTGATGGTATCCCGCAAGCGATGGATCACGATTATGTAGTATTTCCCGGTGATGGTCTGTCCTTTCCCAAGGCGATCGATGAGAGCATGCCCTCCCAATCTCAGTAAACCGAGGGCATCACATTTCCTGCTGACGCTACAGACCGAGCCTGATTCGCCGGTGAAGACGAGAGGTGTTTCCACTGTTTGGACTGGGCTTTGCTCTCTGGTTGGAAGTGGTTCAGACAGCTTTATTCCACAATCACAAACCGGGCACGAAAGTCCATCGCGTTTGGCCTTGATGGTATCCCGCAAGCGATGAATCAGGGTTATGTAGTAGTTCCCCGTGAATGTCTGTCCTTTCATAAGGCAATCGAAGAGAGTATGCCCTCCCAATCTCAGTAAACCGGGGTCATCACATTGCCTGCTGACGGAACAGACCGAGCCTGATTCGCCGATGAACACGAGAGGTGTTTCCACTGTTTGGACTGAGCTTTGCTCTCGGGCTGGAAATGGTTGAGCCAGCTTTATTTCACAGTCACAAACCGGGCAGTGAAGTCCACCGCGTTTGGCCTTGATATGGTATCGTGCAAGCGACGAATCAGGGTTATGTAGTAGTTCCCGGCGATGATCTGTCCTTTCCTAAGGCAATCGATGAGCAGCATGCCCTCCCAATCTCAGTAAACCGCGGTCATCACATTGCCTGCTGACGATACAGACCGAGCCTGATTCGCCGGTGAACACGAGAGGTGTTTCCACTGTTTGGACTGGGGTTTGCTCTCTGGTTGGAAGTGGTTCAGACAGCTTTATTCCACAGTCACAAACCGGGCACGAAAGTCCATCACGTTTGGCCTTGATGGTATCCCGCAAGCGATGAATCAGGACTATGTAGTAGTTCCCGGCGATGATCTGACCTTTCCTAAGGCAATCGATGAGCAGCATGCCCTCCCAATCTCAGTAAACCGGGGTCATCACATTGCCTGCTGACGGAACAGACCGAGCCTGATTCGCCGGTGAAGACGAGAGGTGTTTCCACTGTTTCGACTGAGCTTTGCTATCGGGTTGGAAATGGTTGAGCCAGCTTTATTCCACAGTCACAAACCGGGCAGGAAAGTCCACCGCGTTTGGCCTTGATGGTATCCCGCAAGCGACGAATCAGGACTATGTAGTAGT
The DNA here is from genome assembly GCF_037126465.1 of Ornithodoros turicata. NCBI lineage: Eukaryota > Metazoa > Arthropoda > Arachnida > Ixodida > Argasidae > Ornithodoros > Ornithodoros turicata. The sequence continues at coordinate 64,693,367 of NC_088201.1, read as the reverse complement.
TCCCGGCGATGATCTGTCCTTTCCTAAGGCAATCGATGAGCAGCATGCCCTCCCAATCTCAGTAAACCGGGGTCATCACATTGCCTGCTGACGATACAGACCGAGCCTGATTCGCCGGTGAACACGAGAGGTGTTTCCACTGTTTGGACTGGGCTTAGCTCTCTGGTTGGAAGTGGTTCAGACAGCTTTATTCCACAGTCACAAACCGGGCACGAAAGTCCATCACGTTTGGCCTTGATGGTATCCCGCAAGCGATGAATCAGGATTATGTAGTAGTTCCCGGTGATAGTCTGTCCTTTCATAAAGCAATCGATGAGAGCATGCCCTCCCAATCTCAGTAAACCGAGGTCATCACATTGCCTGCTGACGGAACAGACCGAGCCTGATTCGCCGGTGACGACGAGAGGTGTTTCCACTGTTTGGACTGAGCTTTGCTCTCGGGTTGGAAATGGTTGAGTCAGCTTTATTCCACAGTCACAAACCGGGCAGGAAAGTCCACCGCATTTGGCCTTGATGGTATCCCGCAAGCGATGAATCAGGATTATGTAGTAGTTCCCGGTGATAGTCTGTCCTTTCATAAGGCAATCGATGAGAGCATGCCCTCCCAATCTCAGTAAACCGAGGTCATCACATTGCCTGCTGACGGAACAGACCGAGCCTGATTCGCCGGTAAAGACGAGAGGTGTTTCCACTGTTTGGGCTGAGCTTTGCTCGCGGGTTGGAAATGGTTGAGCCAGCTTTATTCCACAGTCACAAACCGGGCAGGAAAGTCCACCGCGTTTGGCCTTGATGGTATCCCGCAAGCGATGAATCAGGACTATGTAGTAGTTCCCGGCGATGATCTGTCCTTTCCTAAGGCAATCGATGAGCAGCATGCCCTCCCAATCTCAGTAAACCGGGGTCATCACATTGCCTGCTGACGATACAGACCGAGCCTGATTCGCCGGTGAACACGAGAGGTGTTTCCACTGTTTGGACTGGACTTTGCTCTCTGGTTGAAAGTGGTTCAGACAGCTTTATTCCACAATCACAAACCGGGCACGAAAGTCCACCGCGTTTGGCCTTGATGGTATCCCGCTAGCGATGAATCAGGATTATGTAGTAGTTCCCGGTGATAGTCTGTCCTTTCATAAGGCAATCGATGAGAGCATGCCCTCCCAATCTCAGTAAACCGAGGTCATCACATTGCCTGCTGACGGAACAGACCGAGCCTGATTCGTCGGAAAAGACGAGAGGTGTTTCCACTGTTTGGGCTGAGCTTTGCTCGCGGGTTGGAAATGGTTGTGCCAGCTTTATTCCACAGTCACAAACCGGGCAGGAAAGTCCACCGCGTTTGGCCTTGATGGTATCCCGCAAGCGATGAATCAGGATTATGTAGTAGTTCCCGGCGATGATCTGTCCTTTCCTAAGGCAATCGATGAGCAGCATGCCCTCCCAATCTCAGTAAACCGAGGTCATCACATTGCCTGCTGACGGAACAGACCGAGCCTGATTCGCCGGTGAAGACGAGAGGTGTTTCCACTGCTTGGACTGGGGTTTGCTCTCTGGTTGGAAGTGATTCAGACAGCTTTATTCCACAGTCACAAACCGGGCACGAAAGTCCATCACGTTTGGCCTTGATGGTATCCCGCAAACGATGCATCAGGATTCTGTGGTATTTCCCGGTGATGGTCTGTCCTTTCCTAAGGCAATTGATGAGAGCATGCCCTCCCAATCTAAGTAAACCGAGGTCATCACATTTCCTGCTGACGCTACAGACCGAGCCTGATTCGCCGGTGAAGACGAGAGGTGTTTCCACTGTTTGGACTGGGCTTTGCTCTCTGGTTGAAAGTGGTTCAGACAGCTTTATTCCCACAATCACAAACCGGGTACGAAAGTCCACCGCGTTTGGCCTTGATGGTATCCCGCAAGCGATGAATCAGGACTATGTAGTAGTTCCCGGCGATGATCTGTCCTTTCCTAAGGCAATCGATGAGCAGCATGCCCTCCCAATCTCAGTAAACCGGGGTCATCACATTGCCTGCTGACGATACAGACCGAGCCTGATTCGCCGGTGAACACGAGAGGTGTTTCCACTGTTTGGACTGGGCTTTGCTCTCTGGTTGGAAGTGGTTCAGACAGCTTTATTCCACAGTCACAAACCGGGCACGAAAGTCCATCACGTTTGGCCTTGATGGTATCCCGCAAGCGATGAATCAGGACTATGTAGTAGTTCCCGGCGATGATCTGTCCTTTCCTAAGGCAATCGATGAGCAGCATGCCCTCCCAATCTCAGTAAACCGGGGTCATCACATTGCCTGCTGACGATACAGACCGAGCCTGATTCGCCGGTGAACACGAGAGGTGTTTCCACTGTTTGGACTGGGCTTTGCTCTCTGGTTGGAAGTGGTTCAGACAGCTTTATTCCACAATCACAAACCGGGCACGAAAGTCCACCGCGTTTGGCCTTGATGGTATCCCGCAAGCGATGAATCAGGATTATGTAGTAGTTCCCGGTGATAGTCTGTCCTTTCATAAGGCAATCGATGAGAGCATGCCCTCCCAATCTCAGTAAACCGAGGTCATCACATTGCCTGCTGACGGAACAGACCGAGCCTGATTCGCCGATGACGACGAGAGGTGTTTCCACTGTTTGGACTGAGCTTTGCTCTCGGGTTGGAAATGGTTGAGCCAGCTTTATTCCACAGTCACAAACCGGGCAGGAAAGTCCACCGCATTTGGCCTTGATGGTATCCCGCAAGCGATGAATCAGGATTATGTAGTAGTTCCCGGTGATAGTCTGTCCTTTCATAAGGCAATCGATGAGAGCATGCCCTCCCAATCTCAGTAAACCGAGGTCATCACATTGCCTGCTGACGGAACAGACTGAGCCTGATTCGCCGGTAAAGACGAGAGGTGTTTCCACTGTTTGGGCTGAGCTTTGCTCGCGGGTTGGAAATGGTTGAGCCAGCTTTATTCCATAGTCACAAACCGGGCACGAAAGTTCATCACGTTTGGCCTTGATGGTATCCCGCAAACGATGCATCAGGATTCTGTGGTATTTCCCGGTGATGGTCTGTCCTTTCCTAAGGCAATCGATGAGCAGCATGCCCTCCCAATCTCAGTAAACCGAGGTCATCACATTTCCTGCTGACGCTACAGACCGAGCCTGATTCGCCGGTGAAGACGAGAGGTGTTTCCACTGTTTGGACTGGGCTTTGCTCTCTGGTTGGAAGTGGTTCAGACAGCTTTATTCCACAGTCACAAACCGGGCACAAAAGTCCATCAAGTTTGGCCTTGATGGTATCCCGCAAGCGATGAATCAGGATTATGTAGTAGTTCCCGGTGATAGTCTGTCGTTTCATAAGGCAATCGATGAGAGCATGCCCTCCCAATCTCAGTAAACCGAGGTCATCACATTGCCTGCTGACGGAACATACTGAGCCTGATTCGCCGGTGAAGACGAGAGGTGTTTCCACTGTTTGGACTGAGCGTTGCTGTCGGGTTGGAAATGGTTCAGCCAGCTTTATTCCACAGTCACAAACCGGGCAGGAAAGTCAACCGCGTTTGGCCTTGATGGTATCCCGCAAGCGATGAATCAGGACTATGTAGTAGTTCCCGGCGATGATCTGTCCTCTTCTAAGGAAATCGATGAGCAGCATGCCCTCCCAATCTCAGTAAACCCGGGTCATCACATTGCCTGCTGACGGAACAGACCGAGCTTGATTCGCCGATGAAGATGAGAGGTGTTTCCACTCTTTGGACTGGGCATTGCTCGCGGGTTGGAAATGCTTGAGCCAGCTTTATTCCACAGTCACAAACCGGGCAGTAAAGTACACCGAGTTCGGCCTAGATATGGTATCCCGCAAGCGACGAATCAGGGTTATGTAGTAGTTCCCGGCGATGATCTGTCCTTTCGTAAGGCAATCGATGAGCAGCATGCCCTCCCAATCTCAGTAAACCGGGGTCATCACATTGCCTGCTGACGATACAGACCGAGCCTGATTCGCCGGTGAACACGAGAGGTGTTTCCACTGTTTGGACTGGGCTTTGCTGTCTGGTTGGAAGTGGTTAAGACAGCTTTATTCCACAGTCACAAACCGGGCAGGAAAGTCAACCGCGTTTGGCCTTGATGGTATCCCGCAAGCGATGAATCAGGACTATGTAGTAGTTCCCGGCGATGATCTGTCCTTTCCTAAGGCAATCGATGAGCAGCATGCCCTCCCAATCTCAGTAAACCGAGGTCATCACATTGCCTGCTGACGGAACAGACCGAGCCTGATTCGCCGGTGAAGACGAGAGGTGTTTCCACTGTTTGGACTGAGCTTTGCTCTCGGGTTGGAAATGGTTGGGCCAGCTTTATTCCACAGTCACAAACCGGGCAGGAAAGTCCACCGCGTTTGGCCTTGATGGTATCCCGCAAGCGATGAATCAGGACTATGTAGTAGTTCCCGGCGATGATCTGTCCTTTCCTAAGGCAATGGATGAGCAGCATGCCCTCCCAATCTCAGTAAACCGGGGTCATCACATTGCCTGCTGACGATACAGACCGAGCCTGATTCGCCGGTGAACACGAGAGGTGTTTCCACTGTTTGGACTGGGCTTTGCTCTCTGGTTGGAAGTGGTTCAGACAGCTTTATTCCACAGTCCCAAACCGGGCACGAAAGTCCATCACGTTTGGCCTTGATGGTATCCCGCAAGCGATGAATCAGGATTCTGTAGTGTTTTCCGGTGATGGTCTGTCCTTTCCTAAGGCAATCTATGAGAGCATGCCCTCCCAATCTCAGTAAACCGGGGTCATCACATTGCCTGCTGACGGAACATACTGAGCCTGATTCGCCGGTGAGGACGAGAGGTGTTTCCACTGTTTGGACTGAGCGTTGCTCTCGGGTTCGAAATGGTTCAGCCAGCTTTATTCCACAGTCAAAAACCGGGCAGGAAAGTCAACCGCGTTTGGCCTTGATGGTATCCCGCAAGCGATGAATCAGGACTATGTAGTAGTTCTCGGCGATGATCTGTCCTTTCCTAAGGCAATCGATGAGCAGCATGCCCTCCCAATCTCAGTAAACCGGGGTCATCACATTGCCTGCTGACGATACAGACCGAGCCTGATTCGCCGGTGAAGACGAGAGGTGTTTCCGCTGTTTGGACTGGGCTTTGCTCTCTGGTTGGAAGTGGTTCAGACAGCTTTATTCCCACAATCACAAACCGGGTACGAAAGTCCACCGCGTTTGGTCTTGATGGTATCCCGCAAGCGATGAATCAGGACTATGTAGTAGTTCCCGGCGATGATCTGTCCTTTCCTAAGGCAATCGATGAGCAGCATGCCCTCCCAATCTCAGTAAACCGGGGTCATCACATTCCCTGCTGACGATACAGACCGAGCCTGATTCGCCGGTGAACACGAGAGGTGTTTCCACTGTTTGGACTGGGCTTTGCTCTCTGGTTGGGAGTGGTTCAGACAGCTTTATTCCACAGTCACAAACCGGGCACGAAAGTCCATCACGTTTGGCCTTGATGGTATCCCGCAAGCGATGAATCAGGACTATGTAGTAGTTCCCGGCGATGATCTGTCCTCTTCTAAGGAAATCGATGAGCAGCATGCCCTCCCAATCTCAGTAAACCCGGGTCATCACATTGCCTGCTGACGGAACAGACCGAGCCTGATTCGCCGATGAAGACGAGAGGTGTTTCCACTGTTTGGACTGGGCTTTGCTCTCTGGTTGGAAGTCGTTCAGACAGCTTTATTCCACAGTCACAAACCGGGCAGGAAAGTCAACCGCGTTTGGCCTTGATGGTATCCCGCGAGCGATGAATCAGGAATATGTAGTAGTTCCCGGCGATGATCTGTCCTTTCCTAAGGTAATCGATGAGCAGCATGCCCTCCCAATCTCAGTAAACCGGGGTCATCACATTGCCTGCTGACGGAACAGACCGAGCCTGATTCGCCGATGAAGACGAGAGGTGTTTCCACTCTTTGGACTGAGCTTTGCTGTCTGGTTGGAAGTGGTCCACACAGCTTTATTCCACAGTCACAAACCGGGCACGAAAGTCAACCGCGTTTGGCCTTGATGGTATCCCACAAGCGATGAATCAGGGCTATGTAGTAGTTCCCGGCGATGATCTGTCCTTTCCTAAGGCAACCGATCAGCAGCATGCCCGCCCAATCTCAGTAAACCGGGGTCATCACATTGCCTGCTGACGGAACAGACCCAGCCTTATTCGCCGGTGAAGGCGAGAGGTGTTTCCACTGTTTGGACTGAGCTTTGCTCTCGGGTTGGAAATGGTTGAGCCAGCTTTATTCCACAGTCACAAATCGGGCAGGAAAGTCCACCGCGTTTGGCCTTGATGGTATCCCGCAAGCGATGAATCAGGACTATGTAGTAGTTCCCGGCGATGATCTGTCCTTTCCTAAGGCAATCGATCAGCCGCATGCCCTCCCAATCTGAGTAAACCGGGGTCATCACATTGCCTGCTGACGGAACAGACCAAGCCTGATTCGCCGATGAAGACGAGAGGTGTTTCCACTGTTTGGACTGGGCTTTGCTCTCTGGTTGGAAGTCGTTCAGACAGCTTTATTCCACAGTCACAAACCGGGCAGGAAAGTCAACCGCGTTTGGCCTTGATGGTATCCCGCGAGCGATGAATCAGGATTATGTAGTAGTTCCCGGCGATCATCTGTCCTTTCCTAAGGCAATCGAAGAACAGCATGCCCTCTCAATCTCAGTAAACCGGGGTCACCACATTGCCTGCTGACGGAACATACCGAGCCTGATTCGCGCGTGAAGACGAGAGGTGTTTCCACTGTTTGGACTGAGCTTTGCTCTCGGGTTGGAAATGGTTGTGCCAGCTTTATTCCACAGTCACAAACCGGGCAGTAAAGTCCACCGAGTTTGGCCTAGATATGGTATCCCGCAAGCCACGAATCAGGGTTATGTAGTAGTTCCCGGCGATGATCTGTCCTTTCCTAAGGCAATCGATGAGCAGCATGCCCTCCCAATCTCAGTAAACCGGGGTCATCACATTACCTGCTGACGGAACAGACCGAGCCTGATTCGCCAGTGAAGACGAGAGGTGTTTCCACTGTTTGGACTGAGCTTTGCTCTCGGGTTGGAAATTGTTGAGCCAGTTTTGTTCCACAGTCGCAAACCGGGCAGGGAAGTCCACCGCGTTTGGCCTTTGTGGTATCCCGCAAGCGATGAATCAGGTTTATGTAGTAGTTCCCAGCGATGATCTGTCCTTTACTAAGGCAATCGATGAGCAGCATGCTCTCCCAATCTCAGTAAACCGGTGTCATCACATTGCCTGCTGACGGGGCATACCGACCCTGATTCGCGGGTGAAGACGAGAGGTGTTTCCACTGTTTGGACTGAGCGTTGCTCTCGGGTTGGAAATGGTTGAGCCAGCTTTATTCCACAGTCACAAACCGGGCAGGAAAGTCCACCGCGTTTGGTCTTGATGGTATCCCGCAAGCGATGAAACAGGACTATGTAGTAGTTCCCGGCGATGATCTGTCCTTTCCTAAGGCAATCGATGAGCAGCATGCCCTCCCAATCTCAGTAAACCGGGGTCATCACATTGCCTGCTGACGGAACATACCGAGCCTGATTCGCCGATAAAGACGAGAGGTGTTTCCACTGTTTGGACTGAGCTTTGCTCGCGGGTTGGAAATGGTTGAGCCAGTTTTGTTCCGCAGTCACAAACTGGACAGGGAAGCCCACCACGTTTGGCCTTTATGGTATCCCGCAAGCGATGAATCTAGACTATGTAGTAGTTCCCGGCGATGATCTGTCCTTTCCTAAGGCAATCGATGAGCAGCATGCTCTCCCAATCTCAGTAAACCGGTGTCATCACATTGCCTGCTGACGGGGCATACCGACCCTGATTCGCGGGTGAAGACGAGAGGTGTTTCCACTGTTTGGACTGAGCGTTGCTCTCGGGTTGGAAATGGTTGAGCCAGCTTTATTCCACAGTCACAAACCGGGCAGGAAAGTCCACCGCGTTTGGCCTTTATGGTATCCCGCAAGCGATGAAACAGGACTATGTAGTAGTTCCCGGCGATGATCTGTCCTTTCCTAAGGCAATCGATGAGCAGCATGCCCTCCCAATCTCAGTAAACCGGGGTCATCACATTGCCTGCTGACGGAACATACCGAGCCTGATTCGCCGATAAAGACGAGAGGTGTTTCCACTGTTTGGACTGAGCTTTGCTCGCGGGTTGGAAATGGTTGAGCCAGTTTTGTTCCGCAGTCACAAACCGGACAGGGAAGCCCACCACGTTTGGCCTTTATGGTATCCCGCAAGCGATGAATCTAGACTATGTAGTAGTTCCCGGCGACGATCTGTCCTTTCCTAAGGCAATCGATGAGCAGCATGCCCTCCCAATCTCAGTAAACCGGGGTCATCGCATTGCCTGCTGACAGAACAGACCGAGCCTGATTCGCCAGTGAAGACGAGAGGTGTTTCCACTGTTTGGACAGGCCTTTGCTCTTGGGTTGGAAATAGTTGAGCCAGCTTTATTCCACAGTCACAAACCGGGCAGGAAAGTCCACCGCGTTTGACCTTGATGGTATCCCGCAAGCGATGAATCGGGGTTATGTAGTAGTTCCCGGCGATGATCTGTCCTTTCCTAAGGCAATCGATGAGCAGCATGCTCTCCCAATCTCAGTAAACCGGGGTCATCACATTGCCTGCTGACGGAGCAGATCGAGCCTGATTCGCCGGTAAAGACGAGAGGTGTTTCCACTGTTTGGACTGAGCTTTGCTCTTGGGTTGGAAATGGTTGAGCCAGCTTTATTCCACCCAGTCACAAATCGGGCACGAAAGTCTACGGGAGATATCCTGAAGGCCTGAACAGCTATAGGATTTTTCTCTGGATACGTTGTAGCGCGTGCGTTTTTGATCAGGTGTGTGCAGTTCTGCGGGACACATCTGGTAGAGACTTTCCGCATATCAAGATATTGGACAAAGATGCGCTGAACTGGGCTTTTGGATACATGAGTGTGAACGGCGCGATGGTCAGGATGTCGACACTGGCGACCTGCCATGACCTCATCGTGCACACGGTGTCTTGTGCGTGTGGTCACTTCCGCAGCTCTGTCAGGACGGGGCTGGTGTTCGAGGACGCCGCTTGAATTCCACGGTACACGTATTCGGCGCGCCGTAGGATCGACATCCTCCCCCAACATCAGCACCTCGCTGTCCACGCCTGCCTGAGTTACGCCCTTCCGACGCAAATATTCGACGACCGTACGTTGGCTTTTTAAATGCGATGGCATTTATGAGCCCCACTGAGTTTTCTTGAGGCAGGGTATGTCGCCGCGTAAGACCTGCACTCATTGGCTGCTGCTCTGAGATCACATGTGTTGTGAATCATGTGTTACATCTTTGCTTGCAAAGAGGTGCTCGCTAGAAAAAAAGCAAAAAAAATATACAAGAAGACACTACCTACTATAGTGTCTCGAGATTTCCGAAAAGATGGTGCAGCGGGTCAAGGAGAACGACAAACCTGGAGGCCCTTAACATGCACAACCCCAATGGACATGTTACCGCCATAGCGACTGACCCGGTACTGGCCAACTGAACGTCCTTGCCTTCTCGGACCAACCTACCGCGACACTATGCCATATGAAGAAAGAAGACAACTGAAATGCCGGCGTTGCCACATACTCGTGAAATGACGAAACTATCTTGGCAACCAAGACAGTCACGCTAAATTTGACTGTGGGACTGTGGTGAAGAAAGGCAAGAGGCAGCAAAATAGAGAGCCACAGTTTATTGGTGCAGCGCGATCAGTGGCTGCCAGGGAACTCAACTGACTGGCGCCGAATGCCAGGGAAGCGCATGCCGCGCGACGCGTAGGAGTGCCAAACTTAGTTTCCGTCGGTTGCCACAAGCCCCCCCCCCCCCCCCGCTAGACACAAACAAGGGCTATCAGATCAGTACACCCGCTTAGGAAAGGGGCAGGGGGATCGAACGTGTAGTGTGCGACGTGGGGGCAGGTGCAGGTGGTGGGGCGGCGATGACGTCTTCTGTAGCTTAGGAGGCCGCAATGGTAGGGCTTTCCACGAAGGCCCGCTTGATCCTGTCAGCGGTGACGGTTTCAGGTTTTCCGCGGATCGATATGCGGAACGTCTTCTCACCCCTGCTGAGAATGTTGTGTGGCCCTGAATACGGAGGGTAGAGCGCCCGACGGACGGCGTCTGTGCGGAGGAACACGTGCGTCGCTGTTGAGAGCTCCTGCGGGACGTGGTCCTTGCGGGAGGAGTCCGTGCGGGTGGGGGCCTGCCGAAGGGTGGAAAAGAAACGTTGAAGGTGCTGGAGGTACTCCGCGGGGGCGGGCGAGTGTTGTGGACGGACGAAGAAATCTGCAGGGAGCCGAAGAGCAGACCCGTAAACTAGTTGCAGCCTTGGCCGGGCTTCAGGGCGGCACGGATGCCCAGGAGCACCAGACGTTAGTGGTCTACCCAATGGTCACGGTCCTCGTGACCAATGAGCGCGGTCTTCAGGTGACAGTGAAGGCGCTCGACGAGGCCGTTTGATGCAGGGTGGTATGAAGTGGTACGAAGTCTGGTGGCGCCGAGCAGCTTTGTGAAGGCGTTGAAAAGACTGCTCTCAAACTGACGCCCCCTGTCAGTGGTGGTCTGGGACGGGACACCCAGGATGATAGAAAGGTCGAAGACACCGTTTCGGCTGGCACGTCCGTCATGGGCGTAGCTTCGGGCCACCTGGTGTACCTGTCTACAGCATTGAGTAGGTAACGGTACCCGCACGATGGAGGCAGGGGGCCGACGATACCCAGGTGAACACGATCGAAGCGGATGTCGGGTAGGTCGAACTTGCAAGCAAGAGCGGCCTTGATCTTGGCGAAGCCTTCATCGGCGTCGGTATTCCAGGGGAAAGATTTTGATTTTACGTTAGTCTTGGCCAGGAGAACTTTCAGCGGGCGGAGGGTGACTGCGCAGTGTGGAAGAAAGCGCCGATAGAAATTAATCAGACCAAGGAAACGGCGGAGCTGGCGGATGGATGTACGCTTCGGATAATTGGTGAGGGCATCTACCTTGTTGGCGAGTGGTGCGATGCCGGCAGGAGACTGTGGCCGAGGAACTCGATGGATGAGACGCCGAATTCGCACCTCTGAAGGTTCACGACGATCCCGTGGGACTCGAGGCGTGCGAAAAGCTGTCGAAGGTGTTGGACGTGCTCTTCAGGACTCGTGCTCACAATCAGCAAATCGTCCATGTAGGCGAACACGAATGGACGACGGAATCTATGAATCTTTGAAAGGTTTGAGCCGCGTTGCAGAACGCGAAGGGCATACGCGGGTACTCAAACAGACCGAAGGGCGTTGTTATAGCGGTCTTCTTAGTGTCTTCGGCGGCGACGCGGATATGGTGGTACGCCTTTATGAGGTCGATCTTGCTGAAAAGGCGCGTGCCGTGCAAATTCACCGTGAAATCCTGCAACCGGGGTAAAGGATATCGGTCTGGCACGGTTACGAGATTTACAGCACGGTAGTCCCCGCACGGTCGCCAGTCGCCGGTCTTTTTGGGCACCCTGTGTAACGCAGAGGACCAATTGCTGGAGGATGGTCTTGCGACGCCAACTGAAAGCATATGGTCGAACTCTGCCCCAGCGAACTTTAGCTTTCAGGAGCAAGAGGTCGGGTGCGGGAGAAGATGGGTGGTCCTGTCGTCTCGATGTGGTGAACGACATCATGGATAACGGGTCGGTTCCAGTCGGGTGGTTGCGTGAGAGATGGCAATTCCTTAATAACGGCAGCGTAAGGAGAGGATAGGGCAGAAATGGGCACGCCCGGTTCAGAGGAGACGGTGTCAACGGAAAGGGCTTGGACAGACAGATGGGTCAAGGGGTCCACGAAACGCTTGCGAGCAGCGTCCACAGCGAGATTGAAACGGTGGAGAAAATTCGCGCCCAGGATAGCCTGCTTGACGCAAACCACGAGGAACAGCCACTGAAAGTTTCTACGAAGGCAGAGGTTCAGCGTGGCGGACTGCTGGCGAAAGACGGGTATGCCGGTGTCGTTGACAACTGTGAGCTGCAAGAGTGGGGGCCTGCGGCGGTCCGCGGGAGAGGCAGGGAGCACGCTCACGTCGACGCCGGTGACGACGAGGAACCGGATACGGGACGTCCTGTCAACGATGTAGAAGAGGCCACTGCTCGCTGTGGTGGAGACGGTCGCACCCACTACCGGTCTCCGGGCGCATTTCCCGACCAGGTACAGGGCCTCGTGCAGCGGCGGGCTTCAGTACCGAAGCGCTGATGGTATCAGCACGGGCCGATAAGCGGGTCTTCGGCAGTACGACGAGGTGAACGCCTGCGGCTGGATGAACGGGAGCCGAAACGTCGTGGACTGCGATGGCGCGGTCGGGGGCTATGCGGCGCAACAGCAGACGCCACCATAGCAGAGAGGCGCTCGAAATCCTCGCGGAGCAGGACAATGGGGTCCACGGGCGGCAGGCCTGGAGGTGGACAGGACTGAGGGGGTGGACGGATGGGAGGATGTGTGCTTGCTGCAGTTGGATTTGCCGAGATGGAATGGGGGGCAACCTCCATGACTTTGTCGGCCAGGACTGCCAATTCCCGAAGCGAGAGTGTGACGCAAGGACCATCTGCGCTGTTGGTGGGAGTCGTTGTAGGAACAGCTGCTTCACGAAGCTTGCATCGAACGTCACGGCTCGCTCACCGAGAAGGTTGTGCATGCGACGCAGGAGTTCTGTCGGTAGGCAGTCGCGAAGATCTTCAGTCGACAAAAGCTCCTGGAAGCGCCTTGAGACCGTCGTACGGGTTGTATGCGGGGGGCGTGGTGAGCACGACGATGAGTTAGGCGGCAACTTCCTGGGACAGGAAGCTCACCACATGCCGAAACTTGGCCAGCTGGGAGGTGATGCCGCCTAACGCAAACTGGCATTCAACTTGTAAAACCCACACGGTGGGGTTGTAGCTCCAAAAATGTGGTAAGCGAATGGCGTAGCGATTCACCGACGACGCTGTGGAACCACCGTTGGGGAAAGGCTCAGTGGGAGGCGCCGGGCTTGCTGAGACATCGGCGGCTGGAACGTGCGCCATGGAACGCTGCAAGTAGCCGGCTCACCATAAACTAGGGTGAAGAAGGGCAGCAAAGTAGAGAGCCACAGTTTATTGGGGCAGCTCGATCAGTGGCTGCCAGGGAACTGAACTGACTGGCGCAAAACCCAAGAGAAGCGCATGTCACGCGGCGCGTAGAGGTGGCAAACTTCGTCTTTCGGTCGGCTGCCACAAAGGGTTAGGTTAGTACTCCATGCGACCGACAGAGGCAGATACGTGGAAGCGGTCTGCCCTAGATCAGAGGTTAGTTTAGTGCTGCATGCGCCCAACTCAAGCAGATGAGTGGAAATAACCCACAGCAGAACCAATTTAAGGGTTAGGTTAGTACCCCATGCGACCGACAGAGGCACATACGTGGAAACGGTCTGCCCTAGATCAGAGGTTAGTTTAGTGCTGCATGCGGCCAACTCAAGCAGATGAGTGGAAATAACCCACAGCAGAACCAATTTAAGGGTTAGGTTAGTACCCCATGCGACCGACAGGGGCAGATACGTGGAAGCGGTCTGCCCTAAGGATAGATCAGAGGTTAGTATAGTGCTGCATGCGGCCAACTCAAGCAGATGGGTGGAAATGACCCACAGCACAACCAATTTAAGGGCTAGTTTAGTACCCCATGCGACCAACAGGGGCAGATACGTGGAAGCGGTCTGCCCTAAGGATAGATCAGGGGTTAGTATAGTGCTGCATGCGGCCAACTCAAGCAGATGGGTGGAAATGACCCACAGCAGAACCAATTTAAGGGTTAGTTTGGTACCCCATGCGACCGGCAGTGGCAGATACGTGGAAGCGGTCTGCCCTAAGGATAGATAAGAGGTTACTTTAGTGCTGCATGCGCCCAACTCAAGCAGGTGAGTGGAAATAACCCACCGCAGAACCAATTTAAGGGTTCGGTTAGTACCCCATGCGACCGACAGGGGCAGATACGTGGAAGCGGTCTGACCTAAGGATAGATCAGAGGTTACTTTAGTGCTGCATGCGCCCAACTCAAGCAGGTGAGTGGAAATAACCCACAGCAGAACCAATTTAAGGGTTAGTTTGGTACCCCATGCGACCGGCAGTGGCAGATACGTGGAAGCGGTCTGCCCTAAGGATAGATCAGAGGTTACTTTAGTGCTGCATGCTGCCAACTCAAGCAGATGAGCGGAAATAACCCACAGCAGAAGCAATTTAAGGGTTAGGTTAGTACTCCATGCGACCGACAGGGGCAGATACGTGGAAGCGGTCTGCCCTAGATCAGAGGTTAGTTTAGTGCTGCATGCAGCCAACTCAAGCAGGTGAGTGGAAATAACCCACAGCAGAACCAATTTAAGGGTTAGGTTAGTACCCCATTGCGACCGACAGAGGCAGATACGTGGAAGCGGTCTGCCCTAGATCAGAGGTTAGTTTAGTGCTGCATGCGGCCAACTCAAGCAGATGAGCGGAAATAACCCACAGCAGAACCAATTTAAGGGTTAGGATAGTACCCCATGCGACCGACAGAGGCAGATACGTGGAAGCGGTCTGCCCTTGATCAGAGGTTAGTTTAATGCTGCATGCGGCCAACTCACGCAGATGAGCGGAAATAACCCACAGCAGAACCAATTTAAGGGTTAGGTTAGTACCCCATGCGACCGACAGAGGCAGATACGTGGAAGCGGTCTGCCCTAGATCAGAGGTTAGTTTAGTGCTACATGCGGCCTACTCAAGCAGTTGGGTGGAAAAAACCCACAGCAGAACCAATTTAAGGGTTAGGTTAGTACCCCATGCGACCGACAGAGGCAGATACGTGGAAGCCTTCTGCCCTAGATCAGAGGTTAGTTTAGTGCTGCATGCGCCCAACTCAAGCAGGTGAGTGGAAATAACCCAAAGCAGAACCAATTTAAGGGTTAGGTTAGTACCCCATGCGACCGACAGGGGCAGATACGTGGAAGCGGTCTGCCCTAGATCAGAGGTTAGTTTAGTGCTGCATGCAGCCAACTCAAGCAGATGAGCGGAAATAACCCACACCAGAACCAATTTAAGGGTTAGGTTAGTACCCCATGCGACCGACAGAGGCAGATACGTGGAAGCGGTCTGCCCTCAGGATAGATCAGAGGTTAGTATAGTGCTGCATGCGGCCAACTCAAGCAGATGGGTGAAAATGACCCACAGCACAACCAATAGGCGATTTCAGATATTGCCCTTGTGCTCCGCACGGGGGCCCTCCGTCGCCCAAGTCACGTGCATCGCGCAATGCGTCGTGGGAAATGGTTTACATTCGTGCTCGCTGCCTGTTGCTCGAGGTTGCGGGAGGTGAAGGAGAAAGAAAACCGAAACCGTTTGCGCTCTTTCTCTTCTCTCTGACTCATGAAAACTAAATCCCAAGATGCAGCGGGACTTTCGCAACACGGCGCTCTCTGGTGGGCCACCCATGCAATTTCTGAAATCGTCTATTTAAGGGCTAGTTTAGTACTCCATGCGACCGGCAGTGGCAGATACGTGGAAGCGGTCTGACTTAAGGATAGATCAGAGATTACTTTACTGCTGCATGCGCCCAACTCAAGCAGGTGAGTGGAAATAACCCACAGCAGAAGCAATTTAAGGGTTAGGTTAGTACCCCATGCGACCGACAGGGGCAGATACGTGGAAGCGGTCTGCCCTAGATCAGAGGTTAGTTTAGTGCTGCATGCGGCCAACTCAAGCAGATGAGCGGAAACAACCCACAGCAGAACCAATTTAAGGGTTAGGTTAGTACCCCATTTGACCGACAGAGGCAGATACGTGGAAGCGGTCTGCCCTAGATCAGAGGTTAGTTTAGTGCTGCATGCGGCCAACTCAAGCAGATGAGCGGAAATAACCCACAGCAGAAGCAATTTAAGGGTTAGGTTAGTACTCCATGCGACCGACAGGGGCAGATACGTGGAAGTGGTCTGCCCTAAGGATAGATCAGAGGTTACTTTAGTGCTGCATGCGGCCAACTCAAGCAGGTGAGTGGAAATAACCCACAGCAGAACCAATTTAAGGGTTAGGTTAGTACCCCATGCGACCGACAGGGGCAGATACGTGGAAGCGGTCTGCCCTAGATCAGAGGTTAGTTTAGTGCTGCATGCGGCCAACTCAAGCAGATGAGCGGAAATAACCCACAGCAGAACCAATTTAAGGGTTAGGTTAGTACCCCATGCGCCCGACAGAGGCAGATACGTGGAAGCGGTCTGCCCTAGATCAGAGGTTAGTTTAGTGCTGCATGCGGCCAACTCAAGCAGATGAGCGGAAATAACCCACAGCAGAAGCAATTTAAGGGTTAGGTTAGTACCCCATGCGCCTGACAGAGGCAGATACGTGGAAGCGGTCTGCCCTAGATCAGAGGTTAGTTTAGTGCTGCATGCGGCCAACTCAAGCAGATGAGCGGAAATAACCCACAGCAGAACCAATTTAAGGGTTAGGTTAGTACCCCATGCGCCCGACAGAGGCAGATACGTGGAAGCGGTCTGCCCTAGATCAGAGGTTAGTTTAGTGCTGCATGCGGCCAACTCAAGCAGATGAGCGGAAATAACCCACAGCAGAAGCAATTTAAGGGTTAGGTTAGTACCCCATGCGCCCGACAGAGGCAGATACGTGGAAGCGGTCTGCCCTAGATCAGAGGTTAGTTTAGTGCTGCACGCGGCCAACTCAAGCAGATGAGCGGAAATAACCCACAGCAGAAGCAATTTAAGGGTTACGTTAGTACTCCATGCGACCGACAGGGGCAGATACGTGGAAGCGGTCTGCCCTAAGGATAGATCAGAGGTTAGTATAGTGCTGCATGCGCCCAACTCAAGCAGGTGAGTGGAAATAACCCACAGCAGAACCAATTTAAGGGTTAGGTTAGTAACCCATGCGACCGACAGGGGCAGATACGTGGAAGCGGTCTGACCTAAGGATAGATCAGAGGTTACTTTACTGCTGCATGCGCCCAACTCAAGCAGGTGAGTGGAAATAACCCACAGCAGAACCAATTTAAGGGTTAGGTTAGTACCCCATGCGACCGGCACTGGCAGATACGTGGAAGCGGTCTGCCCTAAGGATAGATCAGAGGTTACTTTAGTGCTGCATGCGGCCAACTCAAGCAGATGAGCGGAAATAACCCACAGCAGAACCAATTTAAGGGTTAGGTTAGTACCCCATGCGACCGACAGGGGCAGATACGTGGAAGCGGTCTGCCCTAGATCAGAGGTTAGTTTAGTGCTGCATGCAGCCAACTCAAGCAGATGAGCGGAAATAACCCACAGCAGAACCAATTTAAGGGTTAGGTTAGTACCCCATGCGACCGACAGGGGCAGATACGTGGAAGCGGTCAGCCCTAGATCAGAGGTTAGTTTAGTGCTGCATGCGCCCAACTCAAGCAGATGAGTGGAAATAACCCACAGCAGAAGCAATTTAAGGGTTAGGTTAGTACTCCATGCGACCGACAGGGGCAGATACGTGGAAGCGGTCTGCCCTAGATCAGAGGTTAGTTTAGTGCTGCATGCGGCCAACTCAAGCAGATGAGCGGAAATAACCCACAGCAGAAGCAATTTAAGGGTTAGGTTAGTACTCCATGCGACCGACAGGGGCAGATACGTGGAAGCGGTCTGCCCTAAGGATAGATCAGGGGTTAGTATAGTGCTGCATGCGGCAAACTCAAGCAGGTGAGTGGAAATAACCCACAGCAGAACCAATTTAAGGGTTAGGTTAGTACCCCATGCGACCGACAGGGGCAGATACGTGGAAGCGGTCTGCCCTAGATCAGAGGTTAGTTTACTGCTGCATGCGCCCAACTCAAGCAGATGAGCGGAAATAACCCACAGCAGAACCAATTTAAGGGTTAGGTTAGTACCCCATGCGACCGACAGAGGCAGATACGTGGAAGCGGTCTGCCCTAGATCAGAGGTTAGTTTAGTGCTGCATGCGCCCAACTCAAGCAGATGAGCGGAAATAACCCACAGCAGAACCAATTTAAGGGTTCGGTTAGTACCCCATGCGACCGACAGGGGCAGATACATAGAAGCGGTCTGCCCTAAGGATAGATCAGAGGTTACTTTAGTGCTGCATGCGCCCAACTCAAGCAGATGAGTGGAAATAACCCACAGCAGAAGCAATTTAAGGGTTAGGTTAGTACTCCATGCGACCGACAGGGGCAGATACGTGGAAGCGGTCTGCCCTAAGGATAGATCAGAGGTTAGTATAGTGCTGCATGCGGCCAACTCAAGCAGATGGGTGGAAATGACCCACAGCACAACCAATTTAAGGGCTAGGTTAGTACTCCATGCGACCGGCATGGGCAGATACGTGGAAGCGGTCTGCCCTGAGGATAGATCAGAGGTTACTTTAGTGCTGCATGCGGCCAACTAAAGCAGATGGGTGGAAATGACCCACTGCAGAAGCAATTTAAGGGTTAGGTTAGTACTCCATGCGACCGACAGAGGCACATACGTGGAAGCGGTCTGCCCTGAAGATAGATCAGAGGTTAGTGTAGTGCTGCATGCGGCCAACTCAAGCAGATGGGTGGAAATGACCCACAGCGAAACCAATTTAAGGGCTAGATTAGTACTCCATGCGACCGGCAGAGGCAGATACGTGGAAGCGGTCTGCCCTAAGGATAGATCAGAGGTTAGTACAGTGCTGCATGCGGCCAACTCAAGCATATAAGTGGAAATAACTCACAGCAGAAGCAATTTAAGGGTTAGGTTACTACTTCATGCGACCGACAGGGGCAGATACGTGGAAGCGGTCTGCCCTAAGGATAGATCAGAGGTTACTTTAGTGCTGCATGCGCCCAACCCAAGCAGATGAGTGGAAATAACCCACAGCAGAAGCAATTTAAGGGTTAGGTTAGTACCCCATGCGACCGACAGGGGCAGATACGTGGAAGCGGTCTGCCCTAGATCAGAGGTTAGTTTAGTGCTGCATGCGGCCAACTCAAGCAGGTGAGTGGAAATAACCCACAGCAGAACCAATTTAAGGGTTAGGTTAGTACCCCATGCGACCGACAGAGGCAGATACGTGGAAGCGGTCTGCCCTAGATCAGAGGTTAGTTTAGTGCTGCATGTGGCCAATTCAAGCAGGTGAGTGGAAATAACCCACAGCAGAACCAATTTAAGGGTTAGGTTAGTACCCCATGCGACCGACAGGGGCAGATACCTGGAAGCGGTCTGCCCTAGATCAGAGGTTAGTTTAGTGCTGCATGCGGCCAACTCAAGCAGATGAGCGGAAATAACCCACAGCAGAACCAATTTAAGGGTTAAGTTAGTACCCCATGCGACCGACAGAGGCAGATACGTGGAAGCGGTCTGCCCTAGATCAGAGGTTAGTTTAGTGCTGCATGCGGCCAACTCAAGCAGATTAGCGGAAATAACCCACAGCAGAACCAATTTAAGGGTTAGGTTAGTACCCCATGCGCCCGACAGAGGCAGATACGTGGAAGCGGTCTGCCCTAGATCAGAGGTTAGTTTAGTGCTGCATGCGGCCAACTCAAGCAGATGAGCGGAAATAACCCACAGCAGAAGCAATTTAAGGGTTAGGTTAGTACCCCATGCGCCCGACAGAGGCAGATACGTGGAAGCGGTCTGCCCTAGATCAGAGGTTAGTTTAGTGCTGCATGCGGCCAACTCAAGCAGATGAGCGGAAATAACCCACAGCAGAAGCAATTTAAGGGTTAGGTTAGTACTCCATGCGACCGACAGGGGCAGATAGGTGGAAGCGGTCTGCCCTAAGGATAGATCAGAGGTTAGTATAGTGCTGCATGCGGCCAACTCAAGCAGATGGGTGGAAATGACCCACAGCACAACCAATTTAAGGGCTAGTTTAGTACTCAATGCGAGCGGCAGTGGCAGATACGTGGAAGCGGTCTGACCTAAGGCTAGATCAGAGGTTACTTTAGTGCTGCATGCGCCCAACTCAAGCAGGTGAGTGGAAATAACCCACACCAGAACCAATTTAAGGGTTAGGTTAGTACCCCATGCGACCGACAGGGGCAGATACGTGGAAACGGTCTGCCCTAGATCAGAGGTTAGTTTAGTGATGCATGCGGCCAACTCAAGCAGATGAACGGAAATAACCCACAGCAGAACCAATTTAAGGGTTAGGTTAGTACCCCATGCGACCGACAGAGGCAGATACGTGGAAGCGGTCTGCCCTAGATCAGAGGTTAGTTTAGTGCTGCATGCGGCCAACTCAAGCAGATGAGCGGAAATAACCCACAGCAGAACCAATTTAAGGGTTAGGTTAGTACTCCATGCGACCGACAGGGGCAGATACGTGGAAGCGGTCTGCCCTGAGGATAGATCAGAGGTTACTTTAGTGCTGCATGCGGCCAACTCAAGCAGATGAGCGGAAATAACCCACAGCACAACCAATTTAAGGGCTAGGTTAGTACTCCATGCGACCGGCAGAGGCAGATACGTGGAAGCGGTCTGCCCTGAAGATAGATCAGAGGTTAGTGTAGTGCTGCATGCGGCCAACTAAAGCATATAAGTGGAAATAACTCACAGCAGAAGCAATTTAAGGGTTAGGTTACTACTTCATGCGACCGACAGGGGCAGATACGTGGAAGCGGTGTGCCCTAGATCAGAGGTTAGTTTAGTTCTGCATGCGGCCAACTCAAGCAGATGAGCGGAAATAACCCACAGCAGAAGCAATTTAAGGGTTAGGTTAGTACTCCATGCGACCGACAGGGGCAGATACGTGGAAGCGGTCTGCCCTAAGGATAGATCAGGGGTTAGTATAGTGCTGCATGCGGCCAACTCAAGCAGATGGGTGGAAATGACCCACAGCACAACCAGTTTAAGGGCTAGTTTAGTACTCCATGCGACCGGCAGTGGCAGATACGTGGAAGCGGTCTGACCTAAGGCTAGATCAGAGGTTACTTTAGTGCTGCATGCGCCCAACTCAAGCAGGTGAGTGGAAATGACCCACAGCAGAACCAATTTAAGGGTTAGGTTAGTACCCCATGCGACCGACAGAGGCAGATACGTGGAAGCGGTCTGCCCTAGATCAGAGGTTAGTTTAGTGCTGCATGCGGCCAACTCAAGCAGATGAGCGGAAATAACCCACAGCAGAAGCAATTTAAGGGTTAGGTTAGTACTCCATGCGACCGATAGGGGCAGATACGTGGAAGCGGTCTACCCTAAGGATAGACCAGAGGTTACTTTAGTGCTGCTTGCGCCCAACTCAAGCAGATGAGCGGAAATAACCCACAGCAGAAGCAATTTAAGGGTTAGGTTAGTACTCCATGCGATCGACAGGGGCAGATACGTGGAAGCGGTCTGCCCTGAAGATAGATCAGAGGTTAGTGTAGTGCTGCATGCGGCCAACTAAAGCATATAAGTGGAAATAACTCACAGCAGAAGCAATTTAAGGGTTAGGTTACTACTTCATGCGACCGACAGGGGCAGATACGTGGAAGCGGTCTGCCCTAAGGATAGATCAGAGGTTACTTTAGTGCTGCATGCGCCCAACTCAAGCAGATGAGTGGAAATAACCCACAGCAGAAGCAATTTAAGGGTTAGGTTAGTACTCCATGCGACCGACAGGGGCATATACGTGGAAGCGGTCTGCCCTAGATCAGAGGTTAGTTTAGTGCTGCATGCGGCCAACTCAAGCAGATGAGCGGAAATAACCCACAGCAGAAGCAATTTAAGGGTTAGGTTAGTACTCCATGCGACCGACAGGGGCAGATACGTGGAAGCGGTCTGACCTAAGGCTAGATCAGAGGTTACTTTAGTGCTGCATGCGCCCAACTCAAGCAGGTGAGTGGAAATGACCCACAGCAGAACCAATTTAAGGGTTAGGTTAGTACCCCGTGCGACCGACAGAGGCAGATACGTGGAAGCGGTCTGCCCTAGATCAGAGGTTAGTTTAGTGCTGCATGCGGCCAACTCAAGCAGATGAGCGGAAATAACCCACAGCAGAAGCAATTTAAGGGTTAGGTTAGTACTCCATGCGACCGATAGGGGCAGATACGTGGAAGCGGTCTGCCCTAAGGATAGATCAGAGGTTACTTTAGTGCTGCATGCGCCCAACTCAAGCAGATGAGTGGAAATAACCCACAGCAGAAGCAATTTAAGGGTTAGGTTAGTACTCCATGCGACCGACAGGGGCATATACGTGGAAGCGGTCTGCCCTAGATCAGAGGTTAGTTTAGTGCTGCATGCGGCCAACTCAAGCAGATGAGCGGAAATAACCCACAGCAGAAGCAATTTAAGGGTTAGGTTAGTACTCCATGCGACCGACAGGGGCAGATACGTGGAAGCGGTCTGACCTAAGGCTAGATCAGAGGTTACTTTAGTGCTGCATGCGCCCAACTCAAGCAGGTGAGTGGAAATGACCCACAGCAGAACCAATTTAAGGGTTAGGTTAGTACCCCATGCGACCGACAGAGGCAGATACGTGGAAGCGGTCTGCCCTAGATCAGAGGTTAGTTTAGTGCTGCATGCGGCCAACTCAAGCAGATGAGCGGAAATAACCCACAGCAGAAGCAATTTAAGGGTTAGGTTAGTACTCCATGCGACCGATAGGGGCAGATACGTGGAAGCGGTCTACCCTAAGGATAGACCAGAGGTTACTTTAGTGCTGCTTGCGCCCAACTCAAGCAGATGACCGGAAATAACCCACAGCAGAAGCAATTTAAGGGTTAGGTTTGTACTCCATGCGATCGACAGGGGCAGATACGTGGAAGCGGTCTGCCCTGAAGATAGATCAGAGGTTAGTGTAGTGCTGCATGCGGCCAACTAAAGCATATAAGTGGAAATAACTCACAGCAGAAGCAATTTAAGGGTTAGGTTACTACTTCATGCGACCGACAGGGGCAGATACGTGGAAGCGGTCTGCCCTAAGGATAGATCAGAGGTTACTTTAGTGCTGCATGCGCCCAACTCAAGCAGATGAGTGGAAATAACCCACAGCAGAAGCAATTTAAGGGTTAGGTTAGTACTCCATGCGACCGACAGGGGCATATACGTGGAAGCGGTCTGCCCTAGATTAGAGGTTAGTTTAGTGCTGCATGCGGCCAACTCAAGCAGATGAGCGGAAATAACCCACAGCAGAAGCAATTTAAGGGTTAGGTTAGTACTCCATGCGACCGACAGGGGCAGATACGTGGAAGCGGTCTGACCTAAGGCTAGATCAGAGGTTACTTTAGTGCTGCATGCGCCCAACTCAAGCAGGTGAGTGGAAATGACCCACAGCAGAACCAATTTAAGGGTTAGGTTAGTACCCCATGCGACCGACAGAGGCAGATACGTGGAAGCGGTCTGCCCTAGATCAGAGGTTAGTTTAGTGCTGCATGCGGCCAACTCAAGCAGATGAGCGGAAATAACCCACAGCAGAAGCAATTTAAGGGTTAGGTTAGTACTCCATGCGACCGATAGGGGCAGATACGTGGAAGCGGTCTACCCTAAGGATAGACCAGAGGTTACTTTAGTGCTGCTTGCGCCCAACTCAAGCAGATGAGCGGAAATAACCCACAGCAGAAGCAATTTAAGGGTTAGGTTAGTACTCCATGCGATCGACAGGGGCAGATACGTGGAAGCGGTCTGCCCTAAGGATAGATCAGAGGTTAGTATAGTGCTGCATGCGGTCAACTAAAGCAGATGGGTGGAAATGACCCACAGCACAACCAATTTAAGGGCTAGGTTAGTACTCCATGCGACCGGCAGAGGCAGATACGTGGAAGCGGTCTGCCCTGAGGATAGATCAGAGGTTACTTTAGTGCTGCATGCGGCCAACTAAAGCAGATGGGTGGAAATGACCCACAGCAGAAGCAATTTAAGGGTTAGGTTAGTACTCCATGCGACCGGCAGAGGCAGATATGTGGAAGCGGTCTGCCCTAAGGATAGATCAGAGGTTAGTGTAGTGCTGCATGCGGCCAACTAAAGCAGATGGGTGGAAAAACCCACAGCAGGAGCAATTTAAAGGTTAGGTTAGTACTCCATGCGACCGACAGAGGCAGATACGTGGAAGCGGTCTGCCCTAAGGATAGATCAGAGGTTAGTACAGTGCTGCATGCAGCCAACTCAAGCATATAAGTGGAAATAACTCACAGCAGAAGCAATTTAAGGGTTAGGTTAGTACTCCATGCGACCGACAGGGGCAGATACGTGGAAGCGGTCTGCCCTAAGGATAGATCAGATGTTTGTCTAGTGCTGCATGCGGCCAACTCAAGCAGGTGAGTGGAAATAACCCACAGCACAACCAATTTAAGGGCTAGGTTAGTACTCCATCCGACCGACAGGGGCAGATACGTGGAAGCGATCTGCCCTAGATCAGAGGTTAGTATAGTGCTGCATGCGGCCAACTCAAGCAGGTGAGTGGAAATAACCCACAGCAGAACCAATTTAAGGGCTAGGTTAGTACTCCATGCGACCGACAGAGGCAGATACGTGGAAGCGGTCTGCCCTAATGATAAATCAGAGGTTAGTCTGGTGCTGCATGCGGCCAACTCAAGCAGGTGAGTGGAAATAACCCACAGCAGAACCAGTTTAAGGGCTAGGTTAGTACTCCATCCTACCGACAGGGGCAGATACGTGGAAGCGTTCTGCCCTAAGGATAGATCAGAGGTTAGAGTAGTGCTGCATGCGGCCAACTCAAGCAGGTGAGTGGAAATTACCCACAGCAGAACCAATTTAAGGGCTAGGTTAGTACTCCATGCGACCGACAGAGGCAGATACGTGGAAGCGGTCTGCCCTAAGGATAAGTCAG
This sequence comes from Ornithodoros turicata, assembly GCF_037126465.1. Lineage (NCBI taxonomy): Eukaryota > Metazoa > Arthropoda > Arachnida > Ixodida > Argasidae > Ornithodoros > Ornithodoros turicata. The sequence continues at coordinate 64,668,608 of NC_088201.1, read as the reverse complement.
AGGTTAGTCTGGTACTGCATGCGGCCAACTCAAGCAGGTGAGTGGAAATGACCCACAGCAGAACCAATTGAAGGGTTAGGTTAGTACTCCATTCGACCGACAGAGGCAGATACGTGGAAGCGGTCTGGCATAAGGATAGATCGGAGGTTAGCTTATAACTGCATGCAGCCAACCGAAACAGGTGGGTGTAAATAACCCATTGCATAAGTAGATTAATGGTTAGGTTAGTACTGTGCTAGCGACTGACTGAGGCAAATTGCGTGAGTGGTCTACCCTAATCATAGATTAGAGTTTAGTTCGCTACTGCATGCAGCCAACTGCAGCAGGTGAGTGATAATAAGCCACGGCAGATGTCCAGGGTTGGCTTAGTACTCCGTGCGACCGACTGAGGCGCATGCGCGGAAGCAGCCCGCCCTAAGGATAGATCACAGGTTCGTTTAGAACGGCATTCGGCAGACTGAAGCAGATATACGCAAGTGGCTTACACTACGGATAGATGAGGTTATAGCTGCATGCGGCCAACTGAAACAGATGAGTGCAAATAACCAATGGCAAAAGTAAGCCAAGTGTTGGTACTGCATGCGACTGACTGAAGCAAATACGCCTAAGATGTCTACACTAAGGATAGATCAGGTTACTTTAGGAGAAGGTGGGGCAAAGCGGTTATCCTAAGGTTCAAGAATTTTTTTGAGTATGTGAGTGCGCATGGGCATGCAAAGTTCTACACTTAAGAGACTTTTATCTTTTGCCAGAACACCATTAGTGTGCCATTGTGCAGGTCATTACGGATTTTGTTTAAAAATATGTTGCAAAGTAACCAAAATTTCTCACTTTGCCCCATGCGGAGGGCAAAGTGGAAAACATTAAGAGGCAAAGTGAAAAGTGTGTACACTCTCTTACAGTGAATAATTTTATAATAACTTTAGCGCCGCGAAGCAACTGTGGCTATGAGCGGCGTTACTGACGTGCACAGATGGAGAGAGGACAGCAGAATCTGTGGGGAACAGGTGGGTTAGTATGCGTCCTGCACCGACTTCAGGGGAAACCGCGCCGACGTTAGTCTTCAAAGTCTGCCGGAAAACCCCAGACAGCAGTCGGTGCGAGAATTCGAACCCGCGTCACCTCGTAGACCCGGCGTGGAAAGCGTTCACCCAAACCACTGTGCCACAGAAGCTGGTAGAGAGAATAAGAACTTTATTTGAAAAGTACATAAGAGTAGCCGTAAAATGTTGTGGTCTTGCGGGCCACAGTCCATGCAAGTTCGAAGCCATTGGTCCATCGTTGTCCTTGTAAGCCAAGTCACGAATAAATATCCATTTTTGTTAAGATATCTATAGAGTTCTAGTCAGAGGAAATGCGAACAAAGACTGTGACGATTTTCCACTTTGCACCTCACAGGTTGCCTATCAATCAAAAGTACCACGTTTGATATTACTGCAAAAGCAGGAATTCCCGCCATTAGGTCTTTACAGCACTGCTGTTACCAGTCACAATGATGCCACCAACAAACCAAAAAAAGAATTTTTCCGCATTGACCCTGCTGCATGCGACCAACTGACGCAGGTGAGTGGAAGTGTCAAAAACAGGGTACTTGATGCCCCAATCTCACGTTTCAGAACCATGTGGTGATGGTGACAGAATGATTGAAGTGTGCCGAGCTTCTGCTTACAGCAAATGTGTCCAAATGGACGCTGTGAAGACTTTGCCGCAAGTTCATAACTACAAAGAGGGCATTTGTGATGTTGTTGCATTGCCAACCCTGTAGAATGTAACTATGACCCCTAATGTATTGTTCCATACAGTAGAGGTCTCCAATTCAGGAGGATTTGAAGCAGTTTTCAAGGAACGTGGAAAATTCCAGGGCTTTTTAGACCTTGAAAACAGAATTTTTGAATTCTAGAGTGTTCAAGGGTTTCAACGACCAGTGGGAACCATGCATTTCGCGTTGCAGCTACTCCCCTGTACAACTACAGTCCAACCTTGATATAACGAAACACACGGGAACACTATTTCTTTCGTTGTACCGAATATTTCGTTTTATCGAGTCTGATGAAATATGGCAGCCAGTTGCGGCAGGGAATACAAATTATTTAGTTGTACGTATAACGTTTTGTTATAGCGAGGTTTGACTGTACATTTCTTCTGGATTCTGGATGTACAATTTACTGGATATGTGAAAAAGAGCTGGATATGATTGAAATTTAACAGGAAAACAAATACAAAATCATCAATATCTTTATTAACTTCTCAAACGTTCATGAGCAACACTCACTAGGAGCCTGCAGGTCAGGCATAAAATAGCTAGTCTTACTTACAACTTCTGCTCGATCACAAAAAAGGGAAGAGAAGCGTGTAGGTACTGTTTTTGATATTCTCGAAAAATGCTGCACTAAAATAGAAACAAATTTTACAGGATTACACACAGGAGCAAACCTCACCCGATCAATGCTGACTTATTGTTGTGTACAGAAAATAAATGCTAGTATACTTCTTTAAAAAAAAACTAGGAAATCGATTATCACAAGCAAATCTTGCAACTGTTTGTGTACTATGATACAACCTGCACAAAGACATTTTCTCTATTTACAAGTTGACAACAACAAATGAAACCTTGTTCCTATATTTTCCTGTCAATACTGCACACATACACATGCACACAAATCATATAATGCTGAACATCAATTACCTCTCTGCCCCCTCACTTTCTCTCTGCAAATGTACAAAGCATGCCAGTTCATCTTATGTGATCAACATGCACACAACAAAGGAGAAAGTGCACTTTTTGTAAAACTTTTAAGAAACTCAGTTGCACTCTAAGTACTCACAAACTTAAATTATGTAATACAAAAGTCTAAAGGCTCGGCCCGCACTTATTTTACACAACACAACAGCTGGTCATTGTGACTCGAACCTACTCTTGAAGATATAATGCAAGACCTGATTCTCCGCAAATGTGCCAAATATATATTTTTTACAGTATAAAAGCTAAAGTTAAATCCAGCATTACAACAAAGCCCAGCTGAGATCAGGCCCATCATTGTGTCTAGTGCTAGCGCCATTCTTAGCAAACCAGCTGGCATAGACGCAAATGAAGGTGACACGCAGCCCAGGAGGACTGGAACACCTCTGCACGATTCCCTTTCCCTTCTTTTCTTTTTAACTGCTCAACAGCACCCGGCACATGTTTGAGCTTCTTGGAGATCAGGCCCACCGTCTCTATGCAATCAAAACATGCTATGGATGGAATGATCAAATAATTCCATTTGTAAAGTCACGACAGATCAAGGCCCTTGTCATTTGCTTTTGCTTTATGTGACTGTGTTTGCACATGAAGTTATATATTAGTATATGTGTGCAAGAAAAATAAAAAGACAGCGAAGCACAGTTCATTTCCAGTACACTCCCCATCAACAGCAGGGGGGAGAAAGAGAGGCAAATGTGAAGCAGAGGGAGTGGAGGAAGAAAAGCAGCTGATACTTAGGGAGTGTACGAAGGAGGAGAGTCATGGCACTTGCATTCTCTGCAATCTCACGTGCCCCTGCTTGAGTCCGTCAGGAGACACACACACACAGTGCAGTCTACAAACATACACATGGCTTTTTCCATAAGTTCGTCTCCTGTTGCAACTCCAGCTTGCATCTCTTTCCAGTTCCAGAGGAAGCAGCACATGGACCACTTTGCAGCAATCGCTACGAGGATGATGCCTATGGTAAAAGAGGGTTAAAAATGGTACCAGAGCTTACATGGTACCTATCGTATTCAGAGTTCATAAAACATTCACCACACGCAAGCGTACATATTAAACAGTGCATACCATAACTCTCACTGCCATACTGAGGGTGGAAAGTTGTTGACTTCGGCCTGCTCTTGAACAGTACTGCCGTTAATGTTATACGATATCCTTATCCTCATCCGCAAAGGTCCCTGCATGGAAGAAGCAAACTTTTTAGAAGTGCTAATTAAACCATCACACTTCCCCATGCCACGCTTTGATCCTGCGAACAATCCCCGTAGGGCAGCCCTGCGCCAACATGTGTTAGAGTGCTCCCAGGACTGAAGCTGGGAAAGTCGTGCAGTTCTACCAGTTCTAAAGCGGGGCGGAGTTGTTCCACCTTCGCATGAGGTGAGAGGGATGGCCAGTTCTTGTGCGTGTCTCATGAGTGTCACATGTTCGTCATCTCATTCGGTTACTTTCGTTTCCCTTACAATGCCATGTGAATGGGTGTCACGTGCTGTTAAGTCTCATTTTCGGTTCTGGAAAGCACTCTGATAGTTTGAGTGTCTGAATCAGTGCGAAGATGGCACAACCCAAGCAGTGCAAAGCGTTTACGCTGGAACGGAAGTGAACGCCAAGCATGCATTCATCACAACGTTTTTCGACACAACTGATTACGCTTCTTCATTTTTTTAAGTGCTCATTTTATGCGCTTCTGTTTGTTCAGTAAGTTTGCTGAAATGTATAAACTTTTACAACGTACAACAGCTACACTGAAAACTTCGTGATTTCCCTTATCTCAAACTCTGCTGATCACAAATTTTTTCCTTATCGTTATGACCAAGTAAGGGGGGCTTACTATACCGTAAAATCTCGTTAGTTCGGCCCCCATTAATTCGGAATTTCAGATAATTCGGCTCCTCCAGTTGGCCCCGTCAAAACTACCATGTATTTCTATGGCAGGAGACTCTCATTAATTCATCGAAAAATTTAGCGGGCTCCACATAATGAAGCCGGACAATCGGCTGTCACCAACGCGAAAAAGAGCGGCGCATTAAACTCCCATTGAGATCCCAGCCGGAAAATAGGCTGTCGCAAACGCAAAAATGAGCGGCGCAAGCTCCCATCGACAGCGGTCATCACCCAATCTCCTCCTCTCTCCTCTTATTGCACGCACGCTGCGTGCTGCCCTTTCTCGCTGCTCCTCGTGGCGTTCGTACCTCAACATGGGAGCGTTCGGACCGCACATGGCCATGCTTGCTCACGCAAAAACAGGAAAATACGAGGCGAAAGACCTTGCGACGAAAGTGGAAATCCTCGGATCCCTGAAGAGCAGGCTCTCTCGGCAAGAAGTAATGCGGAAGTTCGGAATTACGCGGAGTATACTGGGGACTTACGTCAAAAACGAAGAGCAGATCCTTCAAGCTTATGAAACTGAAAAGTTTCAAGGAAAGAGAACCAACGCTCGTGATGCAAAACTACCGCTCAGTGGACCTCTGATATGTGCCCAAGCCGAAAAAGCCGTGAAGGACGCCGCTTGGACCCTAGCCGCCCTCGAGGACTTCTACGGCGGCCCCGATGGCGCCTGTGCTGAGGAACTGCTTGCGGGCGTCCCGAAACGCGTTATTCGCGTGCAAGCATCTGGGAAGCTGGCAACTATTGACCAGTTTTTTTTTTTTTTTTCAGAAATAAACCTGTGTGAATGCAGCGCATGTAAAAAAAATAAAGGTAAGCGTTTTTTCGCGTAAATTCGTTATTTCGGAAACCCTGATAATTCGAATTTTTTTGGCGGTCCCTTGAAATCCGAATTAACGAGATTTTACTGTACTACTTTGATGACATTCCAAATTGTTTACACTGCTTGTTCCACTTATAAGTGTCACGTTGACACAATGAAACGCAGCAAGCGAGCAAGTGCAGTAGGAGCGCAACCGGGCAGCACTTGAAGGTCAGGCGGCCTCACTTGGACGGCGCCATGTACGCTGAATATTTTTCAGATTACTACGAAGAGCCAGCTCCAGATTCCTTTTTTTTAACACAATGGTCTGATCGAATAACACGCTCGCACAGCTTTTATTTTAGTCTCATTACGCTATACAGCAGGGCCAGCATCTACTTTTCACCTCCGGGGCGACACGTGGGGAAATTTGTACACAGCCCTAACGTTTTGTGTGTACAGATCACCCAGAAATACGGTGCCACCAGTGGCATGTTGATGCACAGTCGTGGGGAATAGAAAAGCTGGCTTTGCTCACCTTGTTGGGATTTACTACTCTGATAGTCTGTTTTACACTGCCAGAGTTGTTTGGTTGAATAACAGTCCCATTGGGAGGTAACATCTGCAGTTGAAAAGTCTGTAAAGCAAAAGTACCGTTTGCAGCGTACATTTACAAATAATTAGTAATAATTACTAACACATTAAAAAGATATTGGTATAGAACAATATGTCTGACCTTTGGTACAGCGGCCTGGAAAAGGAAGTTGGTCATTGTATTGCTTGAGGAGTTCAATGCCGTTACATGGATCACTGTAGCCAATGGATTGTCTTGGGGTTTCTCAAAGGCAAAGTCTAATCGGAGGCCATCTTTTTCAAACGCTGTCATTGGGGGAATGCCTGCAATATTGGTAACAAGTGACACGCTGCAATAACATATCACTGATACAGACAAACTCCTTTAGAACAAACGCCTTTTTAATGAACAAAAAGCGCTACAATAACAAATTTTTGCGGTCTTGTCAAACACCCCTAAGACCAATGTAATTTTCTGACATTGACGACAAATTTCTTTACAATGAACGTACCGGAATAACGAAGTGATTTTCCGGTCGTTTCCACGTGTTGGAACTAAAACGTGAGGCCGAACAACGAACGACGCAGCAGAATGACGAACGACGTTCTGCTGCGCCATACGACACACCCAACACCGCGCCTCATCCGTCTAAGAGATTTAATTTCTAGTCTTTGTCGAGGTTAACGCAAGTGGGATAACGCATCCAAAGTAGTGAATGTGGGTCGCCACTTTGTAGGGTGTACCGATCCCATCACAAAGAGCGACTGATAAAAACCCACTTGTGACCACTGTCTGATCCTCACGTGACATCATGTACGATACATACATAACGCGTGGAGCAACGTGCTTATGTAGCAGCAAGCAGTGAACCCGTGACTGTGAAGTGAAAGCAAGTTACCCTGGATAAGAAGATAGCAGTGCTGAGGGCTGTTGACTGCAGACACAAAAAGTGCGACGCTGCCGAAGACTTCGGCATTAATGCGTCAACGCTATCTACTTTTCTGAAGGACCGCGATCAACGACATCGACACTGCTACATAACTCAGATAGAAAGACCACCCGTCCCCTGGACGCCTTTTTACGTATCCCCTACGACACCGAAATATATTGAAATCAAAAATGCACAATGCGGTACTGGCGACACCACTCGCCGCGGACGCGAACCACAGTAGCAAATAAACCATTCTGGCAAAACGATGGGTGCATTCCTCCGCGCTGCTCGTGCGCTAACTTAGTTGTAAGAAGGTACCGAGAAAATATCCAAGAATTGTAAAGTGTATATGTTAATACATGAGCATCTATCTCATCTCAGTCTTGGTTTAACTGCCACACTGCAGATGTAGAATGTATACTCTTCAGTCACATTTTCACGTGTGACGCATTCCCTGCTTGAGAGACAGACTTCCTGTGCCACACAGCGAAGGATTTATGCCAGGGAAACCTACGAAAACAATTCTTCACTGTGTCGCAGCGAAAGTCTGTCCGTCGAGTGGGTATCGCGTCGCGCACGAAAATGGGAGTGACCTTTCAGAGCACATTATTTTTCTTACTCGAATGTGAACAAGAAGTTGCATGCTTCGAAATTTTTCGCTTCAAGTAGGAACCAAGCGATTTTTCAACAGTATACTGCTTTTACAGTACACTACTGCAGTACTACATAAAACTATGATTTTGTACTGTAGTGATATGATGCACATCCTCTTTAACAAATTTACCTTTAAAACAAATTTTTTTCGTAGTCTCTCGAGTTTCGTTATAAAGGCCATGCCCATCATCCCCACCACACAGGTTATCACTAGAGCCTGAAGTTTAAGGGTTTAACCCGATTCTCCCTCAAATTTGTACCTCGAATTGAAGGTTGCCTCTTTAGGGTGAAACCCGATTTTTACCCGCCCTGCCCTCGCCAAAATGCCCTCACTGAGACGTCTGTAGGAATGCACACTAACTTGTTTGGCAGCAAACGCAGTTACTTCACCATCTGTACCGAACCAGTTCAGGTAGTTTGAGTAACTGAGCCAGATTTCTGTCCGAATTTAGCATACTGGAAGTTTTTCCACCCGAATTTGCATAAATTTAGAGCACATGTTTACTTACATGTTTATTTTTACTCCCCGAATTTAGAAAAACATATTTCCCAAAAACTTTTAGTTCACACCAGACAGGGGTGTCACACCAATTACTACGCCAAATTAATACTATGCCAAATTAATACCACGCCACCTCTCCCTTCTTTTCAAGAACTCACCCCAAACATTTTGAATCCCGTGAATAGCAATAATGTATTATACAGGCCCGTCTACACGACCTGCATTTTAAATTTGAAATAGTCACATACTCCTGTAGTGTGTTGCCTCACACAGAGGATAAAACATTAGACATTTACCATTCGTACTAGGTGGAGGTCCATTGAGAAGGCCGTCCATAAAAGAGGAGGAGTCCACATTCGCTGGCACGCTTGGCATTGATGGCGGCACAGAAGCCGTACCAATGACCATACTAGGTAGCGTAGGCAACGACTGCGCTGTAGGGATGAAAGTAAGGATAAGTTGAGAGTGAGCATATGTGTGAGAACAGTGAATGTTAGTTAGAATAATTTTGAGCACTGTAACACTTTGAAACCTCACTAATTTGAACATGCTTAGTAATTTGAAATACTGGTTAATTCAATAGGTTGCTGTGGTCCTGCACTCATTCAAATAGACCAAATTCCAGCTGGTGTCTTTCCAGAAACATGCCTTCATTTTGGAATGGGCGACATACCGGCATCTTTCTGGATTAGACAGGGAAAATGTCTAGCTATATGTCCTCATACCATAGAGTGATACAACTGTCCGTGCAATGATGAAGAAAACGAAAGGAAGCTGCCCTTTTTGTTCTTGCCCATCAGCAGTCACATCTAGAAAGCAAGCTGGACTTACCAGGATGAGAGGAAGGAGCTGAAAGATCAAGCCCACCAAGTAGGTCTAGGAGGTCAGCACCACTGCCTTTTCCATCACTGGCTCCCACTCCACCCAAACTAGACTCCAGCATGTCAACTTCAGACTTTGTGCTGTTCAAGGCTGTCACAGAAGACTTGCCCAAATCCAGAGATGGAGCTCCTCCAAGGAGGTCCAGCAAAGCACTCTGCAATAATGGGAATGGTTCAGCTCCTTGTTACTGTGACTGCCAACTCGTTATTTTCTTTTAGAATAGTAGCGGCTAAATGCAAACCATAATTAGGGCTTCCAGTTTTTAGTACTTACCGAAAAACAGCAATAAACGTACGCTGGTTATTTTTTTACATGGTTGGTGAAAGTAATGACACACCAATAATCACCAGAATGAGCACTTCAAATATGTCCCTCGTATCAAAGTACCTACTGATGAATGCTCTCAGCTTGCTTGCATTAACCATATCAAGCACTACTAAATGTTGGTGCATAGAAAGAAGCGGTGTGCAATGTCGCCAAAATCCTTTACCACATGCCTGGCAATTTATTACAACAATGTCAGGTTTTAGCAGTTGGCAATGTAACAACAAAATATAAACAAAGCTTTGCATTCAATGTGTGCAGAGGAAACATTAGACCTGTTTCTCGCCTATTTCACCGAGTGCCTTCACTTTTAAGATATTATATCACAGAAAGCTGCTGATTCAGGGCGACCGGAACGACCACCAAGTTTTTCAGACGTCTCAAAAGTTAAACCAGAGACCCTAACTATGATTAGTTACCACAGAAACCTGTCAACACCATACATGTTCTTATGCTACCCATATGACAACTGTGTCATAGAATTTTCTGAGCATACAGCAATGATTATAAGTAGGGCCAGAAGTTTTCGGGTTTTACTCTTTTTCAGATTCGGGGAGTAAAAATCGGGGAAATACGTTTATACCCTAAATTCCTGCAAATATCGGGTGAAATTCTTTGCACTGTGCTAGTGCATTGTGGTGCAGGGAGAAATCGTGTCTCATATTAGGACGAAAAGGTTTTGGGAAATCCTTTTTTCTCAATTCGGGGTGTAAAAATCGGGTGCTATATATTGGATGGCCAAATTCATGCAAATTCAGGTGACTGACAGCAGGAGGCATTTTCCAGTCCAAAAGCTTTATTTTATATCGGTACAGTGACAGGATTCTTATACTATTAATATGTAGTGCGCAACCAGGAAAGGAATTCTTTCTTACATGCATCACTTCAATGCTTCTAATACAACAGCAAAACCTTACAACACAGCTATGACATGATAACACATGTACTCTCTCAAAATGTTTTAAAAATTCAAAGGAATGAAGGTACAATTGTTAATATGATGTCATCTGTAGTTACCATCCTGTGTTAACATACAGCATCATTGCCATCCTCAACGTCTCTGCACCCATTGACGAACGGTCGGGCCTCTGAACGTAACGCAGCTGGCTGAAGGTGCGCTCAACGTCACAACTCCCATTGGGGATACACAGTAAGCTCAGAGCTGCTGACCTCAGATTAGGGTACTTTGTGTTCTTCACCCAGCATTCCATGATGCCCAGGCCATCATTTGTTGGGATGTCTTCTTTTAAGTGCTGACAAAATTCTTCTTGCACAGATGCAGAGTCAGTTACAAGTGAAAAGAAGCTCTGGTATGATTCGAACTCTTGGCTAGCAGCATGCTTCTGATGAGGGTCGAGGATCAAGGATTGCTTCCATGTTTCGTTCTGCGTCACATGGCCCCTTTCAAGTTTTGTTAGGTTCCTCATGCATGTGGCATTCCATTTGTCAGTCAGAGCTCTGCAAAAGTCCGCTTTCAATTTACCATGCCGGGCCGACGCCACGTGCTCTCTGATGCGATCATAAGGCTTTTTTGCTGGATCTGGCGGAATCTCCAGGCAGCAGTACTTGCAGACCAACGTGAATTCCGCAAGTGTTTCACCGGAGTCCTGAAAAGCGTCCAGGCGTGGCTTCTTCTTAACCTCAAGATCTGAGTACTCCCTCGCCCAGTCGTGGGCTGTCATCTTTGGTCTGCCCACCAGGACAGCAGGCTTTGATCCCAAGAATAGGCGTCACACAAAGGTGCACGTTGCGAAACTGAACGAAGTTCGTGTGATAAGTGTGACCGAAAGCGTCCGACACGGACGCATGACGCATCCACAACCGGGGAGAACGCAGAAAGCCCGCCGCTTGGTGCGCATGCGCAAATCAGATGTTGGATTGGATTGACTCGTCCCTCGGCTCTACATGGATTGAGACTGGCCGGTTAGCTTGCGCCCTCCTCTATGTTCTACGTTTGGCCGGTTTCTCGGGTTTTACTGACATCGTCGGGGCGCAAATATTGGGTTTAACCAAAAGTCTGATAATTGCATTCGGGGGGTACAAACGGGGAGAAATAGGGTTAAACCCGAAAACTTCTGGCCCTAATTATAAGTAGTCAGAGAGGTAACTGCTTAACAGGTGACATCAATGCGGCGGCCCCATGTATTTTCTACAGGACAAACTGTGCACTTTCTTTCGGTAAATAATTAACCGATTCTCACGCGACTGGTCTCGTATATTCTACTGGTGTATACTCTATACTGGTCATATGTTCTATTCGATTTCTGAATCAAACATGTAATTATGGAAATATCGGCATTCCTTGTAATGAAATAAAATAACACAAAACCGACACACAGGGACGAAGTTAGGAGACTTTTTCTCTGTGTGCCTGTTTTCATCGTCCCTAAACTCGGTGTTTTACTGTCATGAAGTACACTCACCAGCGCGCCTTTTTTAGTAAATGTTTTAAGTTTTTGTCATGCTCGACATATTGCACAAAGAGATTCGGTAGCATTGTCTCTACTACCACCGGTTCTGTCCATATATATTTGAAAGAAAAAAAATAATTTCACTGTTTGAACGCGGTGGGCATACGACAGCCGATTCCAAACTCAAAAAGTCAAGTTTGCGCACAGCTCGATGACTGTGCCTGAAAATGTTTCGGAATCGTAGATACTACGTCACTGAATGGTTGTTTATTCGGTGTCCATGGTAGCGTCGTGGGGATTTCACACGTGGAGGTCATAACCAAAGGTCCCAGGAGAGACCAACTATTCCAGTGACCTTCAGTAGGGCAGACCAGGGGTTCTCAAACTCGGTTCCGCGGAACCCGTGGGTTCGCCGCTGATATCTCGGAATAAATCGCGCCGTTCGATTCCCGGGAGATCGCCACGGATATCTCGGAATAAATCACGACGATGAGGCAGAATCGCAACGTTCAATTCCCGGTAGATCGCCGCGGATACCTCAGAATAAATCGCGATGATGAGGCAGAATCGCGACGTTCTATCGCAGAATAAATATCTCGGAATAAAATCCGGGTTCCAATTTTCCTCCGCGTATTGAACACCTCAATGGCGCGATGTCTATGGGTAAAAACGAGCGCATTATACGCGAGTAAATATGGTATAGGGAACGCGCTCCCTCGCACATTACAGTCGCGGCTAAATCCCCACTGTATTGCTGGGTGCAGTGCAATGTGTATGTGTCTGTCTTTTTAGCTCCCTGGCACTGGGGTTTTTAACGCTTTTAATTAGGGGTGTGCAAATCCGAATATTTTAAGTCGAATCGAATATTGAATCGAATGGGGGAAAAAATTCCGAATACTGAATCGAATATCGAATATTCGTGCAAAATTTACAATATGTGACTTTTGCACTAAAAGTTTCCATTTTGTAGCCCATGCGTTAGTATAATTTTTCTGGCATTAACTGTCACAAGAGAGACATGCCATTCTTCTGTTTAAAGCCCCTACTCTTTTAATTTTACATGAGAGTGCTTCCTGCTTTTCAGGTGAGCCTATACTTACTGGAGCACTGGAGTGGTTACCTTCATTTCAAAATTTTATGCCAGGCAGTAGCATGTTATACGGATGAGGCTGTAATTGTTTCAGACAACCACAGGCCATTTGTGAAACAAACGAATTGGCATCCTGCCTCAGCTTTGCCATGAACACCTTTTAGTTTCTTTGCACTCGCCCTAGGAAGTTGCACTACTAAAATTTTAGACGTAAAGGACATCTTTAAGACACCCTTCTTGTCCGTGGGCTGTAGTCATTATTCAAGAGTCCTAACTTTTTGAAGGCAACCTCACAGACATCAAATCAAAGTCCCTCGTCGGCACCGCTAAACTGCATGTGGGAGGGGCGCCATCCCTTCCACAGACAATGTCTACAAAACTAACTTTGGATAACGTTATCTTAAACTAAACACCGTCACGCCTGTGTTGGTCCTGCAGCTAGGGCAATTTCGTAAAGCAGGCTTCACCTCATGCACGGAAGCATCAGGTGAAGCCCACTTTCGGGTTGTGTCGTTCATATTCGTGGAGTAGTCGAATATTCGAAAAACCGAATATTGGATATTCGATTCGCGAATCGAATAGTTCGAGCGTTTGATATTCGATTCGAATTCGAGAATTCGAATATACGCATACCCCTACTTTTAATCCCCACTGGGGTTGTCCCATATGTAGTTAATTGTTTGTTTGGTGGAATAAAAATAACTGTGTTCTATTATTAGTTTTGTGTGATACCACTTGTGTTCTTGCAAAACTAGGTCCTGCAAGCTGGGTTGGCATTCCTCCAGTGCGCCTGCAAGTGTGCAGGGGTTCCTTGGGCCCACAAAGTTTGAGAACCCCTGGGGTAGACGACTGGGCAAGTTGGTACAATGACTGAGTACGAGCGCTCATTGAGGACGTGATGGGACGTGACAGAAAAACGATGAACACAACCACTAGCGCAACTTTCAACATTTTAGTAGGCGAAGGACAGGGTATAAATACCAATCTACCACCCTCACCCACACCCCAGCGAGGATGGTTCGCGATGAATGAAGATAGACAATCTCTTTTTCCGATAAGCTCACAGACGGCGCGCTGACACACTCAACACCCACCCGATGAAGTTATAGCCACAGCTTCAATAATTTCCCTTGTCATATTATCTGTGTTCGTGTTTATACAGACACATGTTTCAGTTACCGGAATACAACCACATCTAGCACAATGTAGAGCCTAAGCTATCCCTCCTCCTGGTTTTTGACGCGGACATGCACACGAAGTTGTTCATTAATACAATGGCCGGTTTGGCTAATATACTCCTTTATATAACATTACATTTGCCTGAGAGATCTGTGTTTAAAATTACATGCTGGCAACTTGTCATGGAAAGGATCACAAATAGGGACAAGGGAACAAAGTTTTTTGGGTGCAGAAAACACAACAGGTACATTGCTTTAGGCTGACATCTTTTTGAGCCGGTGCGAAATACCACGAATATACGGAATAACAATAGGTCGACGGCGCTCTGCAAAAGCAAGTCTCTTAAGACCTCCTCAGCGACGGCCATCACTAGAGTGCTAAGATACCCCTCATCACTCAACCTGGCCACCTGTTCCGTGACACTACATTTCATGCTATGTGTGCACGACTTTCTCAAAGCATTTTCGAAACATGAGTAAACAATACCGCTCTTAACTAACTTTGAGTGAGCCGAATGAAATGTGAACAAGGCCTTCTTAGCACTGGGTTTGTAAGCCCAACACAACATGTCATTGTTGAAGCAAAAGGAAACATCTAAGAACCTTATCTCATTACTCACAGGGAGCCCATAGGTAACCGTCAGCAGGCTATGTACATCAGCAACAATGTCCAAGTGGCTCAAAAGGTTCACCATCTCCGTGCAAAATGAATAAAAAATCTAGGTAGCGGAATCCCTCGCAAAAATAGCTAAGCACTGATACTCGCACAGCTATGTGCTTATCGAGCTGTGCTAGAACACTTTCACTTAAAATGAGGGCGATGCTCAATCCAATGCATGTGCCCTGCTTCTGAAGGTAGGGCTTACCTTTCCAGAGGATACACGTGGAACTCAGATACTCTTGTAAGTCCCAACAAACAGTCCAACAGAGTTCTCGAACCTGACACTTCCATATTCCTCAATACACTGAGAAACACTGCCAAGGACCGTAGGGTGGGGGAGCCAGTAATACAAGTCCTTCATGTCAATGCAATTTACTAAATCTTTAGAAACAGGATGCTAAGCGAAACAGGACCAAAAATCCTGTCGGTGAAGTTCAGGAGTTTCTTCAGAAGAGTTCTCTCACCGTCGTATCCGCAGATAAGGAAGGGGTTTTTGCTGTGCTCTCCAACGCACAGTATGAGAAAAAAGCAGATGACGCCGTTTCCGTGTTGTTTGCATGCAAGGGTGAGGTAGTACTGGGGTCTAGTTAAGGTGAGAGTCATTTAGCTATGTGACGCCAATGAACTTATCAAAGCTCTCCAAGAACATCAAGGCTTCCAAGAGGGAGGCCGTACAAGTGTTCTTTAGCGCCAAAACTCATAAGGTAGACGTTCCCTTCAGAGTCATCGTCTCCGAGCGTGACACGTAGCAGTTTCATGTGAGTAAACTTCTTCAGAAATGTTTAAAAGAGCTGTGTGTTGAAGAGCCATTCTCAGTCAAGCCGTCTGACGAACTTTTGGATTACGCCCACACCACTGAGGCAATGCCTACTCCCCGAGCCTTTTCCATTGACACCAAGGACTGACTCACTCCCCCACCCTAGAGTTCTTGACAGTGTTCCTCAGTGTATTGTGGAATATGGAAGTTCAGGTTCCAGAACTCAGTTGGACTGTCTGTTGGGACATTCTTGGAACTTTTACAAGCATATCTGAGTCCCACGTGTATCCTCTGGTAAGGTACCTTCAGAAGCAGGGCACACACAGTGGATCGAGCATCGCCCCCATTTTAAGTGATACTGTTCTAGCGCAGCTCGATAGGCACATAGCTGTGAGAGCATCAGAGCTGAGCTACCTTTGCCAGGGATTCAGCTACGTAGATGATTTTTTAGTCATTCTGCACGTAGATGGGAAACCTTTTGAGCGACTTGTACAGTGTATCTTGGACATCGTTGCCGGTGTACTTAGCCCGCTAACGATTACCTATAGGCTGCCTGTGAGTAATGAGACAAGGATCTTCCCACAGCTGAGCCACAATAGTGCTTCGAATTTGTAATTTTATAAGATATTTTTTGTTCCCACATTATCCAAGAAAGTAAAGTGTTTCCCATTTCAAGCAGTCGTTGGCTGCTTGCCATGGAAAATCGCAGAATTTACAAGTCCGTGCCGCAGAATTTCGAATTTGCCGCAGCAGAAAACCAGGGGCCTTACTCATGAGCACAGAGTGCAGGATAGAGCATGTGATCCGCCTGGCAAGGGCAACAAAGCGGAAAGCTATCAGAGCTGCAAAATGCGTTTCACCTCTGCTGTTTTCTGTGATCATACTAAGAACCGCAAGCTATGCCATGCCAAGGCAACCAGTAAAGCACAGCATTCTGACTGTAAAGGAGAAGCTGGACAACGAGATGAGAAGCTGGAGTTGATTCAAGCCATTGAACGAGGAGCAAAGAAAGCAGCGCTACCCCGTGAGAAGGGTTTGCCTTTGACTACTGTCTGCACGATCTGGAGCTCCAGAAAGAAACTGTGGAACTTCAGCGCATCGACCAACCTGAAGAGGTGCCGCTTACGTGGGCCCTCAGTTGCAAACGTTGAGGAAGCATTGGTGCTGTGGTTAAAGAGAGCAAGGAGTGAAAACCTGCCAGTTGGACATGATATGCTTGTGTGCCGATAAAAAAGAACTGATGGAGCGGCTGGCTCCTGGCTTGAAAGACTTTGAGGGCGCGATTATCGCTGAGAGGTCAGTCTACCGACTAGCCAAGTTCGCAGAGTCCTGTAATTCTATGAATTAAAGTGTCGTTGTGTGTCTTTTCTTTCGAAAAACGCCGTTTGATTTGTGTTCTTTCTTTGTGTTTGTGAGAACGGTGGTAGGCACTTATCTTGTATTTTCGGATATGCCGTAGTACCACTTAAAACTTAGATGGGGTAGAAATCCAGCGAACCGGTAGAGAAGTACGAAGGGAGTTGCCTCAGGACAGGAGCCACCGATATCTCAAACAGAGACTGTTCTTCTTCTAGGCACCATCCTCATAACTCCGGCCATAGAAGCCCATACGGACCCTTTCTTCCCTCCAGGCTGTTGGCCCACAATTCGCATGAACCTTTAACACGTCACACCTAACCCTTCAAATACCATGCCAATGATGAGGACAGTGCTCAGAAGAAGAACGGTGCCTGTTCGGCGGCTCCTGTCCTGAGGCAACTCCCTTCGCACTTAAAACTTAGTTTTTCTGCGTCCCTGCCAGATACGGTTTAACAGGGTTTTGCTGTATACTTCCCGGCGATCGACTTCTTTTACTTAGGAGCACACGTGTAGTCTGCTTCGCGTTTCACTAAAAGTTTGAGACTTTTCCGATAGGGGTGAACCAGGTTCCACCCCACACGAGGCATATACAGTCATGTCTCGATTATCTGGACACCTCGGGAGTCGTCCCTTTTTGTCCGGATAACAATTTCCGGTTAACCAGACCAAGCAAACTTCCGGGAAAACCCAAAAAATTTGGGAGACCTCTTTATAGCTCCAGAAAAGAAAACAGGGAAAAGATCGTTACTTCAAAAATTGGTGCAAAGTGAGCTGCTTGAAATTAGTAGGCACGCGTGTGACAAAATTTTGGTCACAGCCACGGCACCCGCTGCATCACCCTGCTGTTCAAAGAAGGGTAATGTCTCAAAAAGTTGGTCCCGCTCACATGTTTTTGTCTTTTGCAAATTCCTTTGGCATAGGCTAAAAGACAGACGATGCTTTCAGATGGACTGGACATTGATGTTCACGTGCGGATTCCTTGCGCCCGGTGGGTAAAGGGCATCTCTTCCATTTATTGTCTACCATCACTACCGTGTGCCCGCACACACTAAAAGGGAGTGACCTCTGCAGAAAAGGGAGTCATACAGTACAGAATGCGCCCGTGAGATGTGACCTTCTTCCGGAATAATGCGAACACAGCACATGCCAGGGACAGAGGATGTTGACACTTTTCCGGATAAGCGAATCAGAATTACCTAGGTCCTGGAAGACTGTTCCCTGTACTTACTGTCCGGATACGGATAACTAATTCCGGGTAACTGATACAAAATCTAATGACAGCAGGTTCATTCTCGGTAGTGTAGTCCGGCTAACGAGTTTTATGGACATCTGAACTCCGGATAACGAGTTTTACAGACATCTGAACTCCAGATAAGCAAAACATGACTGTACAGAGAAAAAAATACACGGGTGTCTACTGCAGTTTAATTGAACCCACAGCACACACCCTTTTCTTCACTACATCTGTGTCCTCAATATGTGGATGCTATTGAAGTTCCGCTGTCCTATACAGCGTGTTTCGCAATAAAGCGTTATTTCTTAAAGGTAGGCTGCACAACATATCCATTCACAAGCTCCTGGATGACACTCATAAGAGCTTTTGCCACACTGTGGTACTCTGCATTTGTGTCCTGTATCAATTAAGCTAATTTTGTTAATTAAACTTAAAAAATTTGCCAAGCAAAGGTAGCACCTCCAGTAGTAACTGCATAGGCCGCTTGTATCTGGACAGGATGATGGCCTTCATGAGAGGTGGAATTATGCTAACAGAGCTAGGATATCGGCATCCATGTCTCCCATAAAACACCCACCTGTTGCTTGCCTATCGTCTCTGAAGATGTTTAAAATCCAACTGAACTGGTCCTTTCTTTCATTGGGGTGTTTGCACACACTTAATACAACTAAGCACGTGCAGCCATATTGTCTGTTTTCAGACGTACACCGGACATCTATAGAGCTGCTGTATACTGTTAGGATAGGGATCAGCAAAAGTAGACCTCCAACCAGTACCAACCCTGGTTCTTAATTAACCCCTGCAGTTGTGGCAATACACTAAACACTGCAGCTGTGTGCAAAGCCAGAAACTTTGGGTGTGGGCTTCCTGTTTGCCCAACAAGCTTCAAATCAAGGCCATGACTGCCCTGCCCTCACTTCAAGAACACTTTCAGAACTTTTTAAAATTGCAAGCAAGCTGCTTTTCTTTGTGAGCACCAGCCATCAGATCCCAGAGGTCTTTACATGATACATGTACACTATGTCAAGTTGGTGCCACCACCTACTGGAAATCCATTAACACATACAATGACACCCCTTACAAACTCCAAACTAACATGAAACACTGCTTTGACACTTGCAGTAGGACAAGGCTTGTTCATCCAAAAATAGTTAGGTGGGTTAGCACTCAACATATAGTTTTTCAACTCATAATCTAAAAAAATGTGCAAAAAAAGGCTTTGTGGTAGACAAGCTAGGAGCAGGTTCACCACTTCTGTCAACATTTTGTTTATGGGAGTACCATAAGGGAAACTTTACAGACACTGGAAGCATAAAACAAGGAAGATATTCAAGAGAACGTGTCACTCACAGATTCAGAATTCTTGTTTCCAGGATCCTTTAGCACTTCATTATCAAGGGGAATTTCATCCTCGACTGCTTGGCCATTTTGCAAAACTGAGCTTCCTAGGGTTTTATTTTCCATGGGTGGCATCCTTTCCAGAAGACTACCCCTAGGTGTCAGTAATTGCAGCAACTTAGCGACATACACACACTGTATATTGAAATAATAAAACAATGGTTCTCAACTTGTGCTACGTACATGACACAACCTACCGAGTAACCTTCCGAGTACTACTTCAAGGAACCTACTAGTATTAACCAAATACTACGCAACAGCATGCACTTAAGAGGGTGCGCTACTTCATTATGTGCGCAACACTGTCAAGTTCACAGCACCGCAGGACAAGCTCTGTGGAACCCACTGCTTCTGCACAATCTCAGTCGAGATTTGAGAAGAACTCGGTTGAAACTCAAACAGAAGAACTCAGTTGAGAACAACAGCAATAAAACTTGACATGGTCCACGTGCAATAAAGGCTGATAGCCCTCCACCTTGAGACTATCATATTTTGTTTTAGTACAAATGCAGCACTTGCTCCAGTCAACACCGGACATACATACAAGAAGCGTTTTCTATCTTTTTTTTCTTTACTCCAAGGACTAGTTGTTATAAACTCAATTTTAAATCAAAGGCACAATTGAAGGACAGAGCACAAACGTTTGCTCATTTACATCTTCACTCTTATAAACATCATCCATCAAGCACCCACATGACTACTGATGTGCTTATATCAGTATTCCACAACGAGACATCTCTGGCGGCTGCGAGAGCTTTGTTTGTCACCCGTTCTTATAATGAACAACAGAAGTCACACGAAGCATGTACAATACAGACAGCACTGAACTTCATATTTTGTTAATAGAGAAGCTGCGTACATGCTGATCATGTTTGTACACATGAAATGTGGCTGTTATGGTCCAATCAAATATCCTCAATCGTATCAATTACCGTATACTCAATAGATAAATGAGCCTTTCATGACATATCTCAAAACCTAATGTGACCCATGTGCAAGGAATGAAACTTGCCTGCCTACAAATTGTGTCGGTCGTCAGAACGAACATTGGCGCTTGCCCTGCCCTCCTATGCAAAGTTTTTCAAAATCACAAGCAAAAGGTCCTTAAACCAAAGCGCTATTTGTCATTAAAAGTGGATTACAAATAAGAACGAGACCTGTGGAGATTCATTTTAATATCTCACAATAACAGGATGCACACAAAAAGAACCTCGATGGCACTTGCCACCCTGCAGTCGCAGTGCTACAGTTGAACCTCTCAATAACGAACGTCTATTTAACGAAATCCTCCGTTTAACGAAAAATTTCCGTTGCACGAGCGCGTCCCCATAGACGCCAATGTATTTCTGAGCTCGATTTAACGAAATACGTTCGTTTGGTCACCTCTATTTAACGAAGTCCCCGGGCTCTCCTGCGCGTGTCTTTACCCCTTAACCACAAAGAAAAGGAGGAGAAACTTTCCTTCTCCGTTGGTTTTACGCGAGTTTTCGTTGGTTACTTCGGTTGTCACGTGCTGGGGGCGCGAACGTGCCGACGTGTGCTTCGCCTCTGCCGGTGATCGGTGCGCCGATGCTGTGCGCCGCGACGGTGCGTCGCGTCGGCGCGAGGCTCTCTTCGCACCCGTTTTCGGCCAAGAAAACATGCATTGCTGACATTTTTTGCTCACGCCTCGCGAAGTCTTACCTGCTTGTGTTGATGACGACGACAGTACGTTGTGGTTTTGTGCCTTTTCATTACTTTTTTTTTGTTCGTGCCGCTAATGCTGACGGTGGTAAAATGGGCATGATGCTGCTGCCGTTCAAGGTTCCATCGGCGCAGGCGTCTACGCGACATGTACCCACTTCTCATTCTTTTCGGCGGCGTACTATTGTTCTTTCCGGACGTCATGAGTGAAAGTGAACCAAAGAAACTTCGATACGCGAGCGCGTAGGATAAAGCAGTCGAGGTTCATCCGGAGTTACGAAGGTAATGAACGCTCAGAGCGACACTGTGCACAAATTACGTGTTACCTAGCATTATGTAATGAATAAAGCTTGATATTTTGTGCCCTTCTTACCTTAGTACCCGTTTCATGACAAATGACGTTTTGCGGAACGCGCGGCGCTGGTAGTGCGGCGGCCATCTTCGTTTAACTTGGCGTGTTCCATTTAACGAATATCTCGATTTAACGAAACAAAGAGTCAGCATTTACAAATTCGTTATATAGAGGTTCATACATAACACATAATTTTTTGCCCCTTTTCCTTCTGGGAATGACCACCAAAACAATGTTGATTAAAGGAAAGTTCGACAAGCTTAAAATAAAAAGTTGCAGCCTCAATGACAAACAACATGATTTTCGTCCACAGAGGGGTGAGGAGAGGCACAAATACTAGTTGCTTAACTGCGTGTCACCGTTCTGCATTCATGTCCAAAATCATAGGAATGAAACATGCTTCACAGAAGAGTTTGTCATAACTCACTGGAATGTTAACAGTTATTTCTTCACTGCATCTAATGCTACTATAAGAAAGCAAGAAACATTTTATGCCATAGGTCTAAAAATTTTTTTTTTTTTTTTTGTTCAACTACAAGATGAGCTACAGTCCATGATCTGATTCTTTATTGTTGAAAATTGAGAACATTTCTTACCTTAGGTGGTCGTACTTTGAAAAGAGCGAGGAGAACTCAACCGACCGCTGCTGCAGTTCTACATTCATGTTACCTCCAAATGCGTCGACTACTTTCTTTATCCTCCTGAAAGACATGACACGCATATGTCGTTCACTTTCAGAAAAAGTTTTGCGCAGATATTCACTCTGGGTCATCAAATGCCCTGCTATAATACAACACAATTATCTGACATTTGAACATTTGAACAATCAGAATGCAACATGATTTGTGCCACACAGCACATGATCAGATGACCAAGTAGCCTACCCTCCACATACTGCACTATCTGAGCATGGAAGCACGTTCACTGCAATACACTACGACAGTACATCTCTGCGCATGAGAGAAAGACAAGGTTGGAGAAAGTATGTGACAAAGCGTCTGTCCACTTGGAAAGCAGCAATAAGGGAGCATTCGCAGACGGGCCACAACACTATGATGAAAATGATGAAGCAACGTGGACCTCGTACGTAGTTGTTGTTGTTGTACCTTATTTGAGAGCGACCCAATGAGACCGTTCTACGTGCACGAGGGGAAAGGGAAACACTGAGGGCATGTGCCCACTTGCATAGCGTATTGTCTCACTGTTGCATTTTACCCTGTGACACTATGAAGGCTAAACCAATGCCACTTTGCCACAACACACACACACAACCTGGGCAGTGGGTACATGAGATATGAATGTCATGCAGTGTGCTGGTGACTGGTTAGTATCATTCTGACCAATGACCACTGCACCACTGACACCGAAATTACTCGTTTAATTTGTCAAATAGCACTTGGCTTTTTGTACCCAGTGCTTTGAAGCAAAAATAGAACAGTCATGCAATTGCATAAACAAGGTACCCATATTCTTATTTGTAGGAACCTTCACCTCATGGTAATATTAAAATTAGTCATTCAGCTCAAATGATAGATCTACACTCTTAATTGGAAGCTTACAGGTAAAAATCAACTCAAAGTTCTTTGTTTTCTATTGATGCTATTTTAAAATCTTATACTGTATTTGCTCGATTCCTATGCACACTTTTTCTAAAAGAAAGAAAAGCCGGAAGAGCTGGGGGTGCGCAAATTACATGTGGACAATTTCCATACAATTAGAACGATTTTGAAAAGAAGCGATACTTCCAAATTTTGATATACAGGTCATGAGTAGCGCCAGTATTGACGTCATCACTGCAATACACGAGCACAAATGAAATACTCGACTACCCCATCTACCAGGCAACCAGCGACAGTCGGCACGGTTGGAAGACAAAATATGGGCCCATTACCGCTCATACTACCGAGGAAGTATGGTGAGGAGATGCTGCTGGAAGTTGCCGCAAGACGCACTGATAATCGAAAGCATGCTGTTCGCCAGCTTTGCCCGTATCACGTTGTGGTGCAAGTTCATAGTGTTTGGCCAGCATCTCGTTCCGCACTTGTTTTGTAGTTCAAGTGACAGTATCACCCATCGTCAGTGAACCATCATCCAAATGTAGGGCGCGAAAGAAATAAAGAGCGCTGCGGTAACTTCGGTAGCACTGACAGCACTGGCACTGGCTGTGAAGCGGTTACAAGAGGAAGGAGTGGCGAAAGCCAAGTGGTAAGCAGTCGTCGGTCACTCAGAGGCACTGGGCCAGAAAACCGCGCCAAAATGTGGGCACACAAACATTGTTATTTTTTCTTTTCTCTGCATTTTCTGTGCCAAACTAGGGGAGCACAAATTATGAGTCAACACGGCTGTGAAACCTTCCGGCTGTACTGCCTTTTGCAATAACTGAAGTTCAAAGCATAAGTGTTCTTTTCTGGATTATAAAGAGGGAGCTACGGCACTCTACATACTTCTAAATCAAGTTGTAGACGGCTTGGTAACCACTGCAAATGTTGTTGTAGCCAAACTGCAAAAGCCTGACAGTGCTGCAAAACCGCACAATTCAAACGCAATACTCACGGCGCACAAGACGTGAATCGCACACTCAGCTTCATTAGTGCTGTCACTGCGTATTCTCTGGTAACCAACTGCATCTGATTGTTGCTCAGCATCTTTTCATAGAAGTCCACAATCTCGTCTTCTGTAACCTGAAGATGATAATGATGATTTGAGTTTTATTGGCACAAAAGAGCATGCAACGAAACACAGTACTAGTCTGACTTGAACATAATACAGCACAGAACATGGGGAGAAATAATGTCGCAGAGAAAGGTTCCATCAACGGCTGTGCGAATAGTAAATGCAGAATGGAAGTGAATGTAAATTGAATAGTTAGGTACCCAAAGCAATTACAAAGCTAATAGCTATGCAACCAAACTAAACAGATATACAGCTACAGATATACAGCTTGGATGTATAGCACATACTGTGTATCTGTATATGCGTAGGGGTCTTCGTATGAAGCAGCTACACATTATTTTATACAGTCTTGTGGATTTTTGGGCTTACGAGGGCAGCTTTGGAACTATTCAGAATTCAATTCAAATGCATAATTATTCACTTGAGTATTCGAAAAATCCCAAGTTCTATCCCATTCAACAATCCATCATTACTTAGAGAAAATTGTAAAATGCAAAGATTTAAAATCAGAGACAATAAAATAACTACACCACTGTTCTCAGCTCAGCTTTTATGAATCGTGAAAAGTGTTGACAAAATGGGATCACAGAATTTTTTTTACTCATTTGACTAAAGAATCTAATAAGGAATTACCAAAGTGTGATGGCAGAAAAATGTAAGTATGCTGATACTTCTTCAGGGTGGTTTGTATCAAGTTGAGTTTCTAGTATCCAGTGCAGTACTCAGAGCAAAAATTGTTTTACATTATTGCTCAAGAATGCAGTACTATTTCAGAAATACTAGTGCTCATGATGCTCGAGACCTGTGCTAGAGCTCAGCACAAGTATATCACAGTAGAGAATGTCTTTGGATTTTGGAAGACAAACTGTATCACTGAAGGTGCACCTGAGGCTCCACACTGAGGGTGGAACTTTTGCCACTAACTATTTTTGTGCATGGTTACTCAAATACCCTGACATACATGTCCTGCTCAAACTGGTGCACAAGCCCAAGTGCACAGTCATGCTGCTAACCTCACTTCTCCACAGATATCATGTTACATTTACAATATCTGCTGTCACCCTTTGTGTGCTGTCTGCATGCTTCTTTAGAAAACTTTATGACATGGTTTCTGAAACACCCTGTATGTACCAGTGAATTGCTGCCAACATTCCCAAAAGGTGGTATATATTCCCTTCTTATGGTCCAAGGCAACAACTTCAGTTCAAAATGTCAACTTATTTCATGGCAAAGTTGGTGGGAATTTAGCATCTTGTTTTGGCCTTGGCATTTTCCATGTTAGCAAGTGCCTCAAGTAAGTACAAAACGGTTACCAAGCAACAAATGGCTGTAAAATTAGTGGGACATCTTTTCTCTCTGCATGTCTTTTAGCATTTATATCTGCATTCTAAATTCACAGTACACACAACGCATGCTCCTGTACATTACGTCGGGCAGACAGCACAAATCTATGACTGCTGTAGTCAGATGCAGTTGACTTATCCATTCCCACAGAAACCTCTATGCCACCTGAAATTTCTTCTTTTGCAGTTCTGTTCGTTTGTGCCCAGGAGGCAAATAAAGACAGACACTTACAAAGTTCCAGATACTAGTATAAAAATGAATAAGAATAATTTAACGTTCTTATGCTATATGTTGGTTGTAACAGTACATATGTTCTTAAATACTGTGAACACATTTTTATTCGCAATGTATTAATTTTAGCAAATTGTGCATTCAGTCACTTGCGAAGTTATTTGCAAGTACACGTATTTCATTTCGCGATTACAGGGCTGTTTCCTTTCGCGGGATAAATGTAAAGCTGTGTTCACGACTACAATTTTTCGCGATTTTGTAGAGGTCATGAAATTCGCGAAAATTAGTAGTACATCGCGAATAAAAATATGTTTACACTATTTCGCAGACATATGTACACCATAAGAGACCACAGGAGAGGCACAGTGTGTCTATTTCATTGTAAGTGAAGTGAAATATGATACATATTTCTCTCCCTATTATTATTTTTTTTGCCAACATCACAGTATACATAAAAACAAAAAAGGCGTTGCTTATGCATAAAACACAATGCTCGACTTACACAGCATTCACGTGGACTTTAGTGCAAAGATTCAGAGCTGTAATTTGTGAGACAGCTATATGTCATGACTGACACCAAATTGGGCAGCCTGCGGAGTAATCATTGACCCTGGGATGTCCCAAACAACCCCCAGAGACCAGTAAGCAAACACATTGCCAAATGATCTACCAAGATTGGTAGTTTTGCATGTGCTTCCAAAAACCTGAGTAATTGCATAAATATTTTTCGGAATTTAGCTACGTGTTTATCCCCACTCCAGTAACGATGCTTGAACCAAATGGTTATTTTTCGTATTCTCCTCAACAATGGGCATTCCCTAGCAGCTCAGGAACACACATACTGTAAAACCCGATTTGTTTGTACACTCCTTATTTTCGCGAATTTCCCCAAATTGAAAAATCGCAAATTACAAGTGCACGCGGAAATTTCGAGCAAGGATCGGCCCTTCGAAAACAATGCTACAATCGCAAACTTTATTTTCACGTCTGGTTGCCACCCAGCATTTGAACTGCTTTACCCCACAAGCATGTGCAATGACGCTGTTATTAAATATGGTACGGGTAATCTAAGGCGTATTGTAAAGTCAGGCAATCAAGCCACAAACTTTAGCATCTAGATTTCGTGAATTTTAGTGGCTGCGAATATGTGCCCTGTGCCAGATTCACGAACAATTGAGCACACAAAATTAAAGAGTTTTACAGTATACGTTTGTTCCTAGAGGGAGCTGACTGGTTCATGCCGTATATTGCAACCCTTCGTCTAGCGTTAACAGGTAATATCCTTATGGATCAATTCATCGCCTATTTAAACGCTCTTTCTCAATTACTGCTTCTGCCTTACCTGAACAGGATCAGCATCTTGTCCTTCAGACGATCCCAGCAAGTCGCCATACTCTCCCAAGCACCAGGACCCCACCTGTACAAGGGGCTGCTTCCCCGTAGGGTCATCTGCCAACTGTCGCCACAGCTGCTGTACAGTGTACGCATGAAGATCAGTTGTCTCCGAAATCAACTGGATGAGGCTGCCCACGACATCGTCCCTCACGTAATTGCCCGCCTATACAAAATAAGAAATATTCTTACACATGACACTCCCTCTTGTTTGCGAAAGAACACTTACCGTTGTCAGAACTCTTATCATTGTGTCTACGTGCCATTTCTTCGTTGGAGCATACCTTAAGGGAAGATGCACAGCCGCATTAAGGACTCTCATGGACAAATTTGTTTGGCATGTTTAGCTTGGAATTTGGAGCAGGAAGTTAAAGTTAAAACAGGGAGTTGGTCATAGATATCTATGCAGGTGATTTAATATATTTAACCAAATCTAATGTGGCCTCAATCTAGAGCAGGGAAAAGCAGCTCCTAATGCCCAACAAGCAACAAATGTATGACACATATTCAGGAGAATGCAAATACAGTGCAATCCCATTAATTCAATGTCCAAGGGGATCAGATATGAAACCATATCGAGAAAACAAATACACACATCTGCATGAAAATCTACACTCTAATAATATGTAAACCTAACACTTAATAAGTAAATGTGTCTCTGACACGCCAGCAGCGTGCAACCAGGGCATGCTAGGCCAAAACATTGTGGAGCATGGCCGAACAATCTTTTTCAAATAAACCGTTGTGCACGTTCACGCATTCTATTTACCAGCAAGCTTTTCCCCATTCAAGCACATGACAAGAGCATGGGACCAGAGCGTCCATTAGAATTATTCGGAAGATTGAATCAAGAGAGTTGAAATTAGCAGGATTGCATTGTAATTATGCCAAACAGTTTACTTCTTCATAAAATGTTCCTCTTAGGAATTAATGAATGTCTCCTTTTCATGTTTATCTTTGTGTTGTCCACCTCATGTGTGTCACAATGTGATTTCCACCCCGAGGCCACTCGTACATTTCACGCACTCTGTACTTCAATGACTCGTTCAGGCGAATGAGGAACAGCACCAACTGCGATGTCATAATGGTCATACAACTGGACATGATTTACAAGGTACCACACAGCAACAATGTAGTCAATAATAATATTGCTGTCATGATCCGTATATATCCAGTCTTCTTCATTCATGTCACAAATCACATAGGGTGGAAAGTGCATGCCTTTTGGTAATACTTTCCTCATGAAGGTAAGGCGAGGCACAACAAATTCAAAGAAGGAAAAAGACCAACTTGTTTTAACATTTATCATTAACGTTTAACAACCACACTGTTTCAAAGTCTAACATTCAAAACGATGTAGCAAATGCACTCACATTTCAGCAGCAATAAATAAATTTGAAGAACAGAGGGACTTGAACTCTGGGTCGGCTTTCTCCAAAAACACCAACAGCTCCTTTGTCATAGACCGAATATTCTGAGCATTGATTAGTGCAAAGCACAGCTCCAGAGCTCGCCTGTGTGCAAGTTATAAATATGCTTTCAATGTTAAGATACAGATAACAAGCAACATAGTAGCAGCCACTATTAAGAGGCACAATGCTTTATACCTTCTGATGGAGACATCGGGGTCCTTGAGACAGTCGAGAATAGTGTTCCGATGCCTCTGCACCGCATTGTAGTCAGCATGTACCGACCGCAGTAACGTGTTGAGGGCCACGTACCGAATGTTCTTGTCAGTGTTCAAGAGAAACCTGCCCAGAATGTTCACTCCCAGCACCTGCAGACACAGAAAAACAATGGATGTGCTGAAACTTCTAAAGCACTTACACTTGTTGCTGAATTCAGAGTCGGGGGGGGAGTGAGAGAAGATATTGATTGAACAATCACCCAATGGGCTTACTACTCTGCAGGTTCCTGATCAATGCTATGCTATAACCATCATAAGGAAGTACATTCTAATTCAATTATACATGACGTACTGGAAGAATCTGTATCTAGAGGTGGTCCATTCTTAAGAATATGTTTGAGACTGGTCATATTGTTCAAAAAAGATCAATAAATGGTAATACCTTCCTTATAATAGCAAAAGAAGTATATTTTAATCAATTAATTATTCACATCACTTACAATTGTGTTCCCGCACAATACAACAAACATAATAATTCCACAAAAGACCTTAGCACCACAAAAAAACACTGAGTCTGCACTTATTAAAAAAGAAGAAACGAAATTTACTTGTAATGTGATACACCAATGACTCCAAATACACACTAACAGTTTTAAAGCCCATTAACAAACCATAAATCTTCCAGGAGGGAGGGTGATTCCCATTGAATGTAACACTGCCAAAAAGGTAACACTGCTAAGCTGTCAGCCCTGGTCCAGAACTAGACCAGACCAATCTAGACCAGAACTGACAGCTTAGCAGTGTTGCCTTTTTAGGACACTTTTGCATGATGCTGTGGCAATACGCTTTTCGGTAGACCCCCCCCCCCCAAAAAAAAAAAAAAAATGTATTCCACGTTGAAACGTATGGCCCAGAGACATCAAATGCAGAACCTTAAAACACCTACCCTCAATCCACTCTCCGATTTGATGTCCATAATAGTGAGGACTGACTCGTACAAGATAGCATTGCCCACATTCTTGGTCGTCTCCGTGTTTGTAGCCACCTGAGCTAAGATGTCGTTCATTGCTTCACTAGACTCTGCATCGTTCTTTCCCAATAACCGCAACAACCGAAGGATGTTCACCTAAAGAACATGGGAAGAGGTATGTTTCAGATTGTATGACAGCATGATGTAGGTCCATGGTGCAGAACTGCCTATTTACGTACAAGCATGATATGTGAGCAACTTTGGTATATAAATTAATGACACAAATGATGGCAAATAACTAGGTGCATCTACAGAGCAGCGCTAATTTCTACTTCCACTCTAAACACTCAAGTCACAAATCATTTCTTGGACCATCCGGTTAACAACGCAAACAATTCCCCAGACCGTTACTATCACCAGCTCCTGTCAGACTGGTGCAAGGACACTGATGTTTCTGGACAGGACTGTTCTCTGCAATGCCAGTATTCTCTCATGCATAGGTTAAGTTGCTCAGTTTTTTGTACCTCACTTAAGAACTTCAATGGAGGTATGCATATGATGTGAGTAAGCAACTTTTGGTGGAAGCTATACTGAAATGAGACTACAGCCTGCAGCTTCTTCAGACAGTTCTTGGCAGTGATACTGTTCTGAATTTCTTTTATTTAGGGACTAAGTGATATGATGTGGCTTGTTTATTGTACAATGCAACAATGATGCGAACAAGTAACTTGTAGTGTAAGCTATAATGACAGGAGACTACTGCACACAATTACAGCCTCTGCAACCTGTACAAATGGAAACTTGAACTGTGGTATAGGCAGCGATATTGTTTTGAATTGCTGTGCTGTATGTTCTACTGAAGAAAAGCTTCTCAGTTTTAAGGTGGTTTGCACAGTAACAGTAGAAATGTCTTGATGGTGCCACACATACTCTTGGGTACTTTTATGCAATAACAGACTGTGCTGCGAACAGAATCCAGAGTCGTGTGTGGAATACCAAGGAAAAAGGATTAAAATAAGATACATTTAAGTAAGTTTTAGTGTGGCAAAAGGTTGGCAAGATCTAGGCTAGCCAATTTTTGGCAAATCGCTTGCCAGGGTACATTGGCAGGATACTGTACCAAGAAATGAAGAAACAAGCTTGTTGGCCAAGCACTCAAGCAAGGACAGCTTAATCAGCCAAGCTCCTGCAAAGCTCGGCCCGACCAACGCTTATTGCTAGAATGGATTGGCAGAGGCACATAACTGGGTAGAAGTAAACAGCTAAGGTTACCCAGCGTCGATTACTGCCCTACCTGTAGGAATGGGTCGCTGACACCACAGACATCGTGTTCGGGTGAATATCCAGCCATTATCAGGTTCTTGAGGACACGTACCAAGTTTGGAACAAGCTGCAGGAAAAGGCAAAAAAGTAAAATAGCCATATAACCCATGGGCATCACTACAATTAGTGGGTGTGCTGCACTGATAAGTACACGTCAGGCTGATCAGCAACAGGCTTTCAACAAGGTCATAGGAAAAAGTATTGGCATACTAATAAGGTGGATGCTACGTGGGAGAAGAGACTCATCGGTATGACAGCTCTTTTAAAGGAGTTTTCCTGTGACCTTCCTGTTCGTGAACAGGAGCTGCAATGGCAGTTGCATCGGATAAGCACTTTGAGAGACTCAACAAGTGTTGAGATGTTCTACAGATCAAGAGACAAATTCTTAGCAAGCAACATAGTGAAAAGAAACTGACAAGAACCAAGAAAATGTATTTTCTGGTACATGTGCTTTAGCATTCAACAAATGCTAGTCAATCCCACAAGCCCAAGATTGCAGCCAATAATTCAGTGTTAGCTCCGCAAAGCAACTGTGGCTATGAGCGGTATTGCAGCCAATGTGAAAAAATATAGTAAAGCTAGTATGAGCACATTAAAAACAAGCAATTTATAATAACTGTGGGAGGCAGTGCATGAAAGCTCATGCAGCTATGCAATTGTGTATTCAGATCAGCTCTAGTAATGTGCTTATGCTCACATGTTCTACAAGTAACAAAGGTGGGTCATTCCAGCTCAAGTGTCCCAGTCGCGTGGCTCGATCATCTCCGATTTCCGCGAAAAAAATCTTTAATGTTCGCCATAATGGCTACATGTGGTCCTCGTAATAGTTTTGTTTAACACAGCACAGAACAGCCACTAGTCTGCTCCGAAAGTCGCGTGCGGTGCGTTTGAGCAGCTGTGAAATTGTTACAACTAAACATGCAGCAAAAATTTCAACAGGACCTTCTTGGACAAGGATAAGACTAATTGCAGCCCCATCCACGCCTTGCCTGAGTAATGCGTTGAACGGCTTTTGCCGAGTGAAAGGCTCATGAAATGTGCGAAGTTTGGTATTTTTTCTCGTAGCATGTAAATGCAGAAATCTAAAAACATATTTATTCTGTTTGGGAGGACCCATGCACTGCATTAATAAAGTTTGAGGTCAAAGCGGCACTTACGCGATTTTTTTTTTTTTTATGCAAAAGTGAGGGTTTCGGGCGGAATTGCCTTAGTTAGCCCGGAAAAAGCGGAATTGGTGGACGCGCCTGAACGCTGAACCTTGTGCATCGGTGTTGCCCGACATTCCAGTAATAAAAACGGAAAATATCTCTAGGGTGTTTTTCGTTTTACTCTGGTGAGGATTTTTTTAGAGCACCCTGGTTGCGAAATGCTCAACTGTGCCCGCAACATTCTGTAGGAAGCGTCAAACCCACTTACAGGCTCAGTCAGGTCTTATCTGTCGAGAGGAGGGGTACCGTGTCATCAGAGAACACGGACTTATCCATATGCTTTTCCTTTCTTTTTCTTTTTGTGATACCAGATATAGTGCTTGCGAGTATTCTTTTCTTTTTTCCTGCTTTGAAACTTCTTTTTGGTATGTGGGCGTGACGTACAATTCAAGGACTTCACAGGAAGCAAAAGGAACGAGATATTGAAAGCAACTACACCTTAGCTCTTTAGTTGTGCGTTCTGTGATCCGCTGCATGAAGTGCAGTGACTCGTGTGCGCATGGCAGAGGCATCATCTAGTGGTGCTGGTGCAGCTGCTGCAAGTATCATTTGAGTTTACGTTCGGACCACGGAACTGCAGCACATTGCGCGCCGCCTTCATTGACTTTTCAACGCTCCAGCGCGAGGAGCAGTTCATTATATCGTTGAGGGCTCGATTGGACGCTAAAACTTTCGGAGGAATTTGTGGGTACCATTACCAACTGCATTCCTCTAAGTACCCGCACGTGCTGGTGTCGAGAACATGGGCCGATTCCTTCTCAGTTCACAACAGAAAGATGAAAGGCACAAAGATAATTTCGACGAATTTATCCTTAAGATTGCCGTCCTTGACTCTCGTTCCTGGACCCAGTCTCTATCCAACATGTTACAAGCGATGCATCAAATAAGGAGGCTAGAAAAGCCCTGTTGCGGCCCGTGGACGACGACGATGTGATTCTGCTGCCACGCGCTACCACGCTGACTTGTCCGTTCTACCTGCACTGTTCTAGTGTGAGGCAACGCACATCTGCCTGCTGGGAGATTGGGCAGTGTACATAAACTTGCAGTGTTTACTACGTCACAAACAGTAATAAAGAGCGTGGCCCGTTCGCATTCTATTGTCTGCTATCCACGGAACCCATCCTTTCTACAGGCAAAAGCTTGTTGTAGACAACAAAATTTTGAGCATTACCTCATTTGCTCACAGCATATGTACAACGGTTCTGAGGCTTAATAAGTTCATTAACGACTGCGTGTTATCTGAGGACATGGTACCTCATCTCTTGACAGATGACGCAGCCTGTAAGTAGGCTTGACGCTTCCTTGGGGTGTCGCACGCACCGTCGAGCGCTTCGCAACCAGGGTGCGCTAAAAAAAATTCTCAC
Organism: Ornithodoros turicata; assembly: GCF_037126465.1. Lineage (NCBI taxonomy): Eukaryota > Metazoa > Arthropoda > Arachnida > Ixodida > Argasidae > Ornithodoros > Ornithodoros turicata. Next base: position 64,635,054 of record NC_088201.1, on the reverse strand, counting down.
TGGAGTTAAACGAAAAACACCCTCGAGATATTTTCTGTTTTTATTACTCGAATGTCGGGCAACACCAATGCGCAAGGTTCAGCGTTCAGGCACGTCCACCAATTCCGCTTTTCTGGGCAAACTAAGGCAATTCCTCGTCCGCACCAAATCTTACAAATACTTAGGTGTAACACTAACAGCAGACCTTTCATGGTCCCAACACATTTCCCGTACTGTCGCCGACGCTAACCCCCTTGGCTTCCTTCAACGCAATCTTAGGCTTGCACCCTCTCATATAAAAAAGCTTGCTTACACGACTTTCATCCGGCCAAAACTTGAGTATGCTTCGCCTATCTGGGACCCCTACCAGGCCTACCTTTCCTCTGCAGTTGAGCACGTACAAAATCGAGCAGTTCGTTTTGTCACTAACTCATATGGCTATGACACTAGCATTTCCGCTCTTCAGAGTGACCTTGCTCTTCCTACCTTATCGTTGTGCCGTATCCAGTCGGGATTTTCGCTCTTTCACAAAATCTATCACTACCATTTCTTAAGTACATCTCTATTACAACCTCCTTCCTACGTACCTGAACGTCATGATCACGAAAATAAGGCTTGCTTACATAAGTATACTAATACCCTTTACTGCTTCCAGTCGTTTATTCCCCAATTGTCAAGACTCTGGAATGACCTTCCCCGCCATGTAGCACTTTTCACTAATCATCCCCAGTTTCAGGCGGCCATCACAAATTTGTTATCTCTCCCCTGACTCTTCTTTACGTTCTTTTTTTTCTCACACTGTTGTTCACAGGATCTATATGTGTACATCCTTGCTGGTTTTTTGCATTATGTCTTGATGACTTTAGTGTTGCATTTCCTTTTTTTTTAGTATATCTGATGTTTCTTTTGTTGTTTGCCGATCATGTTACTTTTTTCAGTTTTTACAGTGTTATTGTCGCCCAACTCCTCCGTTATGTTGTACCCGTTTGGGTCTTTAACGTATTCTAAATAAATAAATAAATAAATTCCGCCCGAAACCCTCACTTTTGCATTTTTTCTTTTTGTTTTATCGCCTACATGCCGCTTCGACCTCAAGCTTTTTTAATGCAGTGCATGGGTCCTTCCGAAGAGAATAAATAATATGTTTCTAGATTTCTGCATTTACATGCTACGAGAGAAAAAAATGCCAAACTTTGCACATTTCAAGGGCCTTTCACTCGGCAAAAGCCGCTCAACGGGTTACTCAGGCAAGGTGTGGATGCAGCTGCAATTAGTCTTATCCTTGTCCAAGAAGGACCTCTTGAAATTTTTGCTGCACGTTTTGTTGTAACCATTCCACGGTCGCTCAAACACACCACACTTTCCGGTCTGACGGGGACATTCAGAGCCGCCTAGTGGCCATTCTGCGCTGTGTTAAACAAAACTATTATGAGGAGGGCATGCAGCCATTATGGCGTGGAAATCAGAAATGGTCAAGCCACGCGACCAGGACTCTTGAGCTGGAATGACCCAGGTAGAAACTGAGTTTGACTTGAGTGGTTGAAAGATAGGTAATACAAAATGAGTGGAGCATCCTCAATACGGCTTTTCGTCACTTTGGTCTTAGAAAGAGCCAAAAATCTGTGTCTTCGTACTCTGTACCACTTCACTTGTATATATCTCCCTTCTTTGAGCTTCGCCTCTTTATTGTCTTCGCCTTTTAAAATATTGTACAGCATGATAGTGTTGCTGTGCATAGGTTTTCAACGTAAAGAAAATGTGCAACAGAACCTCGTTAACTCGAACACAGGTATCTCGAAATATCGGGTGTGTTGAAGCTTTCTTATATCAGTGAACTTCAATTCTTGCATAGTGTTCGTCACTGCTTAACTCGAAAAGTGTTAGGGATGGAATTCGGATACCTAGAAATCTAGCCAGCAAATAAAATGGAATAATGAAAGCAGATCATTAGCTAATGGTTACTGAAGTTTCCAGCTGCTCTGTGGCCATGCTGCGATCCAGTGAGCAACCCTCGCATGACAGCCCTGTGCAAAAGTGTGTTAACTCCTCCCGCGTCTGAACTTGTTAAAGCCATGAATGGTAGACCTTCATGGCTTTCTTTCGTGAAGTTCAACAATGCAGTGGAGTAGAGTTGTTCCACGAGGAGAGGGGGTGTGGCCATTGTCCCATCTGATTCACAATATTTTTCAGCGCAAAGTGATTTCAATTTTGCATTATTTTGGCCATTTTGTGGTGTTACAGCTCCATTGCAAGACTGAGTTTGCCAAAATCAATACATTTTTACGATGCATGAGCACCACGAAAATTTTGAAATTTCTGATTTCAAATTTCTTCCCAGTATTTATGACACTGTGTTAATGAGGGTTTGCTGCAATTGTACACCTAATGCACATACCTACTGCACTTTTTTTTCCTGTGACTTTTCTGTACGAGCATGCATACACGTGAAAGCATTAACTTTTGCAGAGAAGTAAGCACATGCTAGACTAAACTAGGCAAATACACGTGCGGCACTGTCACGTCTTTCTCTATTCGTAGCTAGGTATGCACCTTCTAATACACATAACTTCACTCACTACTAGCACAGAAGCATTTTCTTATTCTTACCACCCATTCTTACCACCAATAGTTTGAATAGACATACAAGTTCATCAGAACGTATCTCAAATAGGACCACCCAAAATGCTAGACCTGTTAACACTTTTGACAACTGAACTATACCACAAAAGAAACGTCTTGAAATTTCCAAATTATTGAAAATAAGCACTGTGAAGCTAGTGCCATATTCTTTTATGAGTTCAACTCCTAAGTGTTAAGCACGCAAATTGTGGAACAGAGGTGTACGAATATGATAGTACACTACCTTCTTAGTGAAAGAGGGGCTTCCAAAACACATGCCATTTCATAAAATGAAATTAAAACTCTCGTCTAACACTAGTTTCGCATACCGTATCAAATGCCATGCACACGGGGCCATCAATAATTGAACTGGTGCTCAAACTGGCATACGGACTTTAATAGTTATAGTTTAAGCCGACATGATTAAGCACAGATAGAATAAGTGCATGAAACATTCTCATGAGGTGCACACGAATGAGGGAAGAGAAAGAGTGATTCGAAAGTGATACCTCATTGAACTGATCCCATCAGAAATATGAGGTGCAGGGTTTCGGAAAGGGAACAAGAATGAGAGAAAGAGCACACTGGCATCAGCAAGAATAACACAACTCTTTTCACTTTATATTACTTAGTATTGCATTCTGCTTGCAGATCAAAGAGTCAACATGTATCTCAAGCTTGAGAACAATATCAATGAGCCCGTTGTTTTCAAGTAAAACATAACAGCTGCTGCTTTCACTCCCAATGGAAATCCTTTTTTCAATTTTTTTCATAATATGTCCCTGAAGAGCAAGATAACTTTTTCTCATCTCAAGTTAACACCAGTGTGAAAAATAAATAACCTCACACTTCTTGTGAAGTTTCGAGATAAATAAACCTAGGAGCAATTAAAATGTGCTCCGTGCATAGGGCCAATCGTAGTGTCATTAGTGTGACAGATCCCTGCTCTCAACTAATTTGAGGAACGCTGAAGATACACTGACACCTTGCTTGGCTGCATACTATCATAGAGAGAATATAGAGTGAAAATCATTTGCAATGTACCTGTAACTTGTAACAAGGTACACTACCTGTCAAACACAGTTGCCGATCTTCGAAGACCAAAATTAAGAAAACGAAGGACTGTAGAAGTAGCAGGCACTGCTGGTACAGTCAACCCTCGAATTACGAACCCCCGATTTACGAATTCCCTCGCTTTACGAACGGTGCCTCCTGGGAGGAAACACATCCCCTTGTTCCTTTACCCTCTGTTTATGAACCCGCGATTTCCAAAAAGTGAACGCATATTATGAATTCCTCAATTTATGAAAGAACTTTCGAGAAACGTTATCTGTTCATAAATCGAGGCTTGAACAGTTTGATAGTTGAACAAGAACAGCCTCAAAGAGTTGTTGGAATTGTCAACTTTTTGTGTGTATGTGTAAAAATGATCATTTAAAACATTATTGTTGTACAATTAGTATTTTATCTTTATACTAGAGTAAGGTGTACTTCCTATGTGGTAAGGAGCTGTGGATGAATGTTATAACAGCAAGGCTTACATTTAGGTATGTGTGAGTATGCTCAAGTTTTGAGTAGTCCTTCCAATATACAAGTATTCAATATTCTGTTCAAATCAAATGTGATGTACAAAGCCTTAAAAAACTACGCATTCAAAAATTCTTTTTTCATGTTGTCTACTTTGCTTTTGCCTCTTCAGCTTTGTGAAACACAACAAGAGCTCATCTTGGGACAATCTACCTTACTCTGTGTATAAGTATCTACAAGATACCTAAATCAGCAGGAAAAGCAGGTGATGGCATCCAGCATCTATCCGCAGATACGTTACTCATACGTACGTTTCCGGAACAAAGCTTGAAACATCTCAGAATTTAGGCCCCCAAAACATTGAAAACGAGTTTCACATATTCATAGATTCAAGCCTTCGTTCCAGGCATAACAACAAGTGCCTCTCAACCAGGTCTAAAATGCTACCACTTTTGCAAGGTAATTATGTATTCTTCAATACATCACCTAGACGAAAATTAGTTCAACCACAAAAAATTGATGTAAGGTATGTCAGCAAATATGCTGCACATGCATATATGTATAAACAAGGGAGATCCCAGCTTCCTCAAAGTAGTCTGGCAGGCGTGACTGTCGACTCATGCACGGAGCCTAAACAGAAGTCTAGCACAAAAAACATTGCTGTGATTGTAACATGGCAGGTTTGGGTTAGGATTATTTTGATCAAGAAGCACAGTGAAACAAAGTTACAACACCAACACTACGTGTATGTGCTCAAGCAACAAAGCCTAGTCAGTTGTGGAAAAGTCAACAGGCTGCACTAGCATAACAAAAATTGCATACTAAGAAACCCTGTTATTGTGGAACCCAGAACCAAGTGCACACACACCAAGGAGCACATTTGAAAACTTAGGACCCTATTTGTAATTTTAAAAACAATGAGAACAACAACAAAAATCTCACAATTATACCTCTAGTAATTAATTGGCTTATGCGCACAAAAATAAAACTAAAAAATAAACAGAAAACTAATACTGCTGTCACATGCGTACATAGTGTACACAGTTGAGCAGTTATACAAGTTATACTTTCATTGTAGTATGAATATGTATTGAAGAGCTACAATGAGAAAACATGAATGCATGTGTATCAATTTGGAAAACCAGAAATGCTTCTCTGGTTGATATCGCACCCCGAAAGTACTCAAGTACACGTAAAACTTGATGTAGCAAACAGCATCTGCCTGATAAGTTATCTGAAATCACTAATTTTTCCTAAAATTATACTTTCTTACTATTAAACATATTATAGCTCTAACTCTAATACAGCAACCAAAAGGTTAATATAAAGGTTGGTAGCAATCCACAAAAGCTTTAGAGACCCACACTAACCACCACATTCTTAGTCCTCCTTTGTCTGCACAAAGACGTTGAAGGGCAGTCAAGATTGTAGTTTGAAGAACCCAGAAACAACAACACTGGAGACGTTCGTGAATTTATTACGGTACAAGCTTTTGTGCAGGAGGCTGCACTTCCTCAGGTACAAAAATGTCTATGTCGCCGTTGTACATATACAGGGTGTTTCACCTAATGTGATAAAAAATCGTACAGTTCAGCCTGTTTATACTAACGATACTGAAGAGAGCACGAATTCCAATCCTATATCAGAGTTATCGCTATATATGAGCTTTGGCAAAGTAGCCGCTCGGGATCACGTCAACAAAGTACAGTGCAATCAAGGGAGCCACTCTGAATGAGGGCTTGATGCGTTTGCAGCACAGGCTAGCTACGTCGGAGACGCGTCATGGGTCGCTAGGCTTTGCCGCACGTATTCAGTCATGCGATAGCGGAAATATGAGAGGCTAAGAGAGAAACTGATGTTCTGAGGCTGGAACAACATAGAAGGGACAGATACAAACAAAGCCTCAAATTGCCTAAGAAATCAACGATGAAAGATGAAAGTCACTGAAAAGGTTAGCCAGCTGTAGGGATCGAACTATGTTGCTCCAGCCTCAGAACATCAGTTTCTCTCTTGTTCAACAGGTGCCGCTTGCGTCGATTTCCGTCGTATGAATGTGTGTATGAGTGAGCAAAAAATGTAAGAGTGAAAGGAGGGTGAGTGAGAGTGAGTGGCTGGTTTGTCGTCCCTTCAGATGATGCACCCCGAAAGTCGCTGGAGGCGGCATGTTAGCTTAGCTCAATTGGTAGAGCCCTGGATCGGTAATCCAGAAGATGTGGGTTCGATCCCTACAGCTGGCTAATTTTTTCAGTGACTTTCATCTTTCATCATATGAGAGGCTGTTTCTTTCCAGAATATTTATTTATAGACAAGCATCAAAACAGCTCAGGACAGAAAATAATGTTATACGCTGGTTTTTCTTCAGCCGTGACTCTAATAAAGGTCGTTTGCGATGTGAAGGCCAACCCAATCGCGAACCCTGCGAACATCAAATTGCTGCCTTTTTCTTGGCTATGCAGTGAACAGGAAGGGTCTTGATTGATCCCCTCAAAACAGCGAGGCTTTGTATGTATTTGTCCCCTCTATGTTGTTCCAGCCTCAGAACATCAGTTCTCTCATGTTCAACAGTTGCCGCTTGCGTCGATCCTGTCGTATGATTGTGTGTATGAGTGAGAAAAATGTAAGAGTGAAAGGGGGATAAGTGAGAGAGTGGTTGGTTTGTCCCTTCAGATGACACACCCTTGGAAGTCGCTGGGGAGGTGTGTGAGCTTAGCTCAATTGGTAGAGCCCTGGACCGGCAATCCAGAAGATGTGGGTTCGAGTCCTATAGCTGGCTAACCTTTTCAGTGACTTCCATCTTTCAGCGAAGCTTGTTTACTTTGCCAACGATTAGTATGAGACACCGCTCCGTGCTGGTCGCGTTTGCACCAGGGATCAGAACAGATATTTTTTTCGGTCCGGTTCAGGTTCAGGCATATTGGTTCGGTTCGGGTTTAGCTCCGCTGAACCAAAATTATTAGCTTGAACCGGTTCAGGCACATCAGTTCAGTTCGGGTTCGGTACCTACTAGAGCTCCGCTGAACATGCACGTTTGCTGAGGGCACAAAAGCATTTTATATAGCTCTAAATTGACGCAGCTGTGTGTCAAAAGTGTTTCTAAGAACAACATAACCGCCAATACCAGATAAGGCTTTGCACCTTTCGAGATCGACGACTTTGTCCACTGCTCGTCATCCAGTGCCGTAGTCATCATCATTCTCACTATCGGAACTGCATTGTCCATTAGAACGCGCCTCGTCCAAGGGCAATTCTGTCTGCCACCTCACATTTTGAAAGGCATGGTACTTCGCAGCCAGGATTTGAACAGATACAAAATGCGTCGAGTCAAGCCATATGCCTTTCCTCATCAAACCAGGAACCGCAGACGCCATCGTAGCATGCAGCAAACCTGAAGAAAACTTGAGGGCGACAGAACAATGTGGAGAGGGAGCATCCCCCTCTACATCTCACGAGCTTCTTCGAAGTCCCCCGCCTTGCAACGCACGCATGTAATCCACGTCAGTTATGCGTGGATAAACACACCGCATTGTCGCTTTGATGCTCATGGAGGCTAAGGCTCTTGAAAATGCAACGCTAATTTATTTTCAGTGAAAAAAAATGGAATCTTGCTTATCGATTTCCGCGCCTTTGCGCTGTACGTGAGCAAACGCTTTGACGATGATCGTTATATCGATGTTTTGTTTACATGTACTTAAATGGGTGAGCTGATGAGCACCAGCAATTTGATCGTAAAATCGGAGTTACCATTATATCAAAGATCATAATAAACAAGGTTTGACTACTAAACACCTAATTGTGTGAACATTATGGGGTCAACACTATTTATCTCGGTGGAGATTTTGCCATTACTTCTGAGCACTTCTATCAAATGTAATTCACGGAAAATTGAATTTTCCCAATTTATCTCGGAAATTAGCCCAGTCAACCTTGCGTTTTTTTTTTTTTTTTTACAGAAACAAAGTGCGCATCGGATTTACCCCACTGCACTGCAAAATTTGCAACAACAGTTTTCGCAATTTTTTTTTCCCGGCTATTCCCATTATAGCAGCAAATGTATTTTGCAATAGAATGAAGTAAATCTGGCATGCATTTTCTGTTTCTGTAAAAAAAAACGTGAGATAGAGTTGGCTAATTTCGGAGTTGAAGTGGGAATATCCAATTTCTCGCGAATTAATTTTCATAAAAGCGCTTAGAAGTCATGGCAACATCACCCCAGAGATACATAGTGTTGACCTCATAACGTTCAGACAAGTAGATTTTTAATCTACCTACAAAGATTTTGCATCACGTTGGGTGAAACACCCTGTATATAGGTTTTCTAAACAGAGGGGGAACTAAACAACATGAATAACAGATACAACCAGAAACACGTCTTCTAGGAACAGGAGAAAGTCGACCAGTCTGTACAAAGTGGAATGAACAAGGGAAGACAGAAGGGTGAACCAAAAAGGCATACCAACTGAAGACTTACAGGCAATAATGGTACAAGTTGTATTAGGATTGCATTGCGCTTATACGAGGGTGGTTCCATAAGTTTCCGGCCCAAGGTAGAAAATGCGCGCAAATTTGAAAATGCAATTAAGGACGCGTGGCGCCATCTGTTGGAGGGCCGGAGCACCATCCTCAACCCTCCCCATGCTTTTGTCGGTTGGAAAGCGGCATTTCAAACAGGCAGGGTGCACTCTTCAGTTAAAATGGAAAAGATCGAGTACCGCGCTGTGATAAAATTCTTGACAAAAGAGGGACTTTCGCCTAGAGAAATTAAAGCGCGACTGGACAACGTGTACAGGGAAGCCTCTCCGTCGTACACAACGGTAAAAGACTGGGCTAAGCAGTTTCGACTGGGGCGAGAGTCGATTGAAGACGATCCACGCGATGGTAGTCCAGTGGAAGTGGTGACACAAGAAAATTTGTCTCTTGTCGAGGAGGAAGTGCTGAGCGACAGGCGTCTGAAGGTGAAGGAAATCTCAGAAAGGCTAAGGCTTTCCAAAACAACCGGTTTTCGCATCATCGTCGAGGGCTTTCACATGAAAAAGGTCAGTGCGAGATGGGTGCCACGACTTCTCTTGTCAGTTCAAAAGCAACAGCGCGTCGTCTGTGCCAAAGAGTTTTTGGAGCTCTGTCAAGAGAACGAAGAAGAAATATTGAAGTCAATTGTCACAGGGGATGAGACTATGGTGCTCTACTATGATCCCCTTTCTAAAAAGGAGTCGATGGAATGGCGCAAACCAGGAGAAGCACCCCCAAGAAAAGCCAAGGTCACACAATCCACAAAGAAGATCATGGCAACAATATTTTGGGATTGTCACGGGATCCTCCTCATCGACTTCAAAGAGAGGAACACCACAGTGAATGCGACTTATTATGCTTCACTCCTGCACAGACTGCGAGACGCCATCAAAGAAAAGAGGCGCGGCAGGTAGAGTCGAGGTGTCCGGTTGCTCCAGGACAATGCCCCTGTCCACACGGCTTCTGTTGCCAAGGCTGCACTGAAGGAGTGCAGCTTCGAAGAAATCCACCACCCACCCTACAGTCCAGACTTGGCACCGAGTGACTACTTCCTGTTCTCAAACTTGAAGAGGGATCTCAGAGGACAGAGATTTCAAAACGATAGTGAGGTACAAGAGGCAGTTTTCCAGCATTTTGCGGACAAAACTGCGGACTATTTTTTCAAGGGTATAAGAATGCTGATTGAAAGGTGTCAAAAGTGCATCAAAGTTAAGGGTGACTATGTCGAAAAGTGATACACTTGTTTCGTCTCTATGACTATTAAAAGTTGGTCGGGCCGGAAACTTATGGAACCACCCTCGTACCATAAGTCTTTCACTGACATAGATACATAGCACATAGATTACATATGAAACAGAGGACCCAGTGAGAAATACAGACCTTGCGTTAATTCCAACTCCGATATCTCATACTTTCGGTTAATTCAAAATAATTAATGTTCGAAATAACGAACTTTTTTTATCAATGGAAACATATGGGCATTTGACGGGAACTTCGAATTCGATCAAATTAGGCACACACAAAAAATGAATTATCGGAGGTCATATTAAACGGAAAATTGGACCCCAACACTTAAGGTATACACTTAACTCCGGTTTTATTCCGAGATATCCGTGGCGATCTCCCCGTAATCAAACGTCGCAATTCTCCCACATCGAATGGTCTTCTGTTCTATCAAGCGTGGACGAAATACCCCTCGATGTCCGCCGCATTCGTCGTTCATCACTCTAGCGCCAGGCGCTCCATCTCGTTGACAGTGCGATACGCTGGCTGCCCCTGCGCGAGACGATCTGGCTGTGCTACTAAAGTCGAGGTGCGTTTAATGTGCCGGGAAGAAAAAGCACCAGCATTTCGGTGCTCAAGTCGGGGTGCATTCAACACGAGCGCGTCCAATACGAGTAAACACCGTATGTACAACAACGACATAGATATTTTTGTACCTGCAACCTCCTGCACGAAAGCTTGTACCATAATAAATTCACGAACGTCTTCAGTGTTTCGGTTTCTGTGTTCCCCCTTTATCTCTGCACACTTATACTGAGTAGCCATGGCAGCACTTGCTGCATGCGCAAGAAGCTCTGCCAAGGCTGCTGAGAGTACAGGGCAGACTGAGAATACAGCAGTAACAAGCGCAGCTTGTTAAGAAGTCTGCCCTGCGCTGAAGGTTTTTAACACTTTTTCCCACCTCCAAATATGAACTCAATGTAATGAAGTGGCAATATATAAGGAAAGCCCCGAAAGATAGCACTACACTCACACAACTTGCTAACTTAACAGAATTCCATAAAACCTGAACACTGCAAGTACACACCTTCTTGAAGTGTTGCAGTGCATCAGGACTTCGCTCGCACATTTCTGTGATTAGGATCACTCCTGTGATGAGAACACCTGCAGAACATGAGAACAAAAAGGTTCAGGTTCCCTTTCTGAAAAACAATCTTCATAAAAGGAAGCTCCTTCTTTACATGCAGCTCTAAAAGGGTACACACTAGAGCACTGCACGGGCTCAGGCTTACCCGAAAACCCGAGCCGGGCCTGGCCAAGCTTCCTTTTTGCGAGCATGGGCTGGGCTCGGGTTTGACCATTATGGGCCCGGGTCGAGCCCGTACATTGCCGGGCCTAGGTCGGTCTCGCACCTATGTTACCCCTCTGTTAGATAGCCACAGTCAAATTTTACAGCCTGATACACTGGGCCGGGCCGGGTATCCTGTAAATTTCTTGGGCCCGGGACGGGCTTGGGCCGAGAAACTTGGGATCCTTCGGGCTTGGGTCGGGCCTGGGCTAGGTATGCAGCCTTCGGGCCGGGCCAGGGCAGGGCAGGTACATCAAGGGAAGGCTGGGCTCGAGCCGGGCCTCGGCCTAAAAATTCAGCCCGTGCAGTGCTCTAGTACACACATCAAACACTACAGCTATTATCTAGAAGTGAAGTTTCCAATATTCCCCCTGGGATGTGGGTTCAAATGATGACATTCTGCTAATTGAAATGACTGCACATGTGAGTTCATAGTCCAAGTTTCTATATCAATTACCTTCAGCTTCAGGACCATAGAATTAGGAGCAGGCTTTTTTGGATTAAATGCCTCTCCTGCATTCGTGGAGCAAAAATCAGATGTTATTTTTAGAGCTGCGCGAATATTCAAAATTTCGAATACTAATCGAATACCTGATGCTATTCACAACTTATTTTCAGCATTTGAAATTTTCGAATATTTCCCGAATAGTACTGAAGCGAGGTATTGCTATCGCCATTCTGCAAGTGGGCTTTGCCTCATTGCATCCAAGAGTTAAATGAAGCCCACTTCACATTATCGCCATTTTTTTTTTGTTCCATTCTGCAAGTCAGCTTCACATCATTACACTCGAGTGTTAGGTGAAGCCCACTTTACACTGTTTACAATATTCCGTCCCTAAAGTCTACAAATTTTGTGAGCGCATGGTCAACACTATACTATGGGCATTGCAATTTCCAGTAAATGCACTCCGAACTGTCATAGTTACGTTCAGTAACAGATGGAAATATGTGCAGTTTCTAAAAAAAGTACAAGAAATTCACGATGTAAACATAGAAATGAGGAGATGCACACAAAGCAGGCTGCATGCATCACGTGACTAACTCTTAATGCAGTTCATTACACTAATGCAGTCTACCAAACACAACACAGATGGACCCTTCTCTCACGATATGTTATGCTTCATGAAAAGCTCACAAGTTTGCAGCAGAACATCATCGAATGAATATATTTCACAAAATATTTCACCATGAGGTATTCGAAATTATTCGAATTGCACCTTTTCTGATTATTCGAATTTGATTCGCCTTCTGAAGAAATTATTCGGATTCGATTCGCCTTCTGAAGAAATTATTCAGATTCAATTTGCAATGGAAATTTTGCTATTTGCACAGCTCTAATTACTTTTAAATCTGTAATTCAGGGTGTCATTGGGCATCAATGATACATTCGGGTGTTATCGGGTTATTTTTCTTTCTGTCCAACAAGCCACCTGCAATTAAAATGCATAACAGTAGAACCTCGCTAATTCGAAATTCCTGTTAATTTGAAGGATTGCTGTGGTCCCGTCTTCGCGCGTTGCAATGTGGCCGCATAATTTGAAAAAAAAACTGGCCCGTATCCTGCTTAATTTGTAAGTTTCCTACCGAATTTCATCATCTACCATCGGCTTCCAACCCATGCAACGACAACCTGCCATAAAAACCACGTGCTTGCTCCCTTGCTGACTTCGCCTTCCCAACCGCCAGTCACGTGGCGCAACCTCCTCGCTCCTCGCGCTTCCTTGCCATCCAGCATCCCAGCTGTGCTACCATTACGGATTATGTTGCAAATCGGCGTTTTGGCTTGCTTTCGTTTCGTGCTTTTTAGTTGAGATCAACTTCAAAGTCCACTTCTTGCCTGTGGGCTGTGGAGGCAGCACGCAGGTGAAGTACAAGACGCCGACGATTAAAGAAAAAGTGACGATCATCCCAGCCACGAGATCTGCAACGTGCTGTAAGCTCCTGCCGGTGATGCAAGCAGAGTGACGGCGATGGCGAGGAATCTGCACGTGCGCCGTCGTTTTTGAAAATTTGTTAAGCAAACGGCGCGCACAGCGATATGATGGACTTCGTAGCCCATCTTGAACTAACGGTGACGTGCGATGTCATTTTTGGAAAGCGGCAGACGAAGAAAAGTGAGTTCTTCAGCAAATAAATGTATTTTCCTTCACCATGTGCCCAGGTTCGCTCAATTCGAACGCCCACTTCATTCGAAATTTTTGCACAGTCCAGGCAACTTCAAATTAACGAGGTTCTACTGTACTGGTCGAACATGCATACCTTGCCATTTACAGTGAAAAAGACCACATGTTGTAATATCAAATGTGCTTCGCATAGTTTATTGTTGCACTCAAATAATATTTACATGGGAGATGCATGCAAATCTATATTAAATAGTGCATGTGATACATGATACAACGTGTTACATGATTGGAATTCAGAGAGAAATCGAGTTTAACCTGAAAAGTCAGACTCTACATATAATCTGTCGTAATTTTACATTTGTGTATGTACTAAACTACGCTCAGAACCAACAGATGACAAAACAGTTTGAAACATGTGAAGTCAGGCAACACTCCCATTGCCTCTCTCAATGTAAGAGCCACAGCAATGCTTGCTGGCATGAGCACCATGAGCCTGCCTATCAACGTGTGCTACGACAGCTCAAATATTTTTAAAAATGGCAGTGACGCCTCTTCCAGTACTCGACACATATCAAACAATGATACTCTTGCAATTTTGAACTGAACAAAAATTTGGGAAGGATTGCTTGTTGTGCTTGTTTATCCTAACTGTAATTGAGACTAGCAGTCCATACAGTGTGCAGCTATCCCAGAGAGAAACAAAATAGCAGGCATAGTGCACAACACAAATTATTCAATCTGCCTTTGTATGAAATCTTCACAAATAGAGCACAAAATTACAAATTGACATAAACTTTGTTCATGTATGTCTTAACAGGTTCTTGTGAAGCAGTTTCAAGATGGGGTTCAGTACTTACACATTTATTTATTTCATCATAAAGTTAGCTCCAGGGCTGATATAATTTTTAAAACCAATTATTAAAACGAGCCAGAGCCACTATGTTTGGCTGTTCAACTGAAGAGGCTTGAACACCTGAAATACTGAACCAAGTGTTTGGAATTTTATCAACTGGCAATTTAAGCATTAGTTTCTCTTTTTCTGTGGGACGGAAGTGTAAGGGGACAAAACAAATACAATTTATGTTACCGAGGCATGAAGAAGTTTTCAAATCGGGTCAATGCCAAACTGCTCGAGCTTTCCATCAAAGACGTGAGAGGTACTTACCATGATTCTTTTCTGTAAGTAATGAACGTGTTGCTGGAATGAACATCTCCATGAGTTCAGGAACTTTTCGTATGATGCGGAAGGCACACAGTGCAGCCTGGAAAGGCAGGTCAGGCACACTTCAAAGTGGAGTCAAAGTGCATCTTGACAAATATGCGTTGCCTTTTGGCATACTGCAGAGGTAAGAGGTCGCAAGTAAAGTGCACATGCTGGAGCACTTAACTGCTTTCTTACAGCTAAGTTAAAACATGTCTCAATACACACCTTTTTACGAATGTAGGCGTTTGAGGTTTTGAGAAGTCTCTCCACTTCGCCAGCCAAGTCACGGCTCATCTCTGGGGAGCAGATGGAACCCAGGGCACACAATGCGAGGCCCACCATGAATTGAGTTGGGCTGTTGAGATCACTGAGAGACAAAACAGCCACATTGATGACTAGTAACTAAAAACTAACACAAAGTACTTCGAAGTCCTTTCATAGATGCAATATGTATCATGCGCAACCAAACCATTAATCATGCAAACCTACATTATCCTACATTAAACAGTAAGCTTGTTACAGAACAGTTTGATTGTGCAGGTTTGCTGTGCATACACAGAGTGAACAGTTTTCACAATTTTTTTTTCTTCTTGTAAATGCTAGGGCAAACACAAATTGAAATAATTAGTTGTAATAAATTGAAAGAATGAGTTGTCAAACTGAGTGATTTCTATAGATTTTTGGGATCATCAATGAAAACAATCTCTACTGTAAGGCATTAGGACATTCTGTAAGGCTTAGGGTTTGTTTTTTTTTTTTTTTTTTGTAAGGAAATGTAGAGAGAAGTAGTCTGCCTTTGGTCACTGTGCTGTGCACAATGAATTATTATAAAAGCATGCACAAGGACTGAGCATTGGTGTGGCAGAAACGAATTACTTGTACCTTAGCAGAATGAATGTGTTTAAAAAATGGTCATGAGCATCTCCATAATACTGCTACCTTTCTGACTAATATTATTGGCAAGATAAGATGATACAACACACGGGAGATGGTTTTTTTCTGCACTGCCATAACAACAATATCATTGAGGTTGAAGTGTATTGTAGTCACACAAGGCCAAATAAACCTGCTTCAACAGTTCAGTGTAAATGTAACTTGAAAGCAATAGATGCTAGTTATGAACCTTTACATCTAGGGAAAGAGATTATTCCTTTACCCAGAATTGTCAAAAGGCTAACAAAATGTTTAATCAGGGCCACAATAAAATATGTGTATTTTGATTTTTTTTAGACATTGATTACAATGATCCTATTAAAAATAACATGCTGCTTCATGGCGGCTTCCTGAATTTTTTCTTCCTTATGCTTGTGTGTATCGCTCAGCGTATTCCCTTTCTGAATGCCATTGTGGTATACATCTGCAACACAGAGCAAAACTTGTGGAGGATAATTTAGAGAGGTGGGAGACTTCTGCAACCGAGAGAAGTTGTAGTTTCCATTGCCACATGTGTGCTATGTCAGCTGCATTCTTAAAATGTGTAGGTGCAAAATTTCACTGCAGAACATGTACAACTGCAATATGATCTAAACTGGCAACCTTTTTCGCAGAATTCATGTACTGGCTGCAGCCTGACTAATCAACTTTTCAACAATGAAAGCATTAATCAATGGGTCTGACTCTAACTTGCTTCAAGGTGTATTGGACTGACACGAAGGATGATTGTTTGCATAGGTATGAACCTAAGATATTTTTTCTTTGTAGCAGCAGTGGCAATAGCTGCATAGAAAATTGGCAATATCGCCAACTGCAGTATCACCCCTGGTGATGAAACTCCCCATTTCATCACCTTGAAATAAAGCTGTTGTTGTTGGATCCACAAGCAGCGAAACTAATGTTGCTTGACATCATAGTCGCCACTCTACTAGCAAAACTGCCGGCTCCCATAGGCAGTGGCCTTGGGACGTAACACACTGCATTACTCGTGTAATATGTACACTAGTTTGGCATAAAACATGCTAAAAAAACATGATTTGTGCTCTTACAGTTTCGCAAGCAGTTAGTTGAACCTCGATATAACGAACCTTGATTTAGAAAAATTCTCCATGTAACGAGTTTTTCCTTGTTCTGCATTAAAAGCCACGTATTTTCTACCTCGATATAGCTAATTCCTTCCACGGGATGGGACCTCGATGTAGCGAAGTGCGCGTTTCTGTGAATTTCTTTTCAACGGCTTCTCTGCAAGGCTTTTTCGGTAACGGATGCAAAAAGCCAGGCAGAATTATATCTTACGGAGAAAGCATCACAGAACGATCACCCTCACTTTGTGTTTGTCAGGCTGCAAACCTAGTGAGGGGGTATCCCCTCTCACCTCTCTCTTTCCCAATCTCCACCTCTCTCTTTCCCAATCTCCCCCTCTCCCTCCGAGCTACGCAGTTTCCCCTCCGCGTCTCCATGTGACTGCTTTACGGCAGCAGTGCGGCGACACCAGTGAATCATCGTTCCCAGTTGTGATTCATTCACGTGTCGTGTCTGTTTGCTGTAAGGTTTTGAAATGCTAATTTGCAACGCTACGCGTTGTCCCAACCGAATTTGGAGAGGACTGTGAAGGTCATTTGGTGTTATGAACGGGTTGGTCCGGCGATGCAACAACAGGAGCAGATGAAGTTGAAGGATTATTTTTGTAAATAAAATCATTCACATTTAATTTTTGTCGTGCATTTCGTTACCATATCAAGCGGATAGGGTACCAAGTTTTGAATTTTGATATTATACAGCTTAAGAGTTGTATCAGCTCTCTTCAAGAGAACCTCGATTTAACAAATTTCTTGAACTAACGAAGTAACTTGCACGCATATTCTGCTTTGTTCTATCTAGGTTTAACTGTATCTGGCTCAGCGCCTCTCAGCACCTGGTTTCTGCCTGCCACATTTTCGCCACGCCCTCCGCATGTACCCACTTCACAACCAATGTTGATGGACGATACTGTCACTCAACTATAAAACAAGCACAGAAAGCAACATTGGACAAACACCCTACAAACTTGCAACACCATGTGACATACACAAAGATGGCAAACATAGCATACTCTGGATTGTAACATGGCTCCCACTCAATTTTGGAATAAGAATTCCAAGGTCTTTCAAGGACCTTTCAAGACTCAGTCGTCATATTGTCCGGAAATGTAAAACACAGTTTATGACCGGGACTTCAATTTTTCGCAAAAATATTTATGAGTATCACACTACAGAATACATGGGAACTGCACAAGAGTGACCCGTTCACAAACATGACTGCAGACTCCCGAATGTTAGAGATTATAAGATAGAAAGGAAGGCTGATGAATACAACGAAGGGCGCCGTTCATTTCTTGCATTTCTGGCTTCCGCTACAGATGGCTATTGCAATGAGTGCTAACAGCTATGGTTTTGAAACTACAGTTCAGACTCTGGATAAGCAGAATTTGCACAGCAGCTCTGCAAGAATAAGGAAAAGATGCGAAATCAATTATTTTCAAGGACTGTGGAAAATTCTGTATACAAGGGTTTCAAGAACCAGTGGGAACCATGTTGTTAGTGCGCCTAGTGGCGACTTCCAGCAGCGACTGTGCCAACCATCGCCGGTTGCTCTGCAGTTATGGCAGGCTAGGATTTTCTTTTCATGCTTGCGTATTGCAATGATAATGTGAATACCGGCTTTACTGGGAGCCCATGACCCGTCTACTAAAATTTGGGAGCCATTTCAAAACTGTGTTGTGAATCTACAAATGTTCCGGTGCAATTTGCACATGCCCTACTTTTCAGACTTTCCTGGGAGAAAAAGTGCGCAAATTATGCGAGTAAATAAGACACATGTCGGAACTAATCATAACGATTGAGGTTTACGCTCCCCCGATGCCATTCCTCAAGGTGGCCGTGTGCTCAAGAGTAATTGCTGAGGTGTGGTATACAATGTATGCGCAACCAACATTCAACTGCACTGTGGTAGCAAACCAGGGTGTTTGTTGATAGATCTCCCTTATCTTTTTCTTAAGCATATTTTCTATAGCCAAGGTTCCTGCTGTTTGTGTTCCTCCATCAAGTTTCACGAACCAGATACCAGGGCTATTCGCATCTAAACCATGTCCTGTTTGCCACACACTGTTCACGAAGTTCCGTTCATTCTTCTGCTGCCTTTCTGATATCACTCCTGTACTCTTTCATTTTGCGTCTTTTTTCCTGCTTGTTCTGCCAAAATATATCACCAAGAGGTCCCAACAAGACACTTTATAGGTTACTCCTAGATTTTAGTGCACAGGCATCGAAAGTAGGAAGCGCTTTAGATTTAGATAACCCTGGTGCATTGGCACATAAAAATCGTTGGGGGTTATACAAACAACTGGAATTTTAGTTTATAAAAGGGGATTTATCAACAAACATCCCAGACCACAAACTAGAATGTAACACCCCCCCCACCATGTAATACATAAATTTGCTTGGGTGGATGCTTAGCACCACCCTGATGATCGAATGGAATTATGGAATCGATGGAATTAATCCTCAAATCTCAGACCTGGTTGCTTCTATGTTTTTATGTGCTGGTGTGCATTTCTATCTATTAAAAGTAAATTATGCACAAAACATACTTTTTTAAAGAATTAGTTATAAGCAGATGGACATCCTGACGTTCATCAAGCAGCAGCATTGCTCCCAAGTAACCAATGCGCTTGTCAGTAAACCGAGGTGATGCAATCAGCTTCAGGCACTCCAGCTGCATGGAAATAAAACAGTAGCAGTGCATTATAGAAAGAACCTCACATGTCCATCATATCACAAAGCATCACACTATTGCTACAATGTACAGGTACAGCAAGACTGATTGCATGAGTTGCACACAGCATGATTTATAGAAACACTGTTCTAAAAAAGCTATTGCTGTTCACCAAGAATGCTTCTGCGTGTGTCACACACACATACACACACAAAAAAAGAACAGTCATGTGAGTGCACAGGCAGGAGAGAAATGCGTACCTTGCTCTTTGAAGGAACACAAGATACGTAGTAAAATATAGGAACCAAAAATGTTGCTTCAGACTATAGGCACTGAGCCGCAAACACGAGCAGTTATTGTGCACCTTACATGAATGCAGTGAATTTTTCTTGAGAAAGAAATCGAATAACATGGGAGATAGGGTGCCCACTAGCCGGCAGAAAATGCTTCGAATCAAAGACAGGACAAAGAGGACAAAACAACAAATCTTCGAATGGATGCAAAGCTGTATTAGAATGAGTGCCAGTCCTTGTCCTGTGCGTTTCTTCACTGTCAAGTCTCTCTTACGCAGTCACTCACACTTTCATTTTTTCAACAGCTTAGCCTGTGGGTAACGCACTTTAACCAAGATGATCACGCCCTCAAGGTCACGGGAACAATTTCTACCAGGGTTGGTTAGCGGAAACAGAAATGAGAAACGTTAAATACCCAAATTCCTCAGGAAACTGAAATAGAAACAGAAACGAAAATATTCTCCGTTACCTTTACTGGAAACTGAAATGGAAATCCACTGAGGAAGCTGAAACTGCTACCAAAAATCGTCTGTACACAATAATGGAAACGAAAACAAAAAATTGAATTTCTTAGGTACCAGGAACAGAAACATTCTTATTTTTGGTAACCAACCCTGATTTCTATACTTTTGATGGTAGGTAACTAGATATGAAGTATTCATGATAGACCATGTAAACAACACATGCAGGTGCAGAGCATGCTGGGTAGGCATACTAAGTGTTACTGGAATGTTTTTCAGCTGATTTTCAAGGACCACATTATATAAAATAGCACATCAGCACCAGAAGTTTGAGCTCTTGTCTCAACTCTAAGCACGCTGAAAGTATTCTCCCGACTTGAAGGGTGCAACAGTACTGAAAAAGGAACACGACCCACACTCTTATCTGCCGAAAGAATATGCGTCAAGAACAAAAAAGGAAACAGCTTAGGTGTCAAAGCAGACAAGATATGTGGTGTAAAAGAATAATATGCTTGAATAAAGGTTGGCTTGGGAATTTGAGAATTCTTTGCTTTTCCGCCTATCATGTGTTTTGTTCTTTGTACCAAAGTAACACTTCCAAACACATGTCTGCTCTATGTAGTGGAACTGGCATCACTGGAGGCATGGTCATATCTACGGCAAATTCACGCGGTCATTTCCTGGCAGATCTTTTTGCAAGATTCCAAGCAACTGTGTTCCCTTGCTCGAGACGTAGCAATCTGGTGTGTTCCCGTGGCACTTTCTGAGCGCCAGAAATTTGCCAGCTAGCACTTTTTCCACCCGGCCTCGAAGCGATCAGGCAGCAGATTGCCCAACTATATCCGGTGTTGTCACATCCGCAAAGCAAGAGTGGCAAGGGCCCTCATTAGCCCGGACGTCAAAGTTCACGTGGGTTAGCAGACGACAAAACCCGAAGACCAGCGACCGTGCCCCTAGCGTGATCCAAGTGACTAAAACTGCTAGATTCCTGGCACTCATGTTCGAGTGCCAACGGTCACGCGATCCAGCACGGGCGCTGACCTAGCAAATTCAGAGTGCTAGGCAGTGTTGCACAACGAAATGACCACCCGAGTTTGCCATTAGGCTCGCCATTCACATTTGCATGCACATAAACATTAAGATGATGTTGCTAAAGATTGATTGATTGATTGATTGATGTGTTTAATGGCACAAAGGCAACAAAGGCCATAGAGCGCCAAAACCATGTTGCCATGTTGCCATGTTGCTAAAGAGTCAACATCTATGGGTAAGGGACAAAAATGTGCTTGCGTTAGTGGCTCAACAGCGATACATAGTGAGCGATAGAAGTTGCACAGAGTGATTTTCATGAAACACAAGGAATACCTGTCCAAAGTGTGCAGGGTATCCAAGCATGTGGATGTAGAGAAGCTTTGCAACATTGCGACAGCGCCACATGTTGTCCTCCTCTCTGAAAGTTGAACGAATGTAGGCGCATTCCTTTTGTACAACCGCCCGCTCGTCTGCTGCTGTGCGCGCTGCACGGATCTGACGAATCAGGTCCCGCAGCCGCATCGGAGTCGGCATTCCGGTCGTCAACCTGGATGCCACCACAACATTGCATGATCAACACTGAAGACAATATGTTAGCAGCTTCAACCATGGAATTTGAACCTAATCTAAAATAATTTTGATGACCTATGACTGAATTAGGCTGAAAATTGAAACAATGTTAGAAAATGGTGCAACTGGCAGATATGATAATCCAAAACTCAAAAGGCACGTACCAGCTGAAACATTAGTTCACGAAGGCATGACACAATCGGACAATAAATGTGAACCTAACAAGTAAATGTTTTTGGAACAGAAAGATCTTGCCTTGATAAAGTTTTCAATCAGATGTGGCATTGTTCCTGCGACCCATGATCAGATGTGTTACTTCAAGTTGGCTTGAATTGATATTAAAGTGTATCATTCCTATAAAATATTTTCTGTTTTCACTATTAGATCCCATCTAAAGCTAAAGGGTTCCATCCAAAGCCTAAACTGTGCATACTTTAGGTGCAGAACACAGCCACAAACCAAAGCTGGAAGGAAAGAAATTACTTGAAGCCAGACTAATAGTAGACAAATTGCACAAGTTAGAAGTCCCTTCATTGTTATTACAATTGTCTTTCACTGTAATATTGTGATCGTAAGTAGCAGGATGCAAGAGAATCAGTAAGCTGTAATTCTAGAAAAAATTCAAATTAAGAAATAGACAGAAAAAGAACTATCACAAAGTGGGGCCTGTAAAATGTTGTCGATTCTGCTTGTAAGCATCCATATATTCGTTTTGCAATCACAATGAAGGCAGAAATGAAATAATGGAAGTGCAAATCACAAGCAGTTATACGCGTGTTCTACTGGGCAATCTCCAGTTGACAGTAAGTCCTGGAGGTTGCAGGTCAGCAAAAGAAACAGAAATCTAGGTGCAATAATATGAAAGAAAAAAGAAACTTGATACTAGGCCTCAGAGTTCCATGATTTGGGCATATAGTGTAGCACAGAAAGCAAACACCGTGGGGCATCAACATCCTCAAGAGCAGGTATGTATCTTGCAGCAAAAAAGTAATCAAGCTGGCCTTGGTGGCTCAGTGGTGAATGAATCTGCTCACTGATAATAATATAACAGGTTTGTACCTAGCCTGTCATGCCACCAATCCTCTTCTGGGAGAATAAACAGCATGTGCCATGTGTTGAGATTTTTGCACATAATGAAAAAAATACTGTTGCCACCACTCATATCGACACCTCAGCTGACAATTTACAGACTAGAGCAGCTACTAAAAATTGTTTGTTTTACCTTCAGGGCTCAAACTTGTTTCTGAAATGATGGTCAGTCACTTAGAAAGTTATACACAGTGTGATGGTTTGCTTTGAACAATCACCCTACCCAATAAACTCACAGAGACATGGACTTCTCGTCAGCTGGGCCCTGCATACACCCACTACACAGGCTTCTTTGTTCTCTCAAATTCATGCAAGACATGCAACATTTGATGTCTAGAAAGGCTGTACTAGCTCCCCATCCATTTCATATGGGACATGCTTTACCCTTTTTCTCGGCAACAGACGGATAAGCTTTGATTCAAGTGCCCTTCCTTTTTATTTTATTTTTTCAAATATGCAAATATTCATAATCTGGAATGAGAAAACTTTTCTTATTTTTAGTTGTGGTACATATATAAAGTAAGCAAACATTAAAAATATATTATTTGTACACAACCATTTAGAGCATTTTTTCTCTGAAAAGGAAATAGATAGAAAAAGCAAAATCAGTGTTGATCAGAAAAAATGTTTCAAGAGTAGGTGCCACAACTGCACCACCCGTTGATTTTTGCAAAAAGAAATATCAAATATGAGTGCATGTAAGCAGATGTCAAACGCATTCATACTGCAATCACCCTGTGTTGCCACCTCATGTTACTCAGCAAAAACTGCACAAAAATAGTCTAGAACATTCAAGAAGAACCATCTGCAATGCAGGTTCTCTTTTTGTGTGTGTATGTGTGTATGCGTGTAGAGAAAGTGAAATTATTTGTATCTGTGAAACAAACAACTTTCAATTGTGAACAAGACAAGGAATGCTGCATACCTAAATGTAAATAATGATTCAGACTGCATCACTGAGTTTACACTTCAACATTATTTAATCGGCTACAGATAAACTATTGAGGATGGTTTTTTCAAAAAAGTTTTTAGCGTCAAAGGCTGCCTGATAGCAATCACAAGATGCTGATTTCAAACACTGTAAATGTGGCTATAAATATAGCTACAGAAGTGTAAATGTGACTGTAAACTGCTATATAGGCTAGAAAGATGGCTGGATAACCGAGAGATTGTACAGGGGGATTTGGTACGTGCACATGGTGAAAGAACTGCAGCAAGAAGACTAGGACACGGGTTAATAAACAATCTAGACAGGACAACTGCAGCCGTCCTGTGTACATTGTTTATTAACCCGTGTCCTAGTCTTTTTGATGCAGTTCTTCCACCATGCGGATAAGAATAGCCAGGAAATAATCCAGCCAAAAACATTCGGTTCTCAGCGAACAAACTCATGCACTTTCTCCTTCAGGTATGACATACTGATGAGCATTATTGCCCACTTTTGTGAATCACGTCTCATGCCAAAAGCAGCGCATTAGAGATTTGTGGTAAAACGTGTCATCATGCGATCCTCATGCACTCAAAAACATTGGCATAGAAGTGTCCAATAGGTTGTGCGCAGTTTTTGTATTGCTTTCACAGCACTGAGGATACCTGAATTTTTTTTAAACGTAAAGGCACACCACACCCACGCATTTGCATTTCCATTGCAGACATTTCTGGGCAGGAAATTAGCAACTCCTTCGCAAATCGTTGATTCTGCAGATTCCCATGGAGTCACAGGAAAATAAGTCTAGGTCTTGTCTCCCCGAGATATGCTACAATTAAAATTTCCAGCAGGACGTACACTACAGTTACATTATGAAAAAAACAAAAATGAAAAGAATTTAAAGTACTAGTATTTTCATAAAAATGCAGCAGTAGACTTCAAATAGCAACTCTGCCACATAGTTTCTGCATTTTAGCAGGCGCTATGGTGGGGGGGCATCGACCCTGAATGGATACTGTGAATGTGTACTCTTCCTTGTCCTATCAACCTGCAGCTGACATTATGTAAACCAATAATGACACTAAGAACGCATGAAACTCACAGAAAAGGTTGCAAAAAAGGCAGAAAAGGTATGGACAATAACGAGACTGCACCGAGAAGTCTGCAGACTGCATTATTTATCTAAGACCAGTACAGGATGTCAAATGAAATGAATAAACACATATTAACACATCATAGTACCTTACAGTATACTATTACTTCAGCAAAGGTGAAAACAAACACTGAACTCCCATCACTCTTCAACTAAGAACCAACTGCACATTAACAGTCAACGTTCAACCTGTCTTTAGAAGCCATGCTTCGTGCCAATGATATGGAATAAGGCACCAAAGTACGACTGCTGTCCACGAGCAACCAATTCATCCAGCAAAATGCAGCCTTACATTGCTATGCTGTCATAATCCACTGTGTACGAGTTCATTCCCAACATTAGCAACTGCTTCAAATGCGCAACAAGATGCTCAAGCAGCTGTAAACTGCCTAATCACCTTCCTGTCTGGCCTCTCCAAAGTCGAGAGACCAACGAGAGGAGGAAAAGGAAATGATAAGAGACCGCAGCAAATTAGCCTGCTCTCTGCAGAAACCTTAAGCTCAATCTTAGGTTGATGAAGTGCCCTGTGCATAGTATAGTACCCTGAACAGAAACTTTGATGCAAAACAAGGGAAATGGGGTGAGCTGCGATATGTAAGAGGAAAAAAAAAGGGAACCACGCTCGCGAAGCATGATTGCCAGCAGCCTCAAGCAAAACAGGACTTGTTGCTGTGGTCGTGCTGCAATAGTCACACCAAGTAAATAACTGAAGCGAAACATACAAAAGGAACTCTCCCAGGAAGACACACAAATAATTCAAACAGACTGATCTTACGGGGTCAATTATCATTTAATTAATTCCAGATCTGATAAGTTTCTGCTGTCCAAAGCTAAGCCAGTGTTTTGCATTACCTACGTCTTACACCTTTATAATATACTGTGCTGCTCTCTAAGCTTGCCATGTCAATTCAAGGGCCTCCATTTTCACTGAGCACTGGCATGACACAATCGGCAGTTTGATACAATAAAGAAGCACAGTCATAAAGTGGAGGGACAAAGCATGCAGATATCTGCCATACTAGTCAGAACTGCTCTATTTCTTTACTACTGCTGACGTTCCAGGAACTAACCATAAACCTGACACCCTAATGCTTGTGCTCACGCAAAAGCAATAACGAAATACAATATAGTGACTTCATCTCCGAGCTCTTTTAATGCTCTTTCCCTCACATGGTCAAAGTTTTTCAATTGGTCATCGCCTTTTTTTTTCCATGCAAGTTACGCGACATGCACGTAATCCTTCTCCACTGACTAAGAAATTCCACATGCCTTTAATGTTTTTTTTTAGAGAGAAGTACTCGCTCCAGTGTGTCTCACCCACAGCAGTCATACCCCACTGTACATGCACCCAAATGTACCCCGTTGGTTCTCCACTGTACAACCTGTCACGTAGACGACACCTGTGAGTGACAATCACTCCCGAAGCTCGCACTGCGACGTCACAATGGCATTTGTTTTGGAACGCTCGAACATTGTCTTTCACAGGGCTGTTATTGGCTTTACTTGGGCTAACTTAGTAATTCCTGGCACATAATAAAACATTTAATCCCGGCCTGAATCGACAACTTCCCTACGACCACAAACCCACAAAAGCCCGGCGAAGTAATGCTTCCTATTTTCATCATCATAGCCTGCGCTGTCAGAGTGAAACTGCTCAGAGGACAAAGAGCCACATGCCTGACACCTGTGCCGTGTCACTCTGACGCAACCCTCGAGCACACTATCGCGGTCGACAACAGCTGAAGTTTTTCCCTGAGAACCAACAACACAGACAGTACTTTGAAAGCTGTGACAAACCCCTCTGGAAGACAGCCAGCAATTATTTTTGGCCAATGAGGGCCACTGACTATGAGCAGGTGCTGATGTTCACAAAACACAAAACTCAGCTAGCTCACTGTGCACTACATAAACGATGGGAAACACGAGCAGGGCCGATACTATAGAACTATACTCTTGCGTTCAGAGCAGTAAGACATTTGAAAAATAAGCGAATGGCAAGAAGCCAATCAACCTGTGTGTAGGAGGAATTCCAGAGAAATGCTGATCATATTGAACCCAGTTGAAAATATGCGTAGATAAAAAGTAAATCACAAGCCCGCGAGATAAGGTAAAAAGAATGACGATTAACCGGTTAGAAGCATGAATAATTTAATTACGAGACTTTCGTGCAGTAGTCTGCACTTCTGCAGGTAACAAAATACATGGTACAGCAAGACTATACATGTTCAACTCATGTAAAAAGAGAGATTGAGAAAGTGGGCAAAGGTTATACAAAAACCACCCTTGCCCACTTTCTCCCTCTCTCTCTTTTCTTGAGCTGAACATGTATAAAGTCTCGCTATACCATGTATTTTGTTACCCGAAGAAGTGCAGACTACTGCACGAAAGTCTCGTAATTAAATTATTCATGCTTCTAACCAGTTAACTGTCATTCTTTTTACAGTTGAAAATACCAAAAATGAGTGAGAGGCATTAATATGGTGAACAGCACACATCAATTCAAAGGAATCGCTAAAATTACTTTGCAGCCCTCCCCACACGTTTTACTGCTCCTGCACATTTGGGGTTATACGCTACGACAGCGTGTTTCTGCACATGAGAGGAGGTGTCAGGAGGGAAGTCACGCGACCAACCACGCAAGTGGGCAATTCGTCAAACGTGTAGTCATTGCTTGAGTAAATCACTTCGTAGGCTTAGTCACCTTCCTTTTTTCGTCGCTGATGTTGCCACAAAGAAACCGTTTTAGGTGCTACATTTGTGGCAGGAGCAATCAAGTTTTGGTATGATCATTATCCATGTAAATGATATGTGTCGTTTATCCTACAAATTATATCGCGTGACACCAGTGGCACCGTAGCCTATAAGCTACAATCTTGAACCTGTCCGTATGAACTCCATTGTTCTTGCTGAATTTTGGAACAAAAATTCAAGGGCCTTTAGAGCACCTTTTAAGGATGGGCCGACGTCTTTACTGGGATGTAATACACAGTTTTCACAAAAATATTTATAAGCTACGGGTATCACACGAGAGAATACATGGGGACTGCACAATAGTGATCCGTTCACTAATTCATCCGTGACTGATGACTCCTAAACGTTAAAGATCATAAGATGAATGGAATGAAAGGAAGGTGGATGAATACAACATGGGGCACCATTCATTTCATGCATTCCTGGTTTCCGCCGCTGATTCCTATTGCAATGAGTGTGGACACCTGTGGTTTCGAATCTATAGTTCTGACTCCGGAAAAGTGGAACTTGCACTAGCAGCTCCACAAGAATAAGAAAAAGATTACTGATCAAGAGTTTTCAAGCAGTGTGGGAAAATTCCAGAGTTTTCCATACCCTGAAAATGGCATTTTCAAATAATTCCGGGGCATTCAAAAATTTCAAGGACCGACCAGCGGGAACTATGTACATCTGTCACACAATCCAGATCAGACAACCGTGACAATATTCCAGAACAGGATTGAATTATGTGAGACTGGAGGCTTGCAGAAGTGTCCACATGTCACACAGCATTTTACCTTTCATATGGGATCACTAATAGAGGATTGTACAGGAGATGTTACTCACGCTGCACTCACAGAATTTCAGCAGGTGATCCGAGAGCGATCAAGTCACCAGAGCAGAGTTTCACTTACGAGTTTCCTGTAGGCATGACGCTAACGCTTCTAAATTTAACTCCATTTCCTGACGCAGGCTTACATAGTGAATATAGGAAACCAAACCTTAAGCAGGTTCTTCCTGCAAAAAGCTGCCACTTGGGATTAGTGCAATATAATTTGGTGACTCATTTAGTAAAGAATGCATGAATGTCACTACGCTTGTGATACTTTTGTTAAGCAGACGGATAGACTGCTCCGAGCAGGTTATAATGGTAATGTAATTGAGTGCAAGCTCCTCTCACAATTTCATATTCGACCAAATGGGGCGCTGCGTACAAAGAAAGTATTGTTATCCCCTTTAACTACGGGGTTCTGCCAAACCCCTGCGCCAAAAATGTTACGTTTAGCTCATTTGGCCTTGTGGTTAGCTAGGACAAAACCATCCCATACTCTAATTTACCTGCATGATCGTAAAAAACTACAAGGTTTGTCGCTGCAACAGAACCAGTAACTCCGAAACAACTTAGAAGCGTTTACCCCCCAGAATATGGGCAATTGTATTAGTGTCACATCTATTTATCCAACACTCGTTCAGACAAGTTCTTTCAATGCTTGTGGTTGTTCCCGGACAATTGCTCACCAGACATTTGTTCACTCCCCAAAGGCTCAAGGTGGACAAATGCTCACGAACTGTATCATCCAACTGTTATGTTGGCACTTTATTTGTCATGTTCCGTGACATGTAAAGCAGCGCAATTATTTCCATAAATATATTCAGTTATTGGAAATGAATGACTCAACTTGCAAAATCCAAGTGCATCTGATGAGGAGCTTGTTTCTTGAAGCTCGTTTCAAGTCGTTTCTGTATAGCTGTCATACAAATGCAAATACAACACAAATACGCTTAGTACAAGTAACTATGGTTATAGTTTATTGTTTAACACGTGCACACTGAAGATTTTTCCGTTTGCTTCAATGCGTTTCATGTATACTTCAGCAGCGACGTACAGTGAGAAGCTAATCCACATTGCCTTACGGGATGACTTCATAGCTTATTCGTACGGGAAGTGGAAATTCCGTGGTGGTTGAATCTGAGAAAGGCTATTTTGAAGTTCATGTCTCTAGGAGATCACCTGATTCATGTATGCAAGGTTGAGTTCTTCCCTACAGACTAGGAACAGTGGAAGGTTCCTGCCCCATTTCTTGTGAAAGGTGAATGCCCGTGGATAGTCTCGGAAAATTTTGGGTTCAATACCTCAAAAAAAAAAAAAAAAAAAACAAGGACAAAGAAAAGTGAGCCGTGACCATACCTATAAAAGGTTAAAGTATCTGAAAGCATCCAGGGTACAGACAACATTGATTATGGAAGTCATTACCTCTACCAGGGGAAAACCGAACCTTCTTTGGACGGTTATCAATATGTCAGAAGGTCACTAAAAATGACTGGATTCACTGGCAGTGTAAGTTCCAAAGAAGCAGAAACGGCAAGGGAGCCCTCACGAGGAAACGAAAGTGTTAGGGTGGGCTCTTTGCTATTTTACATTGAGGTGAGCAATTGTCCGGCTTCAGCATTTCAATGGTGAGCAACCGTCCGGAGAGCAACCGTCCGGAGAGCAAATGTCTGGTGAGGAATTTTCTGTGCCCTGCTTGTGGTTGACCTAGTTTCTGTCCCTTTTTCCCATAACTTTCATTCAAACTTTTCCTCTTCTTTTGCCCATGCTTTGCTGTAATATACCTGCTGCATTTGTGCAAATTAAATGTTTTGCTGCTTTCAGTTGGATGTGTTGAGTCTTGTTTTTTCTGTACGCCAACACACAGGCTTTTATTAGTACAGAATTGCATAGAGAGTATGTTTCAACTGTGGAATGATAGCAAGCAGCACTTGCAGAAAGTAGGAAGCATACTGGGTCCAAAGTTGGAGGAAATTAGGATGCAAGAAGCAGTTTGTCACTACGTGATACATTTGTGCAAGGAGTTAATGCTGTGAATAACTAGGAAGGGGGATGTTCACAGAAGAAAATTCTGAAACTTTAAGTGGTGGCTCTTGATACTTGGCATCTCTGGATCCATCATGGCACATGTATCTTCTGCATTTTTCTGTATTTCACATGTTAGTTTATGGAAGCCAGCTTGCTGACTGAGCTTTTAGTCTGCAAAGTAGCACAGGAATCGTTGCATTTAATTCTCTCACTTCACGAGACATGCAAACACTGACGGCCCAGAATGTTAGCCGAGGAGAAGAACCTCTGACTAATAACCTAATTATTACTATATTTAAAACATGTTCCAGAATAGGTGGCAGTGCCTTATGTGCACAAGATTTTTCACAATTTGAAAAGGATGGAAGGCAGGTATCATGCGCTGGCTGTGCGGCCTAATTGCTGACAAAAAACAAACTGTCGGGCGGGATAAAGCACATCCGTTAAGTATGTCGAATGCAAAATTGTGACATATAGCATTCCCCTCTCTTGTATTAAGACATATAGGGCAAACCGGAAGATCTGTCAAATTGTGGGAGTACGCAACTTCTTTCACCCTTTCAATGGACAAGCTGAGCGGATCAGCAGTTATCTCATTAAAAATGCCATGAACGAACTCAGGTTGTCCACAAGCATTTTCTCTATTTCTCAACAACACGGTGAACTTAGCTCGTGTGGCTTGTTTGTCTCTTCGAAGATAGGCGGCAGTAACCTAAAAATTTTGCTTTTTTGGTCACTTGTCACTAAAACAATGAGGCAGACGAGGGACGAAAAGGTATTCCCTCTGAACACGTGGCTTTCCATTGTAAAGCATGTGGCTCCTCTTTTTATATTAATTCAACACTGAATAAGAGGTACTCTGGCTAAGTGCACAAAAACTTAGCTGAAATCTGATGTAGGTGAGTAAAACAAATATATCTTCAACCATATGATTTACATATCTATGACTCAGACAAGGAAAATGATTGCTTGATGACAAGCAATGACCAAGATTAAAGTTTCTTCAACATCAGCCTCACTCAAATTTGTAAGTTGCAATTCCTGAACAGAGGAAGAAGAGAAAAAGCCACACTCCACAATAGCGACCGAAGGCTGGACTGGAAGAATTACTGTGCGGATGCACCACAAATACAGGTCACATATGTAGAGAAGTCCAGATTGTGTAAAGGTAGGGAACGTTCAGACATCACAATCCAACCAGACGAGTGACACTGCACTTCGGGTGTGCAAGGGTATTTGCACACCTACTTTCCAACATCCCTTTCCAACATCTTCCACAGGAAACTCGCCTGAGCACGGACTCTCACATCAGCGGTCTTGAGTGCTTGGAAAACACTGGGAATATGGTTGAAGCAGGCCAGGGGTAGAATTGCAAGATATCAAAGGTGCTCTCACATTGTGGAGCAGAATGTCACAGCAGAAGTTCAAGCACACTGCCACGGCACGGCACAAAGAAAAATATAATGAAACATGCGGTGTGAATGTGCTCATTAGGATGTTTACTATTTTCAGGGAAATGTGTACGACGACACTGTTGCGCTGAAAGCTGAAGAATTCTGAATGCAAGTTGATCAAAAACAACCCAGTAAGCAAAGTATTCCTTTGCCTTTTCAAACGGGACTGCTAACAAACAGGAAGGACGAAAACATGGCTGCGCGATGCGGGCACGCATTACCAACTAAATACTGTAAATGTATTTTTATTCGCAATGTATTAATTTTCGCGAATCGCGCATTCAGTCATTTGCAAAATTATTCGCCAGTATTTAATTTCGCGATTCCAGGGCCATTTCCTTTCGCAGGATAAACGTCAAGCTGTGTTCGCAAGTACAAGTTTTCGCGATGTTTTAGCAGTCGCGAAATTCGCGAAAATTAGTACATCGCGAATAAAAATACGTTTACAGTATATTGTAAACACACGAGGACCGCTATACGCATCAATGAACGCCCTCTTTCACCCAACCACTCTTGTTAATCCTGTAACCCGATGACCACTGTAGCTCTTATTGCATGAAACTGACAGACTAAGAGCTCACAGAGTCTTCCCTGCCTGCACTTATAAACCTTAATTTTTCTACAGAGAAGTTACGTCTTTCCAATCATTTATGTGGCTGATACAATATGAGAGCCTTTAAATTTTTTTAACTTGTCCCCTGAACGACGAAGCAGCACAACTTATCAAATGCTTTCAAACACACAGGCCTGTGTGAGAGACTTTGTCACATTGCCTTCGGGCCCTTAGCGTATTAACAATAAATAAATTAAGAACGACCCTCTTTCTCGACCAATCTGTGGCGCTCCGTGATCCTCACGTTCACACGGCACCCCGTTATACCTATGTGTAATTCTCCACAGGAAAAAAGGGAAAGTGATACAATGGCACATGGCCCACATCTGTACTTAGGTGTCGCCCCAAACACTTTTTTTTTTTGTCTCCTTGTTATGACGACGTTGTTATGACAGCTCAAATACCAAGGAATGTGATACTGAAAATGTCACTTGCACATGCCCACACCCACCCATCATCCTGAAATAAAGTTGTTGTTGTTTTGCAGATGTACTGATAGAGTGCTACACGCATGTCGAACATTTTTCAAAATCTTTTTTTTTTTTTTTGATTGGGTGTTAGCGCCGCGAAGCAACTGTGGCTATGAGCGACGTACAGATGTGGACAGACGGAGAGAGGATAGCAGGAAGGAGTGGGGGACAGGGGGGTTAGTATGCGTCCTGGGCCGACTTCAGGGGGAACTGTGCCGACATTCGTCTGGAAAGTCTTCGGAAAACCCAGGGAAAACCTCAGACAGCACAGCCGGCGGTAGGATTCGAACCCACCACCTCCCAGTCTTCAGCACGACCTTGGTTACCACCAACGAGCGGACGCCTTAGCCCACTCGGCCATGCCGCTGGTTTTTCAAAATCTCATTAACTAGACTACAATGTGGGAAGCAGACAAAGTCACACGGTCAGTGATGTGGCTTTTCCACCTCCTTTTCGTTTGTGTAGGGTAACAGAGGTTTTAAAATAGACTGACATGAATCATGTGCAGGAAATTAGTATATTATTAGGGAAGATTTGGTTCATAATGTGTGTATGTGTGTGTGTGTGTGTGTGTGTGTGTGTGTGTGTGTGTGTGTGTGTGTAGATATCGTGCAAGAAGTTTGAAAAATATAAATGACAGAAGAAGAGAAATAAGACTACAAGTGCTGTGCCTTATCAATTTTTTTCTGTTATTGTACTGTAACTCACTGTCTTTTTAATTTCTGTTACGTAAAATTTATGATGCATGGCAAATTTGGTTGGTCAGAATGTTGTACGGCATGCTAACGTAACGACGGATGAAAGTAGACGGAAAATCACATGGTCAGTGAAGTGACATTTCCATCTGCTTTCTTGTTTTGACGGCATAACTAAATTTTAAAATATATGATGTTACAAAAGTAACTTCGATGTATACTACTAGAATGCTTACTGCTTTTTGAAAATGTGCTCATTTGTTGTGTGATGAGCTAAAATAATTATACATGAAAGCTGACGAAAAATCACGTGGTAGGCAACATTGCTTACCGTACTTCATTCTGTTTTTACTGAAATTTTTAAAATATCATGCTACATAAGTCACTTGCACATGCGTTACTGGTATTCTTAACGCGATGTCACACTAGGATGAATTCTAATCGGCCAACTGCCGATCTCAACACGACACTGACTGACGACGACATCAACCGTCAGCTGACATTAAATGGGCCCATTTCAAAGTCAAACTAGGACGACAACAATGCCTGATACAAATAACTCAAAGTGTCGGCCTAGTGTAACCGGAAACACAGGTAAATCTGCCAACAAAACCGAGGAAAACACAAGTTGGCCAATCGTTACGCCAGTTTTGGAGCCTGTCCGATTTTTTGTGCAGACATGAAGAGCCGGTGCGCAATTTCTACAAATTTTCCAAGTTTTGCAAAATGAGAGAGAAATTATAGGAAATTATGTTGTACAAAACAGGGGCAAGAGTGCCCTGTTGAAAATGCCCTGCTCTTGCAGGGTGCAATAAGTTGGAGTGAGAACGAATCTCATGCGAGAAAAAGTGGACCATGGCCTGGGTACAGTGCGCTCGCACGGAGTACAGTCGGACTGTGCCAGAACACACTCCAAAAGCAGAGACCAGAATACAATGGACGCGCCTCTCTGCCTTCGGCTCTTTTGAGTTCCCGCCTTTATTTGCTGCAATCTAGTGGAGAAAAGCAGAATCACGTGACAGGACATGCATCCTCAAAAAGGGTCCTAACGTGTGTAACTCCGAGTGTGAGAACAGCTTTCGGATTGTCTGTCTGTTTGCACGGTGTCAGATATGGGTGAAACAGAATTTTCATTTGACGACAAAATAACTACTATTCACACCACAGCTACCAGAACTATGGAGCGTAAAACATGCTAGTTACTATCAGGGAGCAGTCAAAGAAAGAACGATCGTACAGTAAAATGTACGACAACCTGGAAGGATGATTCAGTGATAAGTTCAAAATTATCCAAATGTCATCCTTGTGGTTTAAGAGTTTCCACGAGTGTTGGACTGCCCCCGCAAATTCAGTTGATCTGTGCAGGAGCGATTGCTGATGCACTGTCGTTTGTCTGAACGGTGTTACTGGAATCGAAGTCTGTGTATTGTTCGCATTATGGAGAACAGAATCAGCAGAACAATCTGGTGTCGGTCGCTCTTTTATCATGCGTTGGTGTCACTGCAAGTGAGATTGCACGGCCGACTCCAACAAAAACGGCTTCGCCCACAATGTTGGCCAGATATCGTCATTGCACAGTCGTAATGTGACACGGCCTTCACTGATTTGAGAAAAACTGGTTAACACAATGTTGTGTACCAGAATGAAATAATTCTGGATGAAGGCAAACGAAAAACCACGTGGTCCGTGACGCGACAATTGTGTCTTTATAGGCTACAGAAACCTTTGAAAAAACCGTTACAATGTCACATGAATGTACATGTGCTTTTCACTGGAAGATTTGTTTGATTAGAGCATCATGTTTATGTTTGATGTTTATGTTTGACGTTTAATGGTTCAACAACAAAGAGCATCATGCGACAAGCTAAATAATAATGATGTATGGAAGTAGCTGAAAAACCACATTGTTGATGACAAGACACTTACGCTTTTCTGTTTTGATAGCACACGTGAAATTTCAGATTATAATGTTGCACGAGTCATTTGCACACGATTACTAAGGTTCTCACTGTTTTCAGAAAATTTGGTTGATAAGACTTGTGTGTGAAAAGCTAAAATAGCTGAGTGAAAGTAGACAGAAAACCACGTGGTCAGCAACGTGACTTTCCCGACTCCTTTCTGCCTTGATTGAGTAACTGAATACTTTTTTAAATGTGATGCCACTAAGTGACATATGTATGACTTGGGTGCTTATAGCTTTTGGAATGTTTTGTTAATTAGAATGTGTGACAAGCTGAAATAATTATGCACAAGAGCAGACGGAAAGTCACATGGTCAGTGATGTGACTTTTCCGCCTTTTTTCTCCCCTGATATAACAAATTCTAAAGACGCTGTGTTATACAATCCACTTTCACAAGCATCAGTAAGGGGCTTTTTGGAATATTTGTTTGGTTAGAATGCTGCTAATGACAAACTAAAATAATTATGAATGAAGCAGCCAGAAAATCACATGGTCAGAGATGTGAGCTTTGGACCTGCTTTCCATTTTCATTGGGTAAATGAAGTTCCATATGTATGACATTACACAAGTCGCATGTGTGCGCCACTAAGATGTCTGTAATTTTGAATTTCAAACACGTCTAGTGTCATTTACTTGCTTCTTGAATGGCTTTTTTTCATTCATATACATATATGTGTGTGGATATATATATATGGATGCAAGCAGACAGGAAATCGTATGTGGTCAGTGATGTGACTTTTCCAATTGCTTTCTGTTTTGACAAAATCATGAAGAACAAGTCAGATTTACATGCATCACCAAGGTGTCTACATTTGCTGGAATATGTTGTTGATTAGAATGTTGTTGCTACCAGCTAAAATAGTAGGGGTGGAAAGCAGGCAGAAAATCACATGGTCAGTGATGTAATTTTTCTACCTGCTTTCGGTTTTGGCAAGGTACTTGACATTTTCAAAATGCAATGTTACCAGTGACGGAACTGACAAGCTGCTGCCTCGAGCAGCTCTTGGAACAGTAAAAATCCTGTTTTGTAGCAGCTTTTACAGTCCATTGAGCAGAGTATACCAACTCCTAATTTCCTTGCATATGGTGTAAGCACTGTTGTACGTCACAAACTTGTTCGCATATGATTACGTAAAGCACTAGCCTGGTGTGCTATCATGCAACTAAATAGAAAACGTTCCAATGCAAAAAACATAGGAAAGAGAAAGGACAAAGCACTCTATTTTACATGAAACATTAGAACATACAGCTAGAAGTATCATTTCTTACAGTTTCACAGGGCTTCAAGGTTTGAAAGAGTTGGAGCGTGAGGAACACATTCGAGTGCCGTCGCATTTCGAATACGGTGACAAAGAAGGCAGGATTACGCGCATGAAATTATGTACACCAAATCATATGCACTCATGAGACTCATTCTTTATTAGGAATTAGATAGTGTGTATCACTTTGCAAGTTAGAACTTTGCTACATGTGTCTCTAAGTGTCTCTGTATAATGTGTATACTGTGTCTCTATAAAGTGTCTCTTTAAGCTACATAAGTCTCTTTGTATGCACGGTGAACACATGTCAGGCCTTTCAATCAAATATGAGGTATAAAAAAGATGCCATTGCTTTAGTTATTTTAGAATACCGAATAATTGGGTGTCAGACGTGAAAATCAGTACAAGTCGATCACAGCCAGGACCGGCCGAAATGCGAGCCAAACGGGAAGGCTCCTGATTGGTCGACTGGCATGCATTAAGTCGTATTTCCATTGGTCATGTTCCGAATGTTGTGTGCATTATTTCAAACTATGGGCTCCACAGAGAGCTGTTGGGGCCTGCTGATACCACGGAACGATTCTTCGGAGAAGCATCACCACAACGGAAAGAGCAACCGTACAAGTTTCAGTTTCGTTTTCACCTCTATTGCACGTCCGGCAGTCCCTTTTGGAGCAAACATGGTGCAATAAGTCAGAAAAACACGCGTTAGTAGCAGCTTGTAGCAGGATCCGCTTTTTGGCGCAAATGGCGCAGCAGCCCCATCACTGAGTTACATACAAGAGTTGCACAAGTGTTACTAAGGTGCTGCACATTTTCTACATATTTTGTTAGTTAGAATTGTCTGCGGCAAGCAGAAATAACTTTGGATGGAAAGCAGACAAAAAAAATCACGTGGTCAGTGATGTGACTTCTCCACCTGCTTTCTCCTTCAACAGGGTACCAAAAATATGGAATACCATAGTTTAACAGTGTGTAACGCACACTGATGCATGATACATACCCTCCAAAATTAGCAGAATTTAAAAAATGCCTGTGGTGTATCACACACATCAATACATGACGCGCACCGCGGAGGTGAAAGTACCGGCACTGATAGCCAACAAAAGCTGTAATCTCTACATTGCAGTTAGTATCCACAGTAATCCATGTGCAATGACTTTATGACTGACACAATGTTTAATCGGGACATTCAAACTCTGATCAGACAGAGCAGGAGTCATAGCAAATATCGGTCTCGTCATCGTTCTCTGTTCGGAGTACTAAAAGCGATAAAAACACACGGAGAGGACAAAACACACAGGCAGCGCACTAACAACAAAGGCTTATTCACACAAATGACTTAAAACCACACAGAAATTCCGTTAGGCCAATCGACATGTTGCTGACACAACCTTCTGTTTGGACTAACAGACAAGGAGAGGGAATTTCTGCGGTTTTAAGCGATTTGTGTCCGCGAATGAACCTTTGTTGTTAGTGCGTAACCTGTGTGTCTCATTCTTTCTGTGTGTTTTTAGCACTTTTAGCACTGAATGGAGTAGGACAAACAGGCCCAGTTCAACATTTTAGGTTTCTCCGTTTCTCTTTTTTTGCCTGTTCTGGTTGGTTGGTTGGTTGAAAAAAGAAAAATTCTATTATTCTGTCTCCCATTCCTTCTCAGCAACGCCAGTCATCTCACATGAGTTCAGAATTACAGACACCTCGGCAGCGTCCCGTGATTCCTGGATCCGCTTCGCTACTTCTGTCTGATACCTCTGTCCACTCTTGGTGTAATCATGCTCGTCGACTATCATCCCGTTTTCCCCAACTTCCCCAATGGCACTAAAACGAATTAGTAACTGCTATGTTAAACGTGATCAATAAATATTGTAATAAATAAATAATAAATAAATAAATTCTCCTTGCAGAATGAAAGATGCCATTAACTTGAAACCAACACAAATGGAACAGGATTCATCCGTTCCATCGTTCGTGACGCAAATCACAAATGAAGCAACCGATGCCACAACCGCGCTTTTTACCATGTATAACATGCACGTTATACAGCAGAAAATATGGTATATGATGTTACATAACAAGTCGCTTACACATTTGTCGCAAGTCAGTGTGCGTTTTCTTTGAATGATTTGTTGATTGGAATGTTGCTGTGACAAGCAGAAATAACTGAGGATGAAAGCAGACAAAAAAATCACACGGTCAACAACATGATTTTTCCACCTGCTTTCAATTTTGATAGCATAACTGAATTTTTGAGACACACGATGTTACAAGACACTTGCACATATGTCACAAAGGTTTTTTTTGGAATAGTTTGCTAACTGGAATATTGTTATGACAAGCTAAAATAATTATGGCTGAAAGCAGAAAGAAAGCCACATGGTCAGTGATGCAACTTTTCTGCCTGCTTTCTGTTTTGATAGGGTAATGGACCTTTTTCACAATGGCCTATGCGTATGACCTTGAGGCGCCGGGGAGGACTATCTCCGCCTACACTAGATGGCGTAGTATGGGGACGACAGAAGTGGGGACCAGTGGGGAGACCGCGCGAATAGCCAGAGCTTGTTGGCCCCACTCCGGACCAGTTTCGGTCCTTTGTGCTACCCACGTGGATTTTTTTTTTGACGCGCGATGAGCATGGTTCGTTGGAGAGCCGCTAGGATACGGCGCGTATGTAAAAAAGGTCCATTAGAATTTTAGAACTATGTCACGGAAGACATTTGCACGTGTCACAAAAATGTGATTCCTTTTCCTGGAATATTTTGCTCACTAGAATGTTGTGTGAAAAGCTAAAATAATTATGGATGATAACAGACAGAAAATCATACAGTCAGTGACGTGACTTTTCCACTGACATTGTTTTGATAGGTACATTTCAATTTCAAAACGTGATGTTAGATCATTTATTTTTTTTTAGTTCCGTGTTAGCCCCGCATTGCAACTGTGGCTACGAGCGGCGTACAGACGCAGACAGATGTAGAGAGGACAGCAGGAAGGAGTGAGGGATGGAAGGGGGGCTAGTAGACAGCACAGCCAGTAGTAGGATTCGAACCCACCACCTCCCAGTCTTCAGCACGACCTTGGGTACCACCACCGAGCAGGACGCCTTAACCTGCTCGGCCATGCCGCTGGTGATTTTGTTTGTTTGTTTTGGATTTTTAAGGCACGAGGACAACTATTGGCCAAAGATGGTGATGATGTTAGATAAGACACTTGAACATGTGTTACTAAAGTTCTTCCCTCCTTTGTATCGTTGATTAGAATTGTCTGCGACAAGCAAAGGTAATTACGGATGAAAGCAGACAAAAAAATAACAGGGTCAGCAATACAACTTCTCCATCTGCTTTCTGTTTTGATAGGGTGTTTGAAATTTAAAAAATATGTTACAGAAGCCACTTGTACATGTGTCACAAATGTGCTTAATTTTCTTGAAATATGTTGTTGATTACAATGTTGTGTGACAAGCTAAGGTAATTAGGGACGAAAGCAGACAGAAAATCACATGGTCAGTGATGAGACTTTTCTGCCTTCTTTCTGTTTTGATCAGGCAAATGAAATTTTAAGCATACAGTGCTGCATAAATATTACTAACCAGGCTGCTTACTGTTTCTGAAAATTTTGTGCATTAGAAAGTTGAGTGCCATGCAAAAATGATTATGCAGACAGAATCTTATGATCAGTGATGCACTTTTTGGATCCCGATAGCCCTGTCCTGTGCAGCATCGAGCATGCACAGATGTGATCTCAAGGTAAGTCCCCATATGGAGACACGGTATGGAAACTGAGGATGTACCAAAGCATAGTACAGATTGAGTAGTAATTAGTTTGACTTTCCACTTAGCATTAACACTTGTACAGGGCATAAACTGTGATTTACAGCAGTATCTCTTGGCATGATTAATTAACCTGGACAAGTACCCCGACTAAAGTGCAATTTCTTAAGAGTTAACCTGAAAGGACTCCTTTTACTATTTCCCCCTCAAGATTATGCTTTTCCTTTATGAATTTTAAATGCTGAGTAATCCTCGGGGTTCTGGAAGAAAGACATTTGTTCCAAGAGTGTTAGTTCTGATGGCTGAGTTCACACATTCAGCAAATATGTCGTAAGTATCGGCGACTCATGTAGGATATTGAAAATGGTACCCGAGTCAGTGTTGTCTGCATTACGAACAAAATTCTGAGCACTAAAAGGTACAGACTTCGTCTGTTTCTCACTTACAATAGTGAGTTTTGGGGCTGGCTGATAGAGAGAAATGACTTGAAATGTCAATTTGAATAAGTTCCATTTCCGACAATTCCGTATGTGGTTAAGTAATGTAGGCCAAATAAGTGTGATTCGTATAGGTGAACTAATCAGGTGAATTGGGTGGAATAGGTAAACTAGCCCACGGTCTAGTGAGGCAGCTCATTACTGAACAAACCGAGCAATGGTCATAAAAGATATTAATGTTAATGCCATCAATAAGAAACAAAGATTTGTTTTCCCAAAACAGCTTATGTGGCGAGTGTTCAAAGGCCAATACAAATTCAGCATGATAAACGACATGCATCTCCGCTGTCACTGACATGCAGTAAGCAACGTAAGCAAAAAGTAGAGAACAAAGAAAAGTGGGGGAAAAAAAATAATGGAACTCATAACTGTCTGGTCTCAAAAGTAAAGGAGGTATCACTGAAGGTGAAACAAACAATGCACTGTTCATTCACATTAAACCCTGGAAGTGAGGAACATGAATGACAACAGAATGTGACATCCATCTCGTCCCCTATGTCCCTCGATCTCGGATTAACAGGAATACTCATGAGCAACGAAAGAAGGAAGTTACTGAAAAGGGTAGCCAGCTGTAGGACTCGAACACACATCTTCTGGGTTGCCCGTCATTGCCGGTCTCATGAGCAACTCCCTTGCTTCCTCGACGCTGCATTTACAGTATAGTTTCTGCAGAGTGATACTGAGCTCTGTGACAAGGACGCTGGGTGCGTCGTCTAGACTAGACCCTGCATTCTGATACTGTTCAGGATACTTCCTACAATATTCTGGAAAAATGTGCTTCCCACAAAGATGCATATGAACATAGGAAGGAGGAGGTGGTCAACAGAAACAGATGCTCACAAACAGAACCAGTGGTATGACGCCTACATTTCCCAACGACTAACTGATGCGACGTGGCCAGAACCACAGTATAGGTTGGAAATGATGAGCAAGTGTCCAATGTCAAATCAGAAGACACCAAGGCAGCCATTCTTCTCCAATGCATGTGGTAGTTCCAGCTAGCTCCAGAGCACTGTAAGCAACATGAGGTTGTCCAAGGAAGAAAAGGAGGACAGCGAGGGCACGTCTTTCATTTATCATTAGTGCAATCTGAGTTCCACACCAAAAGCATGCTGGTGTGCGAGGTTGAAGGGATTATTTTGGAAAAATTTACATCATGAGAGCTCAGTATGTGTTCTATTATCTTTTTAAGAAACACTAGCTCAGGGCGTGTTCCAATACCCTGGTTAGACAGCTTCATGGTAGTCTAACCAGAAGCGCCGCCATGTCGAGTCTCTTTCAAATTTTCACCTAGGCTGCTGGTAAGACACCTCGTCTCATCCGCACCGATGCAGACTAGCTGTGTAGACTAGCTGAGAGCATCCACGGAAATTGTCACGCGCGTTGCAGATATCGAAATTTCCACATCTTGTGAGTTTGCAGTGTTTAACTATAGGTCGCACATACTGATATCTCAGCGTTAAATGACAGACTGCGACTTTTAATGAGGCGCAGGGTGTAGTTCCTGTGTCGTCTGACAGATGGGGGGCGTGGCGCAGTCTTTTAGAAATCTGCTCCCCTGAGATGTCGACCTAGCTGTCCAGTTTGACGGCTTCTCATACGTATATTACTAGAACACACCCTTATTGTCTTACTATCTATTACTACCTTAGTAGCTTATTATCTATTACAGTGGTACCCAAGCTGTGGGCTGGGGGTCGCGACACACGTTGCGAGAGGGGTCGCGAAGCGGCCCACAAATTTTAAAAAATACCACGCCATACCCGCTATTCTGCGTTACCAGGAAGCCCGTGGCAGTAGGCCTGGAGGTTTCTCATAAATGCGCTTGCATGCAGGGTACGCGACGCTTTTGACGCATCACACGGTCTCGCTTTCACTTGTGCACGAGGGCCAAAATCTATGTCGTGATGTCCACTCACTCCCACTAAAGGCCACAGCATCTGCGTCTATCGCGGCATACACAGACGCTCCTAGCCTTCGTGGGGCACCGCGCAGGGGTGTCTTCTCGAATTATCTAAGAAAACCATTTCGCATGCGTTGTCGATGAGCGAAACATGCTATTGTGCAGCATGCCGTTGTGCAAGACTTTTTGGCCCAGAGAACTCGCTATGAATGTAACTCCAATAAAATGTCAGTGTATCATTTTGGCTAACATTCATGCGCCGAGATCGGAAGATGTCCGGCATCGCGACAAGGGAAACTGGGAGGGAGGGTCACGACGGGGCAGTCTATATTTTTATGGGCCGCGGGGCGGCGAAGTGTGGGAGCCACTGATCTATTAGTATATCACCATCTGAAACACACAGAGACGAGCACGGCCACAGAGTGCCTGAAAATGTTAAAGCATAAATAACATTTGGATGTTGTTGGATGTCATGCTCACAAACACGTCACACACATGTCAGCAAGGACAGGCACAGAGTGCCTGTCCTTGTCTCTCTCTGTTTCTTCTACATCCCTGCAATTTCTGCACTCCCAAGTTTTTCTAATGTGTTACCAGCAAGCCTGACGTTTTGGGCCTCACCTCCGAGGTCACGCTGTTCTGCACAAGGCTGGTTTTTCAGGGTGTTCTTGTAAATGGAATTAAATTGAAGGGAGCTCTCGTGAATTGTGCTGCGGTAAGACGCTGTTCGGGGAAAATATTTTGCATGGCTTCCCTTGATGGTCTGCTGGATTGATTAAGCAGAGTCTTGAGCAATCCTGTATGTTGTTTCACTGCTCCTTTAACAACAGCTGTGTTCACAGACAATGACTGAAACGTAACAAAGGTACTACATATAAAGTACCCAGATCTTTCCTAGCTTCTAAAAAGCAACTCTGCAGTGGTAAGCAATACATGTATACACCATGCAAATTATAATTTAACAGGAATTAACATGGCCAGTGAGATGCTTGTCCCATCCTTGT
This sequence comes from Ornithodoros turicata, assembly GCF_037126465.1. Taxonomy (NCBI): domain Eukaryota; kingdom Metazoa; phylum Arthropoda; class Arachnida; order Ixodida; family Argasidae; genus Ornithodoros; species Ornithodoros turicata. The sequence continues at coordinate 64,591,099 of NC_088201.1, read as the reverse complement.
TTCTGTTATGACAGTCTAGCTCTTGTAACTAATACAAACTCGCTTGCATATGAGCAGCAGGTTGCACATTACATTGGGGTAGAAAAATGACGCAGGCTGCAGCGTTGTGTGTCAACCTAGGATGATTGTGGATGAGAGCAGACAAAAGGCAAATGACCAGTTATATCTTTTGAGCATGAGCGTTGAAAAATTCTTTCCAGAGCTCCTCGAGCTTTTAAATGCAGGGACTGTCCAATAACACTTGCGCACCAGCTGTCACAGGACACAGATTGAAGACAGGTTAGTTTAGGTGGGGTTAGGTTACAACCACAAGTTAGTGGTTAACAATATTAATGCTTATGATACCCTTGGCTGCAGTTATGGGTGTCAGTGTAGCCAATAATCAAAATTTTTGTATTTTGCAAGATATTTGGTTTCACTTGTGCTACTTAACATTACATGGCGTGAGTCAAGTGTGCTTTGAAGGTACAGGGCACTGTAACATTGCCAGGCTTCGCATTCGTACCGATGCCTTCTGTGAACACACAGTGGCTGATGCTCAGAACAGCTTTTCAGCTGAATTACCGACAAGTTCGAACTCAACATTTCAAGCTGTAGACAGAAGTTCAAACACAGGAAATCATCAGCGTAAGATATAGAGCAAAGAAGAACATGTAGTTTTCCCATGGTGTACTTTACAAACATTAGTGTACTGGCTTCGAGTTATGCAACATGGCGAAACAGCACATACCAAAGATAATGTAGAAGTAAAAAAATGACACATTTCCCTGCTATCTTCCCTACCGTTCCATCGCCTGACAGACGCAATTGGTACCAAAATGTTGTCGCTGACCCATTGCAAGAGGATATTGTGACTCATAATAAAGATGACACCGGCTGAAACACTTTCATACCATCTAAAGTTTTGCTTACACTGCGATGTGTCACATAGTGGCAAGAAAACGTGGCAGCGACGGAGTGCTATGGAAACAGAACCATTAAACCTCTTCACACAAAACACCACTTATTGAGAAATACGGTACGACATTTTGCGGATGGTACAGAGACATGCTGCGTGGGCGGCAAACACCGCTACTGGTTTACTCATCGCTATTGTCCTGGGATAAACTACATCCACAAAACGTAATCTGATTAAATGCAGTATTCTTAAAACTCATTCTAGACGGTATACAAGAATGCGGCCTACGCGCATGATACACCAGAGGAGTGACCGAAAATCGTCAACAACGATATCCTTCCTTTTACGTACAGATATAGAAAACAGAAGACACTTCTCCATATAGACGGCGTAATTTGATTGGCGCAAGCTATGTGTTATTCAAACGAGTATACCTGGGAAGGATTTGGACACCTTTAGATGGCTCACACACGGCACCGCATCTGCGGAGTACTCGCGATCGAAACCTGCGTAGCTACTCCCAAGTCAAGCCGTACCTGTGCGAATACTACACATTCCTGTATTTGTTGTGCGTCGAAGTGAGAATACCGCCATATTATCTGACACAAAATTACGATCTACGATATGAACAGTGGAAAAGATCATTCCGACGGTACAGACCACAGAGTACCATACAGATCCCAGCCGCTGCGTAACAAACAGAAAACATGACAGTACCGTACAGATGTCCTGCTGGCCGAGTACTCGAAGAACGGTTACTAGACTTCCTGGGCCGCAGAAACGCTGAGAATTCACCAAATTATTGCACTTAGCAGACTAGGCCTAACAGGAACTTAACTGGTAAGCAAACCGACCGCCTATCAACATGGCGCTCGCCAATGTGCAAGTGTCCAACTGGCCCATCGCCCAAGTAGTTTTTTACAAATAAACATAGCATAACAAGTCACTGTCTCATTTTTCGTCGCATTGATGTTCGCCGGAAAGTTACGGTGTACATAATCAGAAAGCTATTACTTATATAACGCCGTAAATATCATTTAAAAGCGTTATATGTTACCTCGAAAAGATTGCCGCTTGCAAGTCCATTCTGCCATCTAGTGAAAAATCCGCTAAAGTAGCTGGGACGATCACGTGGGTGACGTGGATGAGTTCAGAAGTTCAAATACCTGCCACGTGGAAATATGCGCTTGATCATCAATAAATTGGCTTAAATTTAATTAGAAGTCGAGAAACGTGTTTGTTGACAACGGGAACAGTTATTTCTATCTCTTTTTAACCTAAAATTTGATGCTTCAACAAGTGACGACCAAAAAACCACAGAAAATTAGGTATTTTCACGGGTGACAGGGCTAAGAAATAAAATACAGTTCTTTCTTTTATCTATATTATCATATCTCGATACCAAAGTCTGACGTTCTACGTCACATCCTGTACACAGTTGCTCGGCTAACCCGTAACAGAAAAAAGAGAAGAAAACAACGGGGACGAAAAGCTATCACATCGCCTAGATACGAGCTCCAGAATGTCGCAACATTTTTCCCTGTACTCAGAAAGAAGAAAAAGAGAGAGTGAAGGTGAACTAGCTATGACGACCAGCAGGGTGGCCAAGTGGTTACAGCATTCACTCGTTGCTGGTGACCATGCCGGCGAGAGAAATTACGGTCCCCGAGGATGGCTCCGGATGAGTCCTGCCCTTGCCCCCCTCCTCACGTCTCCTGGTGTGAGGCCTTGGGTCCTGCGGCCCCCTGAAGAGACCCGGGGCTTTATCGCCGTCTGTAACCCCCCCCCCCCCCCCCCCCACTTCACGCCGGCCCTGCTGGTGACTCTAAGATAAAGACTGGAAGGACTGGAATCCTACCACCGTGCTCTGTGTGAGGTCTTTCCCGGGCGTTCAGGCAGGCCTACCAGACCAATGTCGGCGGCACAATTCCCCCTGAAGTTGGCCCCGGACGCATACCAACCTCCCTGCCTTCCAACTCGTTTCTTCCTCTCTCCACGCTTCTACACCGCTCATATCCACTGTTGTGCTGACGTAAAATTTCAGAGGAATGATGCAGGGCCCGATGTTGACCCCTTTTGGGCAGTAAGAAGCTGCTTTAGGACGACAGAAGAGAGATAGAAACTCAAGAGAACAGGAGTGCGGGGGGAGTTGCAAATTTCCAACTTGTCCACCCCGGAGGCGAGCAGCAGACGCCGGTCCTGGAATGACGTCACTGTCGTTCTTACGTGCCTGACATTCGCCAGTTGATACGTACTTCTTTCATGAAGAAATAGGCAAACCTGACCACCCCAAAACCAATTGATTGGCATTTTCTAGCGCTGGGACATCAATGAGCAAGGTGGGTCTGGTGGTGGTGGTGGAACTGCTTGCCGAATAGTCGGCGACGTTCAGGCGGGCAACGTCTCGACTATCGCATGGGAGAATCGTGCGTCCTGGGCCGCCTTCACAGGGTACTGTGCCGATATTTGTCTTAAACGTCTGAGGAAAACCCAGGAGAAACACCCAGACAGCACAGCCGGCGCCCCGATTCGAACCCCGGTCACCAATGGCTTTTATCTCCAGGCAATTATAATTTCGGTTTCTGGAACGACAACAGAGTTTGAGTGTTCCATGTTCTGTTGTCTGTGTTCGCTTTTATTGTCAAGGCAACAAAGATTTGGATGTTCCTCGCTACCTGCTTACCTGCTTCGTCGCTGTTTTATCTGTGTTCGACGACTATGGTGAAGGGGAAGATGTATCAAATGAATCGCAGCTAGAATGTAAACATACGCCTGAACAGAACACCACCACCAGAAGCAAAGCCTGTTAAAATACACATGAGGTGACGCCCGTATGTGCTGCTTTTGTGACGTTTTCGGTCTTTCTGGTCGGTAATTTGTGGGGTACAAGATTTTTTGGCGGTGAGAGGGGTGAATAAAAGAAGTATTTAAAGAGATTGAAACATTTATTTTACTGAAAAACAAGCTTTCGGACGGAGTCCGTCCTTCATCAGGTGCGATACATTGAACACTTGGTAGAGATATTTATACTAATGTACATGAGAGAAAGGGGACAGCGAATGTGGTGAGGAGGAAATAAAAATTCTTATTAGAGAGGACCGAGGGCGCGAAAAAGAAAATACAAAAGAAAGCGATGTAAGCGGGGTGGGGGGGTCAAAACTGGACAGCTGTTGTTGGCCACACGCGAGTGAGTATCGTCACGACTATAACTGCACTCTTAAACATGAACTTCACCGCACAGCACGCTCGTAACCAACCATCACGGGAGGCGTACGCCTTTTTTGTGACAATTATGAACAGCATAAGTGTCACAAAAAGGCGTACGCCTCCCGTTTTCAACAAATCAGGACAGATAACGATATCATTCGTGATGATGGTTGGTTAGGAGTGTGTAGAGTGTGCTATGTGGTGCCCCCCTCTCAAAACAATCCATGGATCCACCCCTGCCTGCATCTGATGATAGCATGACCTCTGTATAGAGCGGATTTTAAGCAGGACACAGCAATGCCTCTTTTTATCCGTTTTGAGTGTTGGGAATCAAAAAGGAGGAGCCCCTTCTTTGGTTCTCGGGGTATACCGGGTGTTTCAGTTAAATCCCCGGGCTAAATAATTCGCGAACAGGTGCACCAATCGACGAACTTTCTTTTTTACAAGTCTCTGTCCGATACCACCTACACTGTTAAAACAGAACTTCACCACATAGCACGCTCCTAGCCAACCATCATTTCGGATGATATCATTCTGTGTCCTGATTTGTTCAAAACAGGGGGGAGGCGCCTATCTGGGACAAGATAATCTGTCCCAGATAGGCGCCTCCTCCCATTTTCAACAAATCAATGTACAGAATGATATAATTCGGAATGATGGTTGGCTAGGAGCGTGCTATGTGGTGAAGTTCTGTTTTAACAGTGTACAAGCTGCGCACCGTGTGAATGAGTGGGAGGCTGTCATTATTTAAATAAAAATTCAAATGAGTTTCGTAAAAAAACATAACTTCTAAAGCAGGGCGCTATCGGCATTAAATGGCTACTATCCCTTTTGGGACCTTCAGTGGACACCTTTTAGAGAAAAATCTGCCACCGAAGCGGGTCATTCGTTGCAGTAATTAATTGGTTTCGGTTTACATATTTTTGTCGCGGCTGGTCGCAGTGAAGCGCAAAATGACGCCCTTCCATTCCCTTATCCACCAATGAATTATGTCCTTACACCAATGAATTACGTCCTTTTGCGCTTCACCGCGACCAGCCCCGACAAAATATGTAAACCGAAACCAATTAATTACAGGAACAAATGACCCGCTTCCGTGGCAGATTTTTCTCTAAAAGATGCCCACTGAAGGTCCCAAAAGGGGTAGTACCCATTTTAATGTCGGCACAGTTCCCTTACAAGTCGGCCCAGTACGCACATTCCCCAGGGCGTCAGTCGTGACGTTGCCCACATTTGTGAGGCCGACAACGTCGAGCCCTTTCACCACCACCACCACCACCATGGTCACCACCACCTCCAACGGAGGCCTCCTCTATCTAGGTGGAGTTGGGTAGAGGTGATACAGAAAGAAATTGTAGGGTGAGAAGCCATAGCAAAAGAAAGAAAACGGGAATGGCGAACTAGAGGAATTACGGTATATACTTCCTCAGAAGAGATAGAGAAGAAGTTGACAACTGGCGAGGGAGGCTCTGGATGTCTTAACTCCCACCGCCCTGAATTTCTGTCCTCACATAGTGTTTCAAATTACCTCAAGTTGTGTACGTAGCATATGCTGTCCAACAGGAAACGAAGGCTGTCTTCTATATGCATGGGTTTTTGGGGCGTGCACATATTCGGTGGACAACAACAACTTTATTGTGAGATGATGAATGGGGAGTTTCATCGCCAGGGGGATACTGGTGGTGAAGCGGGGAATGAAATAATGAGCCTCTTCACAATAAGGATCGAAATCCTATGGTATCCAGAAAGGTCAAGAGAGCTTTTTGGGCAGAGCGTTGGTGGGCTGGATGTGGCCAGGGACCAAGCAATTTTGTGAGAGAGGGGGTGGGGGGCGAGAGTCTAGGATCCGGAGAGCAGTGCCGTAGCGACGGGGGTGCGAGAGGGGCAGCCGCCGACAGCTCTGCCGGAGAGTACGGTTCGGGAAGGTGGTAGTGTGGGCAATGGAGAAGAATGCGCTCTAGATCTTCTACAGCACTGCAGTGACAGCATTGGGGAGAGTCAACTTGTCTCAAGCGGTAACGCCACTGCGCTGTAAAAGCCACACCAAGGCGCATTCGATGAACTAATGCGGCATCTTGGCGAGAGGTATGTCGAGGCATGCGGAAAGCGAGCGCTGGATCAACTCTGCTGAGCATAGCTGGGGGGAGGGGGGGGGGGGTAATGTCAGCGGTCC